>NC_091157.1:38614705-38872205 GCF_040958095.1 Procambarus clarkii
ACATGCGGCTCAGGCTTGGGTACAAATATTACTGGGAATATGGGATAGATGTTCATGGTAATGACACGAAGTGTAAACTATGTGGTATGTTAAGGTCTCACACCCTTGCCCATTATATTCTTGATTGTCCGTTGATTAATGTATATAGAAACACTGAGATAAGGACTGTTCCTGAACAAATAGCCTGGATGTGTCACAACGGAAAGGTTGATGATATTCTTGAGAGATATAAGAATTTTGCACCAAGATTGTAATATTTTGTTGAATTATCTGCAGGTGTCTTGCAAATTGTCTATACAGTATACCTAGGTCATAAAAGTATTTGTGTGTACGTCTGATACCATACTACTTGTGAGGGAGGAAATGTATATTTTTACCTCTCAGAATGTTTGGTAATGTGTTTATTTGTGATGTGTGTCTATGTATATATTAACACGTTGTACTGAATGGGGTGAGAATAGCTTGAGCTACCTCATCCCTTTGTGTGTATTTTACCTCAATAAACTTATTTCAATTTCAATTTCAATTTCAACTAGTACGCGCTGCGTTTCGGGCAGGTCCTTAATCTAACAGATAATTTTAAGTAGGTAAATTCTATCAGAATTAATAAAATGATAACAATAACAAATACATTGCAAGAAAAAAAATGAGATGAGAGAGATTAGTAAGTATATTAAAGCACATTGGTATATTAAAGCTCTGATTGATTACATTGACAGCTTCATTGGTAATTTAAACAAGATTAATAGACACCATACAGCAGATTGACAGTACATATAAGAAGACAGCAATGATCGCAATGATATATTGATTGTATAAACATCAGAGGTCCACGGTTGTTCAACGTCCTAC
Source organism: Procambarus clarkii (assembly GCF_040958095.1). Taxonomy (NCBI): domain Eukaryota; kingdom Metazoa; phylum Arthropoda; class Malacostraca; order Decapoda; family Cambaridae; genus Procambarus; species Procambarus clarkii. The sequence goes on from NC_091157.1 coordinate 38,615,558, forward strand.
CAGCGACCATCAGAAGTCGGAAGTCGGCGGTTGCTCAAAGGCCTCCCCCATCCCCGATAAACCTGAGGATTTTTCCGGCTTAATTTTAAACGGAAGTAATGTCTTGGCATTTACGGCTTCAGCGGGTGGGTGGGTCCGTGAGTTTATTACACTATGAGTGAAAAACAATCGCCTGTTCTCTATATTATATTGCCGCTTATTGAACAAAGGAAAAATCAAACAGGAACTTACTTAAGTATTTTCGTGATAATCAACACGTCATAATATACTTTGGTTGTTGTTGTTATTAAAGATTCGGTACCTGGAACAAAGTTCCAAGTAGCACGGGCTATGGTGAGCCCGTTGATGTGTTGATTAACAAGGAAGTACATAAGTAATTTCCTGTTTTAATTTTCCTTTGTGGTCTTCAACTCTACAGTGTCATACTATTCATTACTTGTTAATTTTTTCATGAAGCGTGTGAGGTGTGAGATCCAGCTTTAGGATCAAGGGGTAAAGCAAATAGGAATGGTTGCAGATGGTACCAGTTTTTGCAGGAACATGAAGATTTCCAACTGCTGGGCGAGCCCTCTCCTACTCATTTGAGGGGAGGGAGATTAGATTATGCTCGTTTAATAAATGCTGAGGGCATAGAGGGGAATTGTCTTACTGTGGATGAAATGCTAAGTGATCATTTTGCATTACAAATACAGCTTAAACTAGATAAAAAGCATGCCTGCCTTCAGAGGAAAAGGTTAAAGTTTAATGAGGGAGAATTAAGGGGTCTTGTTGGCCATATTAAGTCTTGGTATGATACTTATAAGCCAGTTTCGGCAGAAGCATTTTATGAAGATTTAATTAAGGAGGTAGATGTATTTAATGCAACATTGAACCGGAAACCATCTAGTATAAAAAGGCATCCCCCAGAAAAGAAAATTATACACATGACAAGATGCTTAAGGGGTGAACATTAACAATGAGGAGAGCTCACAGGGATTGGAATAGGAATGGTAGGACTGAGGAAGGGAAGAATGCTTTACTGGCAGTTGCTAGGCTGTGTGGGGAGAAGAGAAAGGAAATTAGGAGCAAGTATTGGCAGGAGTTTGCAGAGAAAGTTGGGAGTAACAGAAACTTGAAGGAAATCTGGCAAGACGTAAATAAAATAAGGGGTAAAAAGCATAATTTTGTTGCACATCCAGACCCGCAAGGAATTGCAAATGGTCTCGTAAATACATGGGCGGAAGCTGCCAAACTTAGTTCATTACCCGCTGTAACGAGAGAGTCATTAGATTCTTGGAAAGATCTAAGAAAGGATTTTATACTTACAGCAGGTAACAGTGGTGATGTCACTTGCACAGGTATTACCAGAGAAGAACTAATAACGGCGATTAAGGTTGGGAAATCTACCGCCCCTGGGGAGGATGAAGTAACTTATGAAATACTTAATGAACTTGCCATTATGACGAAAAGCCCACTTTTAGACCTCTTTAATATTAGTTATAAAGAGGGCAGTATTCCCAGTAAATGGAAAAAAGCTATGATCATCCCTATCCCTAAAGCCAATGGAGAGTATAGACCTGTGTCTTTAACCTCGTGTTTTTGTAAAATGATGGAGAGGATCATTTTAAATAGACTTTTATATATAATAGGTGATCAGCTGTCTAGTAATTTGTTCGGGTTCCTCAAAGGAAAAAGTACCTCTGATTGTATTATTAAATGTCTAGCTAATGAAAATGATTATTATAGAATTTTCATTGATTTACAAGGAGCTTTTGATAAAGCCAACAACGAGGTTATTTTATATGAATTAGCTAGTCTTGGTGTTAAAGGATTATTGCGCTGGATAGGGGATTATCTTTACGAAAGGAAGGCTCAGGTGTGAGGTCTTTTGAACTCGGCACACCTCAGGGAGGAGTGTTGAGTCCCACCCTGTTTAATGTACTAATGAATAAGATAGCATCTGAGAGATACTCAAATGGGGTAACTCCGATCATATATGCCGATGATATTTTGTTTCAGGGCAAAGATATTTCAAAGGTTCAAACAGTGTTGGACAATTTCGGAAACCTGTGTCATCATATGGGACTGGTGGTTAATGAAAACAAAACTAAGTTTGAATGTAGAAGTCGGAGGCCTATTATAACCGCTGCATTATGTAGGAATGCGGAGGAATTTCTGATGGAGGAGAAGACAGTTGCACAGCGCGATCCGCAGCGCAGCGCGCGGAGCGCCGCGGGGGGCCTATATAGAGCAGAGAGGAGGGGTCATGCGTTCTTTCTTGTTCCAGCCTCGCTCCGCTTCACAAGTCTTAGAAAAAATTTTCCCACCCTCCTCCCCTTCCAATGTTCAGCGGCAATATAACCCTACGCACAGTACTATGTCTTTGTCCTTTATTGGTGGTCATCAGGGGGGTGCAGCGCCGGCCCCTAAGTATTACGCTGTCCGCAGCTACTTACTCTCACTTGTAAGAGTATTGTTAAATTTGTCCTATAGGTGTATTCTACAGCTACTAGTAATTTACCATTTCACATTATGTCTGGGATTTGCCACATTATTTATGTCATGTGTTAGGCCACTATATGCTACTCTTTAAGCCCCGATTCTACTTAAAAATTATGTTAAACGTTTGCCTTACTTGTACCAATAGTTAATAAGGATTCCGCGTTCTTCAGACCATGTTCTATTTAGTTACCGGATATAAGCATATATATTAATGTTATTAAGTCATTGTAGCCAAGTTATACATGTATTTATGCTGTTGTAAAATTATACAAGTTACCTGTTCATTAACATGGTCTGAAAAAATTTAATTATTTTGTTACTACTAAAAAATTAAATAAATAGGTCCCAATGCTGTCGGTGTCTTATTCCTCCGTTATCAGAAAATATTGAAAATAAACGGTAAAAATATAGAGAGTTAATATATATAAATATTTAGGCATATACGTTGGATATACCCATGAGAGTTTGGAAGCTGAGATGAACAGACTGTTGGGTCAATGTCGGAAGAGATTACAACCTCTGAAGGCCTTGGCATGCTGTGGAAAGGGAGTGGGAGTCTCTGTGCTACGAATGATGTATTTGAGTACTGTAAGATCTCTTATTGATTATGCTGCACCTGTCATTTCTTGTTTTGGTAAAGGTAGGATGGGCAAGTTGGAGAAGGTACAAAATGAGGCAATGAGAATTATCTTAGGATGCCCAAGAAATGCTATGATTGAAATAATGAGGATGGAGTTGAATCTGCAGAGTATTGGGGATAGAATTGAAGAGATGAAGGGATTATACATCAACGAGTGCTTGACCAGGAACAGACAGCAAATCCTCTACCGCCTGCGTCAAATCCGGCAACAAAACCCAGATGCTATTCATCAGTGCTTCGTTAGAGATGGTCTGATAAAGGTGAGAAAAACCGCAGAGGGCAAAATGTTTACTATTACTAGAGAAGAAAACCTCAACACTTTCCTCTCCCAATGTGGTTTGTCTCACCATATTATCACTCTCAATGAATTAACTTAATTAACCCCCTTGCCCGAAACGCATTGCGTAATAGTGGCTTTAGGCATTGTATGTACTAGATCTATCTATATATCAATCCATTAATGTAACATCACTTGTATGTATATACCTTACCTGAATAAACATCTGAATCTGAATCTGAATCAGATAAATGTAGCCTCTGCCATTAGATTAATGAGAGGTGGGGGAGCTAATGAATTAATCCTCTCGGTTCAAAAGGTGGGAAGTAGTGAACAGTGTATGATGAAGAAGAGAGTATATATGAATAAATTATGTTATAATGTTATAAAGTATGATGTTATTACAGAGTGTTTTGCTGTGCCCAAGAGAAAATTTACACCACCATGGGAGGATTGTAATGTAGATGTAGTAATTACTCCCTTGCATAAGAAAAAAAGTATGTATGAAATAGGAGAGCTGAGGGCAACATATGATTGTATAATAAGAAAACTGCCTACAGAAAACACTCTACATGTATATTGTGATGGGTCAGTAGCTAGGGATGGGAAGGCAGGATGTGGAATCTTGATCAGGGAGTACACTGACATCGGCACTGTAGATACTGTTATTGGACGCCGCTTAACTGACAATGTCTCTTCAACGCAGGCTGAACTCCAAGGAGTATTAGCAGGATTACAGGAAGTAGTCAAATGTGGTAAAAATGCTTGCTTCTTTATTGACAGCAGAGGAGCGTTAGAATCTTTAAATAGCAGACGCCCAGTATATCAGAATATTGTGATAGAGTGTAGAGAGAATGTTAAGAGACTAGAAAAAACTGGGTATAAAGTAAGATTCATGTGGATCCCTTCACATGTGGGAATACTGTTGAATGAGGTAGTTGATGACATAGCGAAGAGAGCCACTGAAAAAACTCTAGTTGATGTTGTATGTCAGTTAACCTTGAAACAAATAAAAACAAGAATCAAGATGATCCAGGAGGGTGAAGAAATGATAATAATATATATAATAATAATAATTTTTATTTAGGTAAAGGTACATACATAAAGAGATTTTACAAAGTTTGTTGGCTTTATAGATAGAGCTAGTACATACAATGCCTAAAGCCACTATTACGCAAAGCGTTTCGGGCAGGAAAAAACACTAATGACTAAAGCTTAAAACTAATGGGTAAAAAGAATAAAATGTGTTGAGTACAAATAAAAATAGAGGTAAAAGAGGGGGGAACATTGTTGAAAAAGCAGCACAAATACAATTACAAATTATTACAGAAAATTACATTCAAACAGCGTTGAATTGAAAAACAAAAAGAAAAAAAAACAAAAAACATACATGGGTTGACAACAGAGGGGTAAAGTAGGTTACAGGGAATTTATTAGGTATAGCTTCGTTTTTAACTTAAACTGGTTGAGAGAGGTACAGTCTTTAACATGGTTGGGAAGGTCATTCCACATTCTGGGCCCCTTGATTTGTAGAGCATTTCTGGTTTGATTAAGTCGTACTCTAGGAATATCAAAACTGTATTTATTTCTGGTGTGGTGCTCATGGGTACTGTTACAACCTTCTATGAAGCTTTTGAGATCAGGATTGGCATTATAGTTTAGCGTTTTATATATGTATAATACACATGAGAGAATGTGCAGTGACTTAATGTCTAACATATTCAGAGATTTGAGTAGGGGTACCGAGTGATGTCTGGGGCCAGAATTGGATATTGTCCTTATAGCAGCTTTGTGTTGAGTAATTAGAGGACGTAAGTGATTTTGGGTAGTAGAGCCCCAAGCACAAATACCATAGTTGAGATATGGATAGATAAGGGAGTAATAGAGAGTCACCAGGGCAGGGCGTGGTACATAATATCTGATCTTAGAAAGAATGCCCACAGTTTTTGAAACTTTTTTTGATGTTTAGAATGTGTCCCTGGAAATTCAGCTTGTGGTCAATGAGAATGCCAAGGAATTTGCCATCTAATTTGTTACAAATTTGGGTATTGTTTATTTTGAGATTTATTTGATTAGAGGATTTATTGCCAAACAGAATATAGAAAGTTTTGTCAATGTTAAGGGTGAGTTTGTTGGCAGTTAGCCACAGATGGACTTTATTTAGCTCAGTATTTACTGTGGCATTTAGAGCAAGGGGATCAGGACTGGAGTAAATGAAGGTTGTGTCGTCAGCAAATAGAATTGGTTTGAGGTGTTGGGAGGCATTTGGAAGGTCATTAATGTAGATCAGAAAGAGGAGAGGGCCAAGTATGCTGCCCTGGGGAACACCAATGTTGATGGGTAGGGTGGGAGAAATTGTATTATTCACAGAAACACATTGGAGCCTGTCAGTAAGGTAGGATTTGAGGTATTGTAGGGAGTGTCCTCTGACACCATAATGATGTAATTTAAGAAGAAGGTTTTGGTGGTTGACAGTATCGAAAGCTTTACGCAGGTCCACAAATAACCCAACAGGGAACTCATTTTTATCAAGAGCTGTATGAATCGAGTTAAGCATACTAATAAGTGCATCGTTAGTGCTTTTTTTTGGGCCTGAAGCCATATTGGCAAGGGCTAAGTATATTGAGTTTGGCTAGATATGAGTAAAGCTGCTTATAGATTAGTTTTTCAAAAATTTTTGACAAGTTTGGCAGGATTGATATAGGTCTGTAGTTGTTAACATCTGTGAGATCACCACATTTGTGGACAGGCGTTACTCTCGCTTTTTTTTAGAATATCTGGAAAGGTTTGGAGTTCAAGTGACTTGTTGAAGAGCAAAGCAATAGCAGGGGCTAAAGATCTGGAGGCTTTTTTGTAGATTAAAGTTGGTATCTCCTCAAGGGCACCAGACTTGGTTTTAAGGGAAAGGATTGTCTCATTGACGTCAGTGGAATTAATAGGCTTTAGGTACAGAGACTGTGGATAGTTCCCTGTAAGATAGTCCTTAATGTCAGTACTGGAAGATGGAATATCATTAACAAGGGATGAACCAATGGAAGAGAAGAACCTATTGAACTCAATAGCAGAATCAGAGGCTGAAAGCTGACCATCGTTATTAGACAGGAGAGTCGGGTTGTTATTTAAAGACTTCTTTGATCCCAATATTTGTGAAATTGTTCTCCAAGTTTGTTTAATGTTGCTCTTTATTTGGGTAAATTTATCTTCGTAGTATTTAGTTTTGGCTCGTCTAATTATCTTAGATAGCAATAATGAGTAATTCTTTGAGAATTCTTTGGAGACAATTCCTAACCTATACTTCTTCTCAAGATCATGTTTTTTATTAATAGATTTAAGTATTCCCTTTGTGAGCCAGGGATTGTTAAGCCTTTTGGTTGTGACTTGTTTTGTAAGCATAGGACAGTGGGTATTATAAAGGCTAAGAGTTTTTTGAAGAAAAGATTGAACTGCTAGGTTGATGTCATCTATGTTACCTAGCTCGGACTCCCAGTTGACATTATCAGTAGCAGTTATAAAATTGTCTATAGCAGTTTCATTGTGTAGTCTAAAACGTATCTCTCTTTTCTCAAGAGGTGGTTTGCTAATGTTAGTTAAGAGAAATGTGGGGTAATGGTCTGTAGTGCTATCGGTGATTATACCTGAAGTAAGCGGAGAGGTTATGTTTGTCCAGATGTGATCTAGAGTCGTGGCAGTGCTATCAGTGACTCTAGTAGGTCTAGTGATTAAGGGTATGAGGAAGCAGGAATTCATACAGTTGAGGAAGCTAACAGCAGTAGGGTGTTCTGGCTCGCAGAGGTCAATATTAAAGTCCCCTGCGATAATTAGGTGGTTTTTGTTCAGTCTGTTATCAAGTATTAGATTTCTAAGGTTTGAGTTGAATTCGGACACATCAGTGTTAGGAATTCTATAAACTGCACCCACAGACAGGATAGACTCGGCACCCTTGACTCTGAAGCTGGCGAAGATATACTCCCCATAGCAGTCTCTAGTTCTAATTTCTTTTAAGCATGTTAGTTCTTGGTGATAGTAAAGAGCAGTGCCACCATCTCTCTGAAGTTGACGACAGTTGTGAATTGCTGAGTAGTAAAGAGAATGGCAATGGTGGACAGTAGTAACACACTTAAGAATTATTCAATAATAAATACAAAGTCGTCCTTCACTTATGGTAAAGGAAAGTCTACTTGGAAGGATTCAATTTACATGAGATTAAGATTAGGATACAAATATATCTGGCAATACGGTGTTGATGTCAGTGAAAAAGATAAGGAGTGTAAATTATGTAGTATGCCGCACGCCCACACCTTAGAACATTATGTATTAGAGTGTCAACTTATTGAAAACTATAGAAATAAGGAAATAAAGAGTGTACCACATCAAATTGTTTGGATGTGTGGTAATGGTATGATAGACAGTATACTTAGGAGCTAAAAGAATTTTGCCCCGAGAGTGTAACAATTATATGCTGTACTTACTATATAAACCTGCAATGTTAAATGGAATTCTTGTAATGTTATTTGTCTATTTGTACTCACTAAATTTGTGCACCCCTTGAGGGACTTGAAGTAGGGGGGGGGGGGTAGAAATAGCCTAAGCTACTCTATCCCTTTGAGATGTATTTCTTGCTTATCTCAATAAACATACTTGAACTTGAACTTGAGGTGCGGGTATTAGCTAAACTTGTAGCCAGTTTTTTATTAACAATTTGTAATTCCAGCACAATGTTGCGTATATCTGTTATTGAAAAAGAGGATTTACACACACACACACACACACACACACACACACACACACACACAGAGCTGAGAGGTATTACCTGAGCTGAGAGGTATGAGCTACGAGGAGAGACTACGGGAATTAAACCTCACTTCGCTGGAAGACAGAAGAGTTAGGGAGGACATGATCACCACATTCAAGAATCTGAAGGGGATTGATAGGGTAGATAATGACAGTCTATTTAACACAAGGGGAACACGCACAAGGGGACACAGGTGGAAACTGAGTGCCCAAATGAGCCACAGAGATATTAGAAAGAACTTTTTTAGTGTCAGAGTGGTTGACAAATGGAATGCATTAGGAAGTGATGTGGTGGAGGCTGACCCCATACACAGTTTCAAGTGTAGATATGACAGAGCCCGATAGGCTCATGAATCTGTACACCTGTTGATTGACGGTTGAGAGGGGGGACCAAAGAGCCAGAGCTCAACCCCCGCAAACACAACTAGGTGAGTACACACACACACACACACACACACACACACACACACACACACACACACACACACACACACACACACACACACACACACACACACACACACACACACACACACACACACACACACACACACACACACACACACACACACACACACACACACACACTGAATGAAATGGAATGCATTAGGAAGTGATGTGGTGGAGGCTGACGCCATACACAGTTTCAAGTGTAGATATGATAGAGCCCAATAGGCTCAGGAACCTGTACACCTGTTGATTGACAGTTGAGAGGCGGGACCAAAGAGCCAGAGCTCAACCCCCGCAAGCACAACTAGGTGAGTACACACACACACACACACACACACACACAAATATATATATATATATATATATATATATATATATATATATATATATATATATATATATATATATATATATATATATATATATAAGGAGCGGAGTTTTCCACACTGCAGTCTACACTAAGGAAACAAACATAGGAATGTGCCTGAATGCCAACAGTGACTGCCCAGACAGGTACAAGAGGAGTGTTGTTAACGCTTATGTCGACCGTGCCCTCAGCCACAGCGCAGAATGGAAGCAAGTCGACGAAGAACTCTGTAGGGTAAGGCAGGTCCTAGTCAACAACGGTTTCTCCAATGGTTTTGTGGAAGACATCATAAGAAGGAAAGTGAAACGCCATGCAACCTCTGAAGAGACAACTAACACAACACCTATACCCTCTATTAGACTATTTTACAGGAACTTCTTTTCCACAGCCCATAAAACGGAGGAAAGGGTCCTGAAAGATATTGTCAGTAGAAACGTTATCCCTACAGACAAAAATCAGAAGATACAACTGACGATTTACTATAAAACCAGAAAAACGGCCAGCCTAATAATCGATCCAGCAATGCTGCTCAGTGTAGGAAAAGACCATCGATAATGGATACTAGTTCCGAAAGTGACGGCGAGTGGCATCACGCGAATAAGGCTAACAGGACAAGCCACTCCATGACGACTCATTGCCCATTAATCTCTCCAGCTTCTCCAGCTCTCCCAGCGCCTCAGACTAGATCTACGCTTCCAATCTTCAAAGTGCAGCACACGGAAGGTAAGTCTTCCTACGCTACTGTAGTGGACCTGGAAAAAGAGTACCCCCAGCTCCAGGTCAGAGCAAAACCTAATCTCAAAGGAGAATACATTCTGAGGCCTAAAGACGAGTCGGCCGCTACGATTCTAAAAAATTACGCAAAATGTGAGGAACTGAAACCAGAGGATAAAATAAGTAAAATCATTGTCCTCCACTATCCCTTGCATATGGCCCTTGGCCATCTCAGGGAGCCGGTCGGCCGAGCGGACAGCCCCCTGTGCTTGTAATCCTGTGGTCCTGGGTTCGATCCCAGGCGCCGGCGAGAAACAATGGGCAGAGTTTCTTTCACCCTATGTCCCTGTTACCTAGCAGCAGTAAAATAGGTACCTGGGTGTTAGTCAGCTGTCATGGGCTGCTTCCTGGTGGGTGGAGGCCTGGTCGAGGACCGGGCCGCGGGGACACTAAAGCCCCGAAATCATCTCAAGATAACCTCAAGATCTCGAAAAGCTGAACTATGTGGTGTGAGCAGAGAGATGCCAAGTACGAACCACAAAACAGGAAACTCGACAAGTCCTTCTCACAGTAAGAGGACGGATCCCAGAGAAACTTGACCTTGGAATCTGGGGCGTGTTCCAACACAGGCCTTACACCCCAGAACCCCTAAGATGCTTCAGATGTCAGAGATTTGGGCATCACAAAGATGGCTGCCAACGCCCAGTGAGGTGCGGAGTCTGCAGCCAGCCCCATGATACAAATTCAAGGCAAACCATCCTGTTCAGGCAAAATGCCCAAATTGTTCCAAGGCACATCATGCCTGGAACTTGAAATGCCCTGAAAGGCTCAAAAGACTTCAAACGAACCCCACCACGCCTACAGCGGAGCCGAAACCCCCACCAAAACGAATACCAGCTCCCATGCCCACTAAAACCGCGTGGGGTCTACCCATTCAGGAAGAGGGGGCACACGGCCCTTCACCATCGGCCATGGTGAAGGGTGAGAAGACAGTACAGGACAAAAAGAAAGATGGAGGACACAAGAATCATGTTCAAAGCAGTCGGCCTCCCATTTCATCCAGCAAGCACACTGGGGCCAATAGGAGTAGCAATTCCAGTGTCAAAGTTACCACCGAGAAGGGTCTAAAAGCTACTAAGCCCCAAACCTGCACAACATTAAATAGTGCTCCCACTGAACTGAACGCTCTCTGGCCAATGCTCAAAACTTTGGTCACTGAGTTGATCGAAAGTCTGCTGTCTTCACATGGAATCAAGCAAACCACAGAGACTCGGAAGACAATTGAGCACAAGCTCAAAAAATTCGAAGATGTAATATCCACACCGTCAAGACAGCAGGGCAGGAGACACCCCCATAAAAACAGATAGAGTCCAGCTCGTCGGAAAACGACATTGATGAGTCAATTTCAGGTCCACTAAGAACCTATACACCAATTGCAACTTCCATGGAGTGTTCATCAGACTTCATGGATACCACGGAATTATCAGCAAATTCCAAGAACCTAGAGATCTAAAGATCCTGCAATGGAATGCGCAAGGACTGCGCACTAAATTGCAACACTTGCAATGCATAGCAGCAACCAAGGGCATAGACATCCTGATACTACAGGAGAGCTTGCTTCGAGCCGGATTAGAACCTAAAATCTCAGGCTATCGAGGCTTCTTCCTTCCATGGATCAATGGGCAATCCAGGGGATGTGCAATCTATGCAAAATGTGACCTGATCTCCAAATCCATAACCAGCCCACCCAATTGTGGAGCAGGGACAGAGGTAATGGGAGTCACCATTGAGCTAAGACACGACAAACTTGAAGTGTTCAATGTGTACAGGTCTCCACAAGCCGAAATGGATCTCTCTGTGTTATTTGGACACGCGACAACAACAAACACAATAATTTGTGGAGATTTTAATGCCCATCATCGATTGGCACTGGGCTCGAACAGAACAAATGAGGCCAGCATACACATTACACATCTACTGGACCAGCTTCCAGAAATACACATCCTAAACAAGAATGAACCTACCCACATCCAAGGAGGCAGATTAGACCTAACCTTCGTTTCAGCCTCCCTAAGAGATGCAGCAACATGGTCAGTTGAGCCCACACTCACAAGCGACCACTATGGGGTCCAAATTGATCTTCAGTTAGATCTACCCACCCCACCTCCGCCTCCATCTGAAGCCTGGAACTTTGCTTTAGCAAACTGGGACCGATTTCAAAACCTCATTTCAGAGTGGCAAAGAAACTATGATCTTCCCGAAGACATTAATCAGGCAGAACAAGAATTTGTCAAAGCGATTCAAAGTGCAGCCAACCACTCAATCCCACTGAAAAAACAGTCCACCGGACACCATAAAGATCATTGGTACTATTGCGAACGTGTCAAAGAACTCAACCATAGACTCAACAGAACAAGAAAGCTATACAAAAAGCAGCCAAGTGACCGCAACAGGATCTTACTTTGTGAGGTCAAGGAACATGTACATCGAGAGACCAGACAAATAAAAGAACAAAAGTGGCTGGAATGGTGTTCACACCTGAATGAACACACCTCTCTCGGAGAGATGTGGCAGCAAATTCACCGGGCCAAAGGGAATAAAACACCTAAAGCTTTACACCCCAAGGATCCTCAACAGGAAGCCGAAGTACTGGCAACCAGGTTTGCAGAGAGAGCAGCCAGCAATCAACTTCCACCAGATGTATTAGCAGTACAGACCGGACTAGAGGAAGAAAGGTGGCACAGAATCCTTACAGCATGTGAAGAAGTCTCTGACACTAATGCCCCCTTCACATTGGATGAGCTCAATCGGGCTAAGAAAAACTCCAAGGATACATCCCCTGGAGCCGACAAAATAACCTATAAAATGATTAGAAACCTCGGCCCAGAGGGAGACGCTGCATACCTAAGGTTAATTAATTTAGCCTGGACTTCTCAAACTAGACCTTCTGCTTGGAATAGAGCAGACATAGTGCCGATCGCAAAACCCAAAGATCCAGCTAATCCCAGGCCCATCTCTCTCCAAAGCTGTGCAGCCAAGACGGCTGACAGAATGGCACTCAACAGACTGGAGGGGAAAATGCCTAAACTGCACCATGATATGTATGCCTATAGAAGAGGGGTTGGCACAGTGGAATGTATTCTAGAATGAATGGAATGAATCTAGATATTAATGTTTTTCTTGCCCGAAACGCATTGCGTAATAGTGGCTTTAGGCATTGTATGTACTAGCTCTATCTATATATCAATCCATTAATGTAACATCACTTGTATGTATATACCTTACCTGAATAAACATCTGAATCTGAATCTGAATCTATTACAACTCTGTTAGCCCACTTGAATGACAGACCAGAAATGCTGATATTCCTGGACCTCGAAAAAGCCTTTGAACTGGCTAGCGCCCCAGCTATTCTCTGCTGCCTCATTGACAAAGAGGTCAGAGGCAACCTGCTCTCCTGGACCAAAAACTGTCTCATAAACAGAGAAGCAAGAGTAAAACTTCATGGCGCAGTCTCTGAGTACAAAAGACATGAAAATGGTACACCGCAAGGAGGTATTCTCAGCCCTCTTCTCTTCAACTGTTTAATGGAAAGAATAATGAGGTTGAAACTCCCACATCACTGCAGGCTGCTAAACTACGCGGACGACTTTGTCATCATCATAAAAGGAAGGGATGCGGCGCGCCATGCACCCAAATTTACAGACTGCATCAGTAAAGAGGCAAAACAGATTGGGATCAAACTCAACCCCTCAAAGTTAAGGGCCATGCCCATAAAAATAGCGAAGCCCAACATCCAACTCACAGTACAGGGTCAACCAATAGAATGGGTCGACACCTATCAGTATCTAGGAATCATCCTGGACACACACATGAATTTTAATGCTGAGGTCACTTACTTGAGAGAGCGAACTGCGGCCCGGACGGCAATCCTCAGGTCGCTAACCTCCCTTTCTGGAGGAGCCAATCTGCAAGTCCTTCGCACATACTATGTACAGGCAGTCAGATCAGTGATCGATTATGCAGCACCTGCACTCACAAATATATCACACCAACAGTGGAAAAAGCTTGAAGTTGCCCAAAACAATGCTATGAGAGCTGCACTGGGAGCCCCAATGTGGACCAGGCTTGAAACTCTTAGACTAGAGACGGGTTTGCCCTCTCTACAAGAAAGAATATCACAAAGGACAGCTACAATTATCAGTAAGATAATTATTTCTTCTGATCCAATCCCAGTACGGCAGGCCTTGGTGGTTGGACTAGGCCAAAACAATGGAAACTCTTGGGTTGCAAGAGCAGGAAAAGTCCTAAACAGACTACATTTAAAAAACATGATTCTTGATAGAGAGGGTGATCATCCACACCCAAATTACACTCCTTCCGCGCCGTGGGAAGAGCCTACTTTCAAAATAGTAATAGAAAGTCTCCCAATGAAAAAGGCTGTCTATGATCCGACAATCCTAAGGCGCAAAATAGAAGAGCAAATGTATAGCATAGCAGTAGCAGGAGCCACCCACATCTTCACAGACGGCTCGGTGGACACAGAATATGAGAGTGCTGGCGCTGCTCTTTGCACGACCAGCGTTCAGGCATATTGGAGACTGGGAGGACTAGTATCATCAACCCAAACTGAGCTGTTTGCCATACAACAGGCATTCGCATATGTGATTGCACAAAACAATCAAAATGCAATCATACACACAGACTCAAAAGCTGCACTTCAAATACTAGGACAAAAACAGTGGAAAGATAATGTGGAAATAATTACCACCATTTTGTATCTTGGAGCAGTCGCTAAAGGCAAAGGACTTAACATAACTTTAAACTGGATCCCATCCCATATTGGAATCCCATTAAATGAAAAAGCTGATGAAATTGCTAAATTGGCAACTCGTCATCCAGTGATACATAAAACAATTCAACCCAGCCTAGAGAACATAAAAAACATCATTACCAAAAAACTCTCACATCTCAACAAAGCCTACCTACACCAGAGAATAGCTGAAGGTTCGCCATCTGCAGCATGGTATCTTCAGGCAACCAAATTAGAAAGGTTAAATATCCCAAAAGGAATCCACAGGGAAAATAGCAGTTAGGTTATATAGACTACGTCTAGGTTACAGATGCAACTGGGAGATTGGTGAACCCCGACAGAGAGAGTGCATCTTCTGCCAAACTGTCACAGAAAAGCCATTACTACACTATCTTCTGGAATGTGAAGCAACCAATGACCTTAGAAGAGCTTTAAGAGTTCCTGAATCATGCAGTGGCCACCCTGAAGCCATCAACACAGCCACTCTCCTGGTCAACAAAGGTGTCCAGCAGCTGGACACCCTCATAAAGACTGTGAAGCAGTATCCTCCCCCGCGATAACAGCTTGATGGTTAAATGCAACCTCAGAATACTGAGAAAAAAAAAATTGTACCACTTACGGGCTATTCATGCCCGTGCCACCTCTTGGGTGGCTTAATCTTTATCAATCAATCAATCAGTGATGTCTGGGTAAATTAGGAGGGATGGGTGTTGTGGGGAGAAAAAGGATCGAATCTCATTGACAAAATTTTCTATATTCTGTTTGGCAATAAATCCTCTAGTCTTATAAATCTCAAAATAAACAATACCCAAATTTGTAACAAATTAGATGGCAAATTCCTTGGCATTCTCATTGACCACAAGCTGAATTTCCAGGGACACATTCTAAATATATCAAAAAAAGTTTCAAAAACTGTGGGCATTCTTTCTAAGATCAGATATTATGTACCACGCCCTGCCCTGGTGACTCTCTATTACTCCCTTATCTATCCTTATCTCATCTATGGTATTTGTGCTTGGGGTTCTACTACCCAAAATCACTTACGTCCTCTAATTACCCAACACAAAGCCGCTATTAGAACAATATCCAACTCTGGCCCCAGACATCACTCGGTACCCCTACTCAAATCTCTGAATATGTTAGATATTAAGTCACTGCACATTCTCTCATGTGTTTTATACATATATAAAACGCTAAACTATAATGCCAATCCTGATCTTAAAAGCTTCATAGAAGGTTGTAACAGAACCCATGAGCACCACACCAGAAATAAATACAGTTTTGATATTCCTAGAGTACGTCTTAATCAAACTAGAAATGCTCTGCAAATCAAGGGGCCCAGAATGTGGAATGACCTTCCCAACCATGTTAAAGACTGTACCTCTCTCAACCAGTTTAAGATAAAAACTAAACACTACCTAATAAATTCCCTGTAATCTACCTCACTCCTCTATTGTCAACCCATGTCTGTTATTTTCTTTTTTTTTTTAATCAACACTGTTTGTCAACCTATTGTATTTGTGCTGCTTTTTCAGTCATGTTCCCCCTTTTTTTATCTTTATTTGTATTTGTTCTCAACACTTTTTATTCTTTATGCTCAATTAGTATTAAGTTCTAGATATTAATGTTTTTCTTGCCCGAAACGCATTGCGTAATAGTGGCTTTAGGCATTGTATGTACTAGCTCTATCTATATATCAATCCATTAATGTAACATCACTTGTATGTATATACCTTACCTGAATAAACATCTGAATCTGAATCTGAATCATTAATGAAAAATTCTCTGTACGTTCTCAGATAGAGTCCTGAGGAGGTGTTAACATGCTCTGGTATGGAGAATGAAAGGCGAACATATCCCCACGTTACGTTACGTAATGTTGATATAACGTGATACAAGAACTAAACAAGCATGTGCTAATATTTTATTTGTGTTTGGAATGTAGGAGGCTTTGATTTTGGTTACTGACCAAGTTATAGAGTAGAATTTTCATCTATCTATATACCAGAATAATATTTATTTTAAATCTGTTTTTCAACGTTTAAACAAAAGTATTTTGATTCTAAATCTGCTGTTCTTCAACATCAAAACAAAAGTGTTGTGATTCCAAATCTGTTTGTCAACATTTAAACAAAAGTGTCCAGATTTGCTTTATAAAGGTGTTCAGAGCCAACTTTATCTTTTTCACTAATTGTTCATATATAATAATTTAAAAAAAATCGATGCTGATGAACGCTAAATGTAGTCGCTGACGATGATGGTGTCGATTTTGCTTCTTCCATGCATAGATGTCGATACCTGGTCCTCTTGCACTCCCATCAGGTACTCTTGAATGACGACAGAGTGTAGTAGAGCGGAGTGCCAAGTGCTAGCTTTAGAATACTGTCACTCGACCATTGACCTGGCTCCCGACAGTCCACACGTCTTCATATCAATCACAGTTCACACGGCAGTCTTGATGTAAAACTTGAGGGCTCAGATGGCCACAGCAGAGCAGGACTGGACGTACTAACCGTGTCTCAGTGATGTCAGAAGGTCGTTGAGACGGGTTGCTTGTTTGCAGGACAGGTGAATCCCGTCTTCCATCATTGCTCACATCGTGTCAGGCGTTTCTTGATGTCACCAGGTTACTAGGCCGTAAACACCAACTGTGTATCCCCTCGTACTGCTGACTCTAGGCTAAAGGAGGCAATTTTGCGACCTTCTATGGCGAGTCCCGGAACTCTGTAGGGAGACCATGCCTTCCATCTGTGACCACCTTAGTTCCACTTTCTTGTTTCTCCAGACAACGTAATCATTAATCTTCAGGCGAAAACTCTTGAGTACTGCTACTGGCTTGCCCCTTCTCTTGACCTCTCCCCCAACACTGCTGGTATGGCTGCAGTCTTGGTGACGCAGCAGGTGGGTAGTGGTGACCTCGAGACAGCTATCCCGGTGTTATATGATGACATCCGGTGACTGCTGCAATGTGGACAGCTCGCTGGCCCTGACAACCTCGTTAGAGAAGTGAGGCGTCGGCCGGGTGACTCTTGGGCAGTCACCCACCCCAAAGTAACTGATGTATGGGTTACTGGGTCTGGTGGGGGGAGGGCTTTATGTAACGTGCCTTCCCCTCGGTCTTTACAGACAAGGGTTCACGTGTGGCTGGAACAACTGGTTCGGTGTACCAATCAGACCTGGGAACAGACAGACACAACACAGCAGAAGCATAGATAATAGTTTGGGTTTGGTGGAGGTGGAACCCCAGAGCACGGTAAAAGCTGCTACCCGAGTTAAGTATAAGTAATAGCTCACATCATTGCCTATACAGGAAAATCTAATGAATACTAAATTATACTAACCAAGGGAGTAACTTTACTGTTACTGTATAGCGCGAGATCTCGTCACCATAGGGTGGCGAGACTGCACCTGACTACTGATGAGTGATGGCAATGGGTCATCCTCATCCCCTGACTCATCAGTGAAGCCATGAGTCAGCACTGCTGAGTCAGGAACTAGACCTGCTGAAGGCAGTTCTAATTCCTCTCTAGCATGATATTGTTTTAATTTATTTATTTGAATTGTCTTTTCCACCTGGTCCTCGAATACTCCTTTTATGACAAGATTAACTGGCCCCGCTCTTTTAACTACTCTATACGGACCTCGCCACCTAGGAGCTAGTTTCCTGCTCTGATTGGCAGGCGCAGCCTCATTCACTCTCAACACGAGGCTTCCTTCTTTCAACTCAAGAGGGCGCACTTTCTTGTCATAAAAATGAGCATACCGATTCCGTGTTTTCTTGGACGCTTCAGCCGCAGTATTCCATGCATTTCTCATTTTCCTAGGACCTCTGAAGGATAGCCCTCCCCATATGCAACATTATGTCTGTAAGCAGACCTGAGGGGAAATTGCATGAATTACCAGTAAACAAATGAAGGGGTTGGGTGTTAATCGATTGGTGGATGGCAGTATTCAAGGCTAATTGAACATAGGGAAGGTGTTCATCCCAAGAGTTTGCATCATGTTCAGCAAAGATTGCAAGCATATCCTTGACTGAACGATTAGTACGTTCCATCATGCCCCTTTGCTTGTGGGTGGTAGGCTGTTGTAAAAGCCGAAGTTGTCTCTAAAATACTACAAACTTCCCTAAATATATTCCCATTGAATTCCTGACCCCGGTCAGAGACTAAAACTTTAGGAGGTCCGAATACAGTAACGAACCTATGCAAGAACTCATCTCCAACCGTACGAGATTCCTTCTGAGGCAATGCAACTAGTGTGGTGTACCTAGACAAATGGTCAACTAGCACCAACACGTATCTGTTCCCCGAATGACTGTGATGTAAATCAATCAAATCGGCCCCCACACGATCTAATGGTTCACGAATTTCAGGAAATTCCTGAAGTGGGGCTTGTACCTTAAGGATGCCTTTCCTCCTCTGACAACGAGGACACGACTTCACGTATTGGATTACCTCAGAAAGTAACCCTGGGAAATAAAATAGAGACTTTGCCTTTAAGTGAGTGTTAAAGATCCCCGGATGCCCTGCAACTTTAGATGCATGTGCAAGCTTTAACGCCGATGACCGCAACGCGTCCGGAATAACTAGCTAGTCTCCGTGGTGTAGTGGTAAGACACTCGCCTGGCGTTCCGCGAGCGCTATGTCATGGGTTCGTATCCTGGCCGGGGAGGAATTACTGGGTGCAATTCCTTAACTGTAGCCTCTGTTTAACGCAACAGTAAAATGTGTACTTGGATGAAAAAACGATTCTTCGCGGCAGGGGATCGTATTCCAGGGACCTGCCCGAAACGCTACGCGTACTAGTGGCTTTACAAGAATGTAACAACTCTTGTATATATCTCAAAAAAAAAAAAAAAACTGGAATACTGCCCTATCTTTCTGGCTATTAACATATACCAGGACGCCCTGTTTCATTTCAAAATCATGAATAGGTAATTTTCTGTTCTTTTTAGGGTATTTTCCTCCTTCCAAATACTCAATGATCTCTTTCCACCTAGGTTCACTCATTTGGTATTCTCTCATTTTATCTGATGGAATGGTTTCAATATTTTGGTTAATTTTAACTGATGCTATATTTCTACTCAAAGTATCTGGCACAACATAGGTTTATACAAAAACTGGAATAAGTGGGCCGAAAGTTCGTGAGACCAGCGTGACATTCGTGGGCATTTAGTGCGCTTTTTAAATATGTGTGTTAACGCTCGATGGTCTGTGTAAATTATGAAATGACGCTGAAACAGGTAAGATATTGTTCTAATAGCAGCTTTGTGTTGGGTAATTAGAGGAAGTAAATGATATTGGGTAGTAGAACGCCAAGCAAAAATACCCTAGTTGAGATATGGATAGATGAGAGAGTAATACAGCGTCACCAGGGCAGGGCGAGGAACATAATATCTGATCTTAGAAAGAATTCCAACAGTTTCTGAAGCTTTTTTTTGCTATATTTAGAATGTGTCCCTGGAAATTCAGCTTGTTATCGATGAGGCCACCAAGGAATTTACCATCAACTTTACTATTGATTTGTATGTTGTTTATTCTTAAATTAATTTCAGTTGAGGATTTATTACCAAACAATTGAATGATTGTTTGTGTTTTGATTGAGTGATTGTGGTATATCTGAAAACCTGAACCCGACCAATGCCAGTACTTAAAATAACCCTTTCAGTGCCTGAGCCTAACCTAACTTAATCTAACTTTGTCTAAGGTGCTGTCTCTGCCATACCATTTACCTAATGTTCTCTTATTCATATAATTTCCTAAATAATCCATCAAGTCTCCATGCACTTATGCAAGCATCTACCTCTGTTTCATTGTAAAATTTTACTCTTAAATCTAATCTTACCCTATTCCATTTATATTTTAAATTTATTTGTATTGATCTATGTCATTTATTGAAATCAATTATTGATCTCATTTTTGTTCTTTTAATTAAGTTCATACTAATTATAAGTTAAAACTAAGCTTAATAAAATTTATTATCTTTAAGATTATTTTACTTTACAATTATCATTTGTCAAATTTTCTTATATATTCATCTTGACAGTCTCTACTGATTTTTTGTTCTCTCCACCAAACTTGTGTATCCTCCATGGCTATCTAGTGGCCTTAATTCTACCTCTAATTGTTTCAATTCTTTGTTTACTTGCATTTATTGTTGTGTCTTGCCATAATTATTCTCTAATTTAGCAGACTCAGTACTTTGTAAGCTCTTATTGTATTGTTATATTATTATATTGTTGTGTTTTGCTATAATTACTTCCTATTTTACAGCAGATTTGTCTTTCATCTGTTCATGTAATTGCTTATCTTATTGTATCGTGACATTCTTTTCTATATTGATATATATTATCTGTCTATTGTTACTTACAGTGTACCTGAGAGTACCTGTAAGCAATCTACCTCATTTTTTCATTTTTGCTCAATTTTTTTTTTGTATTGCTTAGTCTTGTTTATATTTTTGTTTTGTATATCTATATCTTGTGTTTTGTATAGTCCATGTTTATATGTTTTTTTCTTTAATCTCATTTATTACCTAGGTTTCCTAGCCTAGCCATACTCCCTTACTCCATTGTACCCCTGTAAGCCCCTTTTGTGTTTGTTTGGTACAGTATTGTGTACATTTTTTTCTTTTTTTTTCTTGTTTTTCCTGCAATCAGCTTTTTTTATGCAGTCAAGTATAGACCCAGAACTTAACCTCTTATCCACTATCTATGACAATAATCACTTTAATGATCTAAATTGCAGATATTTTGCAGCACATGATGTAAACAATGTATTAACTCATAATCACAATATCTCTGTAATCAATTTGAACGTTAGATCCCTAGGTAAACACTTCGATGATGTTAGTGCCTTGATTGAAGCTATTGACAACAAATTCTCTTTTATTATACTTACTGAAACATGGTTGAAAGAGGATACTACTCAACTCTTTAACATGCCTAACTACTCAGCAATCCACAACTGTCGTCAACTTCAGAGAGGTGGTGGCACTGCTCTTTACTACCACCAAGAACTAACATGCTTAAAAGAAATTAGAACTAGAGACTGCTATGGGGAGTATATCTTCGCCAGCTTCAGAGTCAAGGGTGCCGAGTCTATCCTGTCTGTGGGTGCAGTTTATAGAATTCCTAACACTGATGTGTCCGAATTCAACTCAAACCTTAGAAATCTAATACTTGATAACAGACTGAACAAAAACCACCTAATTATCGCAGGGGACTTTAATATTGACCTCTGCGAGCCAGAACACCCTACTGCTGTTAGATTCCTCAACTGTATGAATTCCTGCTTCCTCATACCCTTAATCACTAGACCTACTAGAATCACTGATAGCACTGCCACGACTCTAGATCACATCTGGACAAACATAACCTCTCTGCTTACTTCAGGTATAATCACCGATAGCACTACAGACCATTACCCCACATTTCTCTTAACTAACATTAGCAAACCACCTCTTGAGTCAAGAGAGATACGTTTTAGACTACACAATGAAACTGCTATAGACAATTTTATAACTGCTACTGATAATGTCAACTGGGAGTCCGAGTTAGGTAACATAGAGGACATCAACCTAGCAGTTCAATCTTTTCTTCAAAAAACTCTTAGCCTTTATAATACCCACTGTCCTATGCTTACAAAACAAGTCACAACCAAAAGGCTTAACAATCCCTGGCTTACAAAGGGAATACTTAAATCTATTAATAAAAAACATGACCTTGAGAAGAAGTATAGGCTAGGAATTGTCTCCAAAGAATTCTCAAAGAATTACTCATTATTGCTATCTAAGATAATTAGACGAGCCAAAACTAAATACTACGCAGATAAATTTACCCAAATAAAGAGCAACATTAAACAAACTTGGAGAACAATTTCACAAACATTGGGATCAAAGAAGTCTTTAAATAACAAACCGACTCTCCTGTCTAATAACGATGGTCAGCTTTCAGCCTCTGATTCTGCTATTGAGTTCAATAGGTTCTTCTCTTCCATTGGTTCATCCCTTGCTAATGATATTCCATCTTCCAGTACTGACATTAAGGACTATCTTACAGGGAACTATCCCCAGTCTCTGTACCTAAAGCCTATTAATTCCATTGACGTCAATGAGATAATCCTTTCCCTTAAAACCAAGTCTGGTGCCCTTGAGGAGATACCAACTTTAATCTACAAAAAAGCCTCCAGATCTTTAGCCCCTGCTATTGCTTTGCTCTTCAACAAGTCACTTGAACTCCAAACCTTTCCAGATATTCTAAAAAAAGTGAGAGTAACGCCTGTCCACAAATGTGGTGATCTCACAGATGTTAACAACTACAGACCTATATCAATCCTGCCAAACTTGTCAAAAATTTTTGAAAAACTAATCTATAAGCAGCTTTACTCATATCTAGCCAAACTCAATATACTTAGCCCTTGCCAATATGGCTTCAGGCCCAAAAAAAGCACTAACGATGCACTTATTAGTATGCTTAACTCGATTCATACAGCTCTTGATAAAAATGAGTTCCCTGTTGGGTTATTTGTGGACCTGCGTAAAGCTTTCGATACTGTCAACCACCAAAACCTTCTTCTTAAATTACATCATTATGGTGTCAGAGGACACTCCCTACAATACCTCAAATCCTACCTTACTGACAGGCTCCAATGTGTTTCTGTGAATAATGTAATTTCTCCCACCCTACCCATCAACATTGGTGTTCCCCAGGGCAGCATACTTGGCCCTCTCCTCTTTCTCATCTACATTAATGACCTTCCAAATGCCTCCCAACACCTCAAACCAATTCTATTTGCTGACGACACAACCTTTATTTACTCCAGTCCTGATCCCCTTGCTCTAAATGCCACAGTAAATACTGAGCTAAATAAAGTCCATCTGTGGCTAACTGCCAACAAACTCACCCTTAACATTGACAAAACTTTCTATATTCTGTTTGGCAATAAATCCTCTAATCAAATAAATCTCAAAATAAACAATTCCCAAATTTGTAACAAATTAGATGGCAAATTCCTTGGCATTCTCATTGACCACAAGCTGAATTTCCAGGGACACATTCTAAACATATCAAAAAAAGTTTCAAAAACTGTGGGCATTCTTTCTAAGATCAGATATTATGTACCACGCCCTGCCCTGGTGACTCTCTATTACTCCCTTATCCATCCATATCTCAACTATGGTATTTGTGCTTGGGGCTCTACTACCCAAAATCACTTACGTCCTCTAATTACTCAACACAAAGCTGCTATTAGGACAATATCCAATTCTGGCCCCAGACATCACTCGGTACCCCTACTCAAATCTCTGAATATGTTAGACATTAAGTCACTGCACATTCTCTCATGTGTATTATACATATATAAAACGCTAAACTATAATGCCAATCCTGATCTCAAAAGCTTCATAGAAGGTTGTAACAGAACCCATGAGCACCACACCAGAAATAAATACAGTTTGGATATTCCTAGAGTAAGACTTAATCAAACCAGAAATGCTCTACAAATCAAGGGGCCCAGAATGTGGAATGACCTTCCCAACCATGTTAAAGACTGTACCTCTCTCAACCAGTTTAAGTTAAAAACGAAGCTATACCTAATAAATTCCCTGTAACCTACCTTACCCCTCTATTGTCAACCCATGTATGTTTTTTGTTTTTTTGTTTTTCAAATCAACGCTGTTTGAATGTAATTTTCTGTAATAATTTGTAATTGTATTTGTGCTGCTTTTTCAACAATGTTCCCCCCTCTTTTACCTCTATTTTTATTTGTACTCAACGCATTTTTTTCTTTTTACCCATTAGTTTTAAGCTTTAGTCATTAGTGTTTTTTCCTGCCCGAAATGCTTTGCGTAATTAGTGGCTTTAGGCATTGTATGTACTAGCTCTATCTATAAAGCCAACAAACTTTGTAAAATCTCTTTATGTATGTACCTTTACCTAAATAAAAATTATTATTATTATTACAAAATATAGAAAGTTTTGTCAATGTTAAGGGTGAGTTTGTTAGCAGTTAGTCAAAGATGGACTTTATTTAGTTCAGTATTCACAGTGACATTTAGAGCAAGAGGGTCAGGACGGGAGAAGATGAAAGTTGTGTCGTCAGTAAATAGAATTGGTTTGAGGTGTTGAGAGGCATTAGGAAGGTCATTAATGAAGATGAGAAAGAGGCGAGGGCCAAGTATGCTCCCCTGTGGAACACCGATGTTTATAGGTAGTGTCGGAGAAATGGAATTATTCACAGAAAATACTGGAGCCTGTCAGTAAGGTAGGACTGAAGGTATTGCAGGGAGTGACCTCTGACTCCATAATGATATAATTAAAGAAGAAGGTTTTGGTGGTTAACAGTGTCAAAAGCCTTACGTAGGTCCAAAAATATCCCAACAGGGAACTCATTTTTATCAAGAGCTGCATGTATCAAGTTAATCATACTAATAAGTTTATTTATTTAATAATTTATTTATATACAAGAAGGTACATTGGGTTAGAGAGAATACATAGCATAGTATTTTCAATCTTGTAAAGCCACTAGTACTCGCAGCGTTGCAGCAGGTCCTTAATCTAACAGATAATTTTAAGTAGGTAAATTCTAGCAGAATTAATAAAATGATAACATATACATTGCAAGAAAAAAAATGAGATGAGAGAGAATAGTAAGTATATTAAAGCACATTGGTATATTAAAGCTCTGGTTGATTACATTGGTAATTTGATTGGTAATTTAAACAAGATTAACAGACACCGTACGGCAGATTGATAGCACATATAAGAAGACAGCAATGATCATAATGGTAAAGATGCTCAGATTGGGTACATAAAGATTGGGAGATTGGGTAGCAATAGATACAGTGCAATATTAAAGCAACAAGGTAAAAAAAACTATGCAGATGAGATTAGGTACTTTTTAGTTTTGTTTTTGAATGACGCAAAAGTTGGACAGCTTTTCAATTCATTAGGGAGGGAGTTCCATAGACTGGGGCCCTTTATTTGCATAGAGTGTTTACACAGATTAAGTTTGACTCTGGGGATATCAAAGAGATATTTATTTCTGGTGTGGTGATAATGGATCCTATTACATCTGTCCAGGGAGAGTTTCAGAGCAGGATTTTTGTTTAAGAACAGGGTTTTGTAAATGTAATTGACACAAGAAAATTTGTGGAGTGAGATTATGTTTAGCATGTTAAGGGAGTTAAACAAGGGGGCTGAGTGTTGTCTAAAAACAGAATTTGTTATTATTCTGATAGCAGACTTTTGCTGGGTGATGATGGACTTGAGGTGGTTTACAGTGGTTGAACCCCATGCACAGATACCATAATTAAGATAGGGATAGATTAGTGCATAATATAGAGAGATGAGAGCAGAGTTAGGTACATTATATCTGATTTTGGAGAGTATCCCAACTGTTTTAGAGACTTTCTTAGTTATGTGTTGTATGTGGGTGCTGAAGTTGAGTCTCTTGTCTAGGAATAGGCCAAGAAATTTTCCATCATTTTTATTGCTAATGTTTACATTATCTATCTGAAGCTGAATTGCATTTGTAGATTTGCATCCAAATAAAATGTAGTAGGTCTTTTCTATGTTAGGTGTTAGTTTATTGGTTGACATCCATAAGTGGACTTTTTTTTTTTTTTTTTTTCTTTTTGAGATACCGTATATACAAGAGTTGTTACATTCTTGTACAGCCACTAGTACGCATAGCGTTTCAGGCAAGTCCTTAATCCTATGGTCCCTGGAATACGATCCCCTGCCGCGAAGAATCGTTTTTTCATCCAAGTACACATTTTACTGTTGCGTTAAACAGAGGCTACAGTTAAGGAATTGCGCCCAGTAAATCCTCCTCGGCCAGGATACGAACCCATGACATAGCGCTCGCGGAACGCCAAGTTCATTATTAACAACATCATTTAGTGTATGTGGGTTGGGGTTAGAGTAGATGAGGGTAGTATCATCAGCAAACAAAATAGGTTTCAGAATGTTAGAGACATTAGGCAGATCATTGATGTAAATAAGAAATAGGAGAGGTCCTAAGATGCTGCCCTGTGGCACTCCAACGGTTATTGGTAGAGTGGGAGAGGTTATATTATTGATGGCTACACATTGGTGTCTATCACTAAGATAGGATTGGATACAGTCCAGTGCATGGCCTCGGATTCCATAATGATGGAGTTTACGTAAGAGGTAATTGTGATTAACAGTATCAAAGGCCTTTCTCAGGTCAATGAAGAGTCCAATCGGAAACTCATTTTTGTCAAGGGCTGAGTAAATTATATCAAGGAGACTAATAATTGCATCGTTGGTACTCTTTTGGGAGCGGAAGCCAAACTGACAGGGGCTAAGAATGTCGAATTTTACGAGATAGGAGTAGAGCTGTTTGTAGATAATTTTTTCAAATATTTTTGATAGGATGGGTAGGTTTGATATTGGTCTATAATTGTTTATGTCTGCCGGATTACCTCCTTTATGAACTGGCGTTACTCATGCTTGTTTAAGGATATCAGGGAAGGTATGACACTCAAGGGATTTGTTGAACAGCAGAGCTATAGGTGGCGCAAGGGCATGGGAGGCGCTCTTGTATACAATGGATAGGATTTCACTGATGTTCCCAGCTTTGGTTTTTAGTGAGTGTATGATGGACACAACATCTGTCGGACTGACTGGTGAAAGGAGAAGAGAGTTTGGAAAGCTGCCTGGGAGATATGTGTTGATATGTGTCTGAGTCTGTGGGATTTTACTGGCAAGGTTAGCACCAACCGATGAAAAGAAGCTATTAAATTCATTCTCCATTTCTAAATCAGATATTTCCTGAAATATTTCGGCTTTTATAGCAGAGATTGGAATGCCTGTATCCCACTCAATTTCAGGCTTATCACTTGCAGTTTTAGCTATCTTAATTGCGCACATCTGTGACAGGTGAATACGCTTCCTATGTGAGTATCCATACAAATGAGACTGAAACTCTTGCTCTTTGTATTTGGTAGTTGACGAAAGATCTATAGTTGGTAGTGGATTCCCGTCCTACAGGTAGAAGTGGACCCCGTATCCATCCTATTGGCACTTGTGGGCTTAAGCCATCCTACAGGTAGTATGGACCCATTACTTACCCAGCAGGTGGTAGTGGACCCCATACCCATCCTACAGTTAGTTTACGACCCCATACCCGTACTTATATACATACATCTCTTACATCTTACACACTTAAATCTCTTAGCACAAATAGGTGAGTACACACACACACACACACTGAATGGCTGGGTGTGTAGTAAGTGTAGTAAGGCTGACCCATGTTCGGTTCAAATGTAGATATGATAGAGCCCAGTAGGCTCAGGAATCTGTACATCAGTTGATTGACGTTTTTTTTTTTTTTTTTTTTTTTTTTTTTTTTTTTTTTTTTTTTTTTTTTTTTTTTTTAGATATATACAAGAGTTGTTACATTCTTGTACAGCCACTAGTACGCGTAGCGTTTCGGGCAAGTCCTTAATCCTATGGTCCCTGGAATACGATCCCCTGCCGCGAAGAATCGTTTTTTCATCCAAGTACACATTTTACTGTTGCGTTAAACAGAGGCTACAGTTAAGGAATTGCGCCCAGTAAATCCTCCCCGGCCAGGATACGAACCCATGACATAGCGCTCGCGGAACGCCAGGCGAGTGTCTTACCACTACACCACGGAGACTGCTGAGAGGTTGAGAGGAGGGACCATATAGCAAGAGCTCAACACCCTGCAAGCACAACTAGGTGAGTACAATTAGTTGAGTACACTGTTATGATCCCAGGTGGCCGAAAAACGAGTCTCCCCTTTGAGAATTATTCTATCAAGCCTGACCTGACTAGAAGGTCTAGTAAATATAGAGGTGAAGACACAGATGTAAAAGAGCTGGTTGGATTTAATAAACAATTTGAGATTATGGGCAGTAAATAATAAAATAGATAAATGACTGGTTAGGAGATGTGGATAATTTGCTGGAGGCGTGAGGCTCGCTTCTGGAGGGCTTTGTCCTCACTTGAGTGCCAAACACCGCAAGGGAAAGCTGTGCTCCGTTTGAGCTCCCGTCAGAAAGGAACTCCTAGGGATATATCTCCAAGAGAGGAGAAGTGTGCAGACGTTCCAGCAGTGGAATCGAGCTGGGAACGTTGTGGTCTCAAGTCGTGGACGGCGAGGAGTATTTATTGTTATGATCTCAGCCTACAGGAGAAACGAGTCTCCCTCCTTGAGAGTTATTCAGCAAGCCTGACCTAACTAGAAGGTCTAGCAAATATTGAGGTGATAACCCATATGTAAAATGGCTGGTTAGATATATATAAGAATTTAAGATTATGGGCAGTGAAGAAGCAAACAGATAAATGACTGGCTAGGATATGTGGACATTTTGCTGGAGGCGTGAGGCTCGCTTCTGGAGGGGCTTTGACCTCACTTGAGTGCCAGACATCGCAGGAGAAAGCTGCGCTCCGTTGAGCTCCCGCCAGAAGGGAACCCCTAGTGATATATCTCTAAGAGAAGAGAAGTGTGCAGACGTGCCAGCTGTGGAACCGAGCTGGGAACGTTGTGGTCTCAAGTCCTGGTCGACGAAGTGTTTATTAAATCGCCCAGAGGCATTATTGTGGGCCGTGGAAGCGCGGTGACCAGACGCCGTCAGAGGGAGAAGCGCCCTCGACCAGTTAATCTGTGGTAAGCACGATATACGCCAGTTCATAGTGATTGCTTGTAGTTGGTCGTGTGCCCAGCGACAGTAGCAATGTTTATTTATAAGTTAGAAATGTTTTAATAAGGCAGAAAGCCTGAAATAGGAGAGTGAAGAGGGAGGAACACGGAGCGACGTCCGTCCCCTCTGAGCTCTGACAGACGACTGAGGGAGCCCGGCTCCTGAAGGAGGAAGACCCTCCCAGCGAGTGAGGACCGCCGCCAGGCGAGGTGGAGTATGGACCCGCCCAAAACGGGGGAGTCCACTCTCACTGTATGTAGAGGACAGATAGAGGTTGGAGACAAACATATTGTGTGAATATTTTTGTTTATGTGTTAAAGGGGAAACATTTTATTGGAGTGTCGATGGGTTGCAGGTTTGTCTTTGGGGAAGAAGTTGCTGAGAACTTCGAAGCCAGCCTAGATGAGGTAATTGATGAGACTCCAAGGTAGTGAAGTAGAGGACCTCGAGCTGTGAGGAGAAGCAGTGAAGAGGAGTGTCACGTGCTTCTGTAGAGGTGGTGTAGCAGCCAAGAGAGCTGTGGAGGAACCTAGCAGAAGGGTGAAGAACCGTAGTTGCTCAAGGAAACTTCATGGTAGCAGCCTGGAGGAGCTGCAGAGGATCCTGGTAGTGAAGCCCGAAAGAACCTGAAGATATCAGGGTAGTGAACTTCCAGAGGTGGAAGGGGAAGTTCTGGTGGATTACTAGTAGGGAGTTGATAGTGTTTGGTTGTCATTAGCGTGCAAGACGCAGTGAGAGGTGAGTGCTTGTTTGCATTCTTATGTCAAGAAGTGTTTTACACTGAAGTTTAGAGTTACAGTCGTAGGCTGGATTACCTACAGATGTATGCGTTCTAGGACTGATAGAGTGATCGATTGATCATTGTTGTGTATCAATGAACATTTATACTGATATATGTTATTGCATGCAAATGCTGATTTTCTTTGTACACATTTATAGATACATATATATATTCTCTTGCTGATGGTGCAACAGTGTATGTAGACTTGACCAACTTGAGGAGGTTGATAGTATCAGGTGGTGAACCAGGAGATAGGATACCACTTGATAAGCTGATGGTAGAGTTCTGGTTGTGTTGGAGAGCAACCTGATTGTAATATTATAGAGTATAGGATTCATTATTATTATATGTGTGTATGTATCGTGTATGTGCTTTGTCCAGTAAATGTATCCCAATTTGCTGGTGTTTGCCCTTGTCCTAGTGAGGCTTCCCAGGAGGTAGTAAAGAAGGAGAGAGAGAAAGAACCAAGAACCACTGCTGTGGACAGGGTAGAAGGTAATACTAATAAGTCAAAGGGGGATTGAGATCATATCACCTAAGGAGAGAGTGGGGAGTCACAGCGGCTCGAGTGGGTGTGTGCACGTGACAACGAGGCTAGGTGTTGGAGCCGCATCCCCTAAATGGGTGACGTTGAGCCCCTCTCCAAGAGCCAGAAGCGCCAAGGGTGATCTCCTAGTGAAGTATAAGCACTCTACCGAGTTGTGGGTTGGGTTGTCCGTACAGAAGGATCAACGACGACAACACCACCAACACACAGTACTATAATATTATTAAGCCGCCCAGAGACATTATCGTGGGCCGTGGGAGTGCCCTGACCAGATTCCGTCAGAGGGAGAAGCGCCCTCGACCAGACAGTCTGTGGTAAGCACGATCTTAACCCAGTCTATAGCAATTACTTGTAGTTGGTCGTGTGCCCAGCGACAGTAGCAATGTTTATTGATAAGTTAGACATGTTTTGATAAGGCAGAAGTCCTAAAATAAGAGAGTGGAGAGGGAGGAACGTCATGGAGGACGGAGCGACGTCCATCTCCTCTGAGCGCTGGCAGGTGACTGAGGGAGCCTAGCTCCTGACGGTGGAGGACCCTCCCAGAGTGAGTGAGGACCGCCGGGCAAGGCGGAGCATGGACCAGCCCAAAACGGGGGAGTCCACTTTCACAGTATGTAGAGTGCATATAAATATTGGAGGCAAACATATTGTGTGGTTATTTTTGTTTATTTGTTTAAGGGGAAACATTTTTATTGGAGTGTCAATGGGTTGCAGGTTTGTCTTTGGGGAAGAAGTTGCTGAGAACTTCGAAGCCAGCACAGAGGGAGTAGTTGATGAGACTCCAAGGTAGTGGAGGAGAGGACCTCGAGCTGTGAGGAGAAGCAGTGAAGAGGAGTGTCACGTGCTTCTGTAGAGGTGGTGAAGCACCATAGTTGTTCGAGGGAACTTCATGGTGTAGCAGCCAGGAGAGCTGTGGAGGACCCTAGTAGAAGTGGTGAAGCTCCATAGTTGCTCAAGGAAAACTACATGGTGTAGCAGCCTGGAGGAGCTGCAGAGGATCCTGGTAGATAACCCGGAAGAACCTGAAGAGATCAGGGTAGTGAACTTCCAGATGTGGAAGGGAAGTTCTAAATGATTACTTGTAGGGAGGTGATAGAGTGTTTGGTTGTCATTAGCGTGTAAGACGCAGTGAAAGATGAGTGATTGTTTGCCATTCTTGTGCCGAGGAGTGTTTATACTGAAGTATAGAGTTACAGTCGTAGGCTGGATTACCTACAGATGTATGTGTTCTAGGACTGATAGGGTGATCGATTGATCATTGTTGTGTATCAAGGAACATTTATACTCATATATATGTTATTGCATTCATACGCTGATTTCCTTTGTACATGTTTATGGATATATGTATTCTCTTGCTGACAGTGCGACATTGTATCATAAGACTTGACCTACTTGAGGAGGTCAGTAATATTAGGTGGTGAATCAGGAGATAGGATACCACTTGATAAGCTGATGATAGAGTTCTGATGGTGTTAGAGTGCGACCAGACTGAAATAGCATAGAGTGTAGGATTCCTTATTATTATTATATGTGTGTATGTATTGTGTATGTGCTTCGTCCAGTAAATGTATTCAAATTTGCTTGTATTTGCCCTTGTCCTAGTGAGGCTTCCCAGGAAGTAGTAAAGAAGGAGAGAGAGAGATAGAGAGAGAGAGAGAAAACTAATAAGTCAAAGGGGATTGAGGAGATCATTTTATTTATTTATTTATTTTATTTATTTATATACAAGAAGGTACATTGGGTTTGTGAGAATACATAGCATAGTACAGTATTTACACTCTTATAAAGCCACTAGTACGCGCAGCGTTTCGGGCAGGTCCTTAATCTAACAGATAATTTTAAGTAGGTAAATTCTAGCAGAATTAACAAAATGATAACAAATACATTGCAAGAAAAAAAATGAGATGAGAGAGATTAGTAAGTATATTAAAGCACATTGGTATATTAAAGCTCTGATTGATTACATTGTCAGCTTGATTGGTAATTTAAACAAGATTAATAGACACCATTCAGCAGATTGACAGCAAATATAAGAAGACAGTAATGATCACACTGATAAAGATGTTCAGATTGGGTACATAAAGATTGGGAGATTGGGTAGCAATAGATACAGTGCAATTTTAAAGCAAAAGGTAAAAAACTATGAAGATGAAATTAGGTACTTTTTAGTATAGTTTTTGAATGACGCAAAAGTTGGACAGCTTTTCAATTCAATAGGGAGTGAGTTCCATAGACTGGGTCCCTTTATTTGTATAGAGTGTTTACACAGATTAAGTTTGACTCTGGGGATATCAAAGAGATATGTATTTCTGGTGTAGTGATAATGGGTCCTATTACATCTGTCCAGGGGGAGTTTCAGAGCAGGATTTTTGTTTAAGAACAGGGTTTTGTAAATGTAGTTGACACAAGAGAATTTGTGGAGTGAGATTATGTTTAGCATGTTTGGGGAGTTAAACAAGGGGGCTGAGTGTTGTCTGAAAGCAGAATTTGTTATTATTCTGATAGCAGATTTTTGCTGGGTGATGATGGACTTGAGGTGGTTTGCAGTGGTTGAATCCCATGCACAGATACCATAATTAAGATAGGGATAGATTAGTGCATAATATAGAGAGATGAGAGCAGATTTAGGTACATAATATCTGATTTTGGAGAGTATCCCAACTGTTTTAGAGACTTTCTTAGTTATGTGTTGTATGTGGGTGCTGAAGTTGAGTCTCTTGTCTAGGAATAGGCCAAGAAACTTTCCATCATTTTTATTGCTAATGTTTACATTATCTATCTGAAGCTGAATTGCATTTGTAGATTTGCATCCAAATAAAATGTAGTAGGCCTTTTCTATGTATCCTGCCCGAAACGCTTTGCGTAATAGTGGCTTTAGGCATTGTATGTACTAGCTCCTATCTATAAAGCCAACAAACTTTGTAAAATCTCTTTATGTATGTACCTTTGCCTAAATAAAAATTATTATTATTATTATTATAAAAGTTAGTTTATTGGTTGACATCCGTAAGTGGACTTTTTTTAGTTCATTATTAACAACATCATTTAGTGTATGTGGGTTGGGGTTAGAGTAGATGAGGGTAGTATCATCAGCAAACAAAATAGGTTTCAGAATGTTAGAGACATTAGGCAGATCATTGATGTAAATAAGAAATAGGAGAGGTCCCAAGATGCTGCCCTGTGGCACTCCAACTGTTATTGGTAGAGAGGGAGAGTTTATATTATTGTTGGGTACACATTGGTGTCTATCACTAAGATAGGATTGGATATAGTCCAGTGTATGGCCTTGGATTCCATAATGATGGAGTTTACGTAAGAGGTAATTGTGATTAACAGTATCAAAGGCCTTTCTCAGGTCAATGAAGAGTCCAATCGGAAACTCATTTTTGTCAAGGGCTGAGTAAATTATATCAAGCAGACTAATAATTGCATCGTTGGTACTCTTTTGGGAGCGGAAGCCAAACTGACAGGGGCTAAGAATGTCGAATTTTACGAGGTAGGAGTAGAGCTGTTTGTAGATAATTTTTTCAAATATTTTTGATAGTATGTGTAGGTTGGATATTGGTCTATAATTGTTTATATATAATCATGTTTATATAATCATATCATATAAGGAGAGAGTAAGGAGTCACAGTGGCTCGAGTGGGTGTGTGTACGTGACAGCGAGGCTAAGTATTGGAGCCACATCCCCTAAACGTGTGATGTTGAGCCCCTCTCCAAGAGCCAGAAGCTCCCAGGGTGATCTCCTGGTGAAGTATAAGCACTTTACAGAGTTGTGGGTTGGGTATGTCCGTAAAGAAGGATCAACAACACGACAACACCAGCAACCCACGCTACAACACACACACACACACACACACACACACACACACACACACACACACACACACACACACACACACACACACACACACACACACACACACACACACACAATATAAAATACTCAGGGGAATTGACAAAGTGGAAATAGATGAAATGTTCACACGTAATAATAACAGAACGAGGGGACATGGGTGGAAACTGGAAACTCAGATGAGTCACAGAGATGTTAGGAAGTTTTCTTTTAGCGTGAGAGTAGTGGAAAAATGGAATGCACTTGGGGAACAGGTTGTGGAAGCAAATACTATTCATACTTTTAAAACTAGGTATGATAGGGAAATGGGACAGGAGTCATTGCTGTAAACAAGCGATAGCTGGAAAGGCGGGATCCAAGAGTCAATGCTCGATCCTGCAAGCACAAGTAGGTGAGTACAAATAGGTGAGTACACACACACAAACACACACACACCCACACACACATACGAAAATGACATCGCAAGCAAGGCAAAGACTCAGCCTAAATTGCTGCATAGCAACATCAGGAGAAAAACAACAGTAAAGGAACAGGTTATGAAATTAAGGATAGGGGCAGAAGGATTCACTACAAACGACAAGGAAGTGTGTGAGGAACTGAATAAGAAATTCCAGGAGGTCTTCACCTTAGAGCAAGGAGAAATCACAGAGATAAGAGAGGGAATAGCTAACCAGGAACCACTGGAAGAGTTTGAGATTACCAGCGGGGAAGTAAGGAAGTGTTTACAAGAGTTGGATGTGACAAAGGCTATAGGCCCAGATGGAATCTCCCCTTGGATACTAAAGGAAGGAGCAGAAGAACTGTGCTTACCACTCTCCATAGTGTATAACAAATCACTGGCAACAGGGAAACTGCCAGAAATTTGGAAAGCAGCTAACGTAGTCCTGATATACAAGAAAGGGGATAGACAGGAGGCACTGAATTACAGGCCAGTGTCCCTAATCTGCATACTATGCAAGATGATGGAGAAGATTGTGCGAAGAAATTGAAATTGAAATTGAAATAAGTTTATTGAGGTAAAATACACACAAAGGGATGAGGTAGCTCAAGCTATTCTCACCCCATTCAGTACAACGTGTTAATATATACATAGACACACATCACAAATAATGCGAAGAAAGCTAGTGGAGCACCTCGAGCGAAAGAACTTTGTATCACAGCATCAACATGGGTTCAGGGATGGCAGGTCCTGCCTCACAGGGTTACTTGAATTCTACGACCAGGCAACAAAAATAAGGCAAGAAAGAGAAGGGTGGGCAGACTGCATATTTTTGGATTGTCAGAAAGCCTTTGATACAGTGCCACACAAGAGGCTAGTGAAAAAGCTGCAGATGCAGGCTGGAGTGAAAGGGAAGGTACTCCATTGGATAAAGGAGTACCTAAGCAACAGGAGACAACGAGTGAGTGTGAGGGGTGTGGTCTCAGATTGGCAAGACGTTACGAGTGGAGTCCCGCAGGGGTCAGTCCTTGGACCTATGCTGTTTCTGATATATGTAAATGATCTCCCAGAGGGTATAGAATCGTTTCTCTCAATGTTTGCCGATGATGCAAAAATTATGAGGAGGATTGAAACTGAGGACGATAGTAGGAGGCTACAAGATGACCTAGACAGACTGAGTGAAAGGTCCAACAAATGGATGTTGAAGTTCAACCCGAGTAAATGCAAAGTAATGAAACTAGGCAGTGGAAACAGGAGGCCAGACACAGGATACAAAATACGAGATGAAGTACTTAATGAAACGGACAGAGAGAAAGATCTAGGAGTTGATATCACACCAAACCTGTCTCCTGAAGCCCACATAAAAAGAATAACGTCTGCGGCATATGCGAGGCTGGCTAACATCAGAACAGCGTTCAGGAACCTGTGTAAGGAATCATTCAGAATCTTGTACACCACATATGTAAGACCAATCCTGGAGTATGCGGCCCCAGCATGGAACCCGTACCTTGTCAAGCACAAGACAAAGCTGGAAAAAGTCCAAAGGTATGCCACTAGACTAGTCCCAGAACTAAGAGGCATGAGTTACGAGGAAAGGCTGCGGGAAATGCACCTTACAACACTGGAAGACAGAAGAGTAAGTGGAGACATGATCACAACCTACAAAATCCTCAGAGGAATCGACCGGGTAAACAAGGATAAACTATTCAACACTGGTGGGATGCGAATAATGGGACACAGGTGGAAACTGAGTACCCACAGAGCCACAGATCTGCACCAGCCCAGGATTCTTGGAACTCCATATTCATAAAGAACTGTAAAAAACCACTATCGCAGGCCCTCCACATTCTGTGGAGACAAAGCCTAGATACTGGCGTTATTCCTGATATACTAAAAACAGCAGAGATAGCACCACTTCATAAAGGAGGAAATAAGGCAGAGGCAAAAAATTACAGACCGATAGCACTAACATCGCACATCATAAAAATTTTTGAGAGAGTGCTAAGAAGTAAAATCACAAAATACATGGAATCACAGCAACTCCATAACCCCGGACAAAATGGTTTCAGAACAGGGCGCTCTATCCTGTCGCAGTTGCTGGACCACTATGATATGGCATTAGATGCTATGGAAGACAAACATAACGCGGATGTAATTTACACAGATTTCGCAAAAGCTTTTGATAAATGTGACCATGGTGTTATTGCACATAAAATGCGTTCAAAAGGAATTACCGGAAAAATAGGCAGATGGATTTACAATTTCCTGACCAACAGAACCCAATGTGTAATAGTCAACAAAATAAAATCCAGCCCATCAACCGTGAAGAGCTCAGTCCCCCAGGGTACTGTGCTTGCTCCTGTACTTTTTCTCATCCTCATTTCGGACATAGACAAGAACACAACCTATAGCACTGTATCATCCTTTGCAGATGACACTAGGATCTTCATGAGAGTAGGCAACATAGAGGACACGGCGAACCTCCAGTCAGATGTAGATCAGGTCTTTCTATGGGCTACAGAAAATAATATGGCGTTTAACGAAGATAAGTTCCAGCTCATGCGCTATGGAAAAAATGAAAATATAAAAACGGAAACCACGTACAAAACTCAGGCAAATCATAACATAGAACGAAAAGGCAATGTAAAGGATCTGGGTGTACTCATGTCGGAAGACCTTACCTTTAAAGAACACAATAAAGTAGCCGTCACAACTGCAAGAAAAATGACAGGTTGGATAACAAGAACTTTTCACACTAGAGATGCTATACCGATGATGATACTTTTCAAAACGCTTGTGCTCTCTAGAGTAGAGTACTGCTGCACAATGACAGCACCTTTCAAAGCTGGAGAAATTGCTGACCTGGAGAGCGTGCAGAGATCCTTTACTGCTAGAATCCACTCAGTAAAACATCTAAACTATTGGGACCGACTAAAGAGCCTAAAACTGTACTTCCTTGAGCGCAGGCGGGAGAGGTACATAATAATTTACACGTGGAAAATATTAGAGGGGCTGGTCCCAAACCTGCACACAGAAATAACATCATATGAGACCAGAAAATAGGCAGGATGTGCAGAATACCCCCGTTGAAAAACAAAGGTGCAACTGGTACTCTGAGAGAGAACTCTATCAACATCAGAGGTCCGAGACTGTTCAACACGCTTCCACTACACATAAGGTGCATAACTGGCCGACCCATCACAGTGTTCAAGAGAGAACTGGATAAGCACCTCCAAAGGATACCTGATCAACCAGGCTGTGACTCATACGTCAGGCTGCGAGCAGCCGCGTCCAACAGCCTGGTTGATCAGTCCGGCAACCAGGAGGCCTGGTCGACGACCGGGCCGCGGGGACGCTAAGCCCCGGAAGCACCTCAAGGTAAGGTAAGGTAACAGAGACGTTAGAAGGAACTTTTTCAGTGTTAGCGAGCGCTATGTCATGGGTTCGTATCCTGGCCGGGGAGGATTTACTGGGCGCAATTCCTTAACTGTAGCCTCTGTTTAACGCAACAGTAAAATGTGTATTTGGATGAAAAAACGATTCTTCGTGGCAGGGGATCGTATTCCAGGGACCTGCCCGAAACGCTATACGTACTAGTGGCTGTACAAGAATGTAACAACTCTTGTATATATCTCAAAAAAAAAAAAAAAAAAAAGAGTAGTTAACGGATGGAATGCATTAGGCAGTGATGTGGTGGAGGCTGACTCCATACACAGTTTCAAATGTAGATATGATAGAGCCCAGTAGGCTCAGGAATCTGTACACCAGTTGATTGAAAGTTGAGAGACGGGACCAAAGAGCCAAAGCTCAACCCCCGCAAGCACAAATAGGTAAGTACACACACACACGTGTAGGTGGCCGAGCGGACAGCACGCTGTACACGTGATCCTATGGTCTTGGGTTCGATCCCGGGCGCTAGCGAGAAACGATGGGCAGAGTTTCTTTCACCCAATGCGCCTGTTACCTAGCAGTAAATAGGTACCTGGGAGTTAGTCAGCTGTCACGGGCTGCTTCCTGGTGTGTGTGTGTGTGTGTGTGTGGTGTGGGGAAAAAAGTAGTAGTAGAAACAGTTGATTGATAGTGTAGAGGCGGGGCCGAAAGAGCAGAGCTCAACCCCCGCAAGCACAACTAGGTGAATACATACAATGGAATTAATGCACTAGGAAGTGATGTTTCTGCCGTTTCTGTGGAAGTGAAATTCTGCCCGAAACGCTTTGCATAATAGTGGGTTTAGGCATTGTATGTACTAGCTCCATCTATAAATCGATCAAATTATGTAAAATCTCTTGTATGTATGTACCTTACCTGAATAAACATTTTATTTATTTATTTTTTATGTGGTGGAGGCTGACTCCATACACAGTTTCAAATGTAGAGATGATAGAGCCCAGTAGGCTGAGGAATCTGTACACCAGTTGATTGACAGTTTAGAGGCGGGACCAAAGAGACAAAGCTCAACCCCCGCAAGCACAAATAGGTGAGTACAAATTAGTGAATATACATACATCCTATATCCATCTTGTTTGCAGTAGTGTACCCCATACACATTCCAACGTAACATCGTTTTCTGTAGACGTCCCTACACTCCATTCTCTTGAGATTTTCAAAACACACACTGTTGTATATTATGCTGATTAGCGAAGCACCGTTATTATATGTAATAATTAATAATTCTTATTAAAATTTACTGAGAACTACCAAGATTTCTCAAAACATAACTACGTGCTTTAAATAGGATATAGTTGATCCATGATATTCGAATACATTGGACAATAGTACGTAAATTTCCCAACACAAGTGGAACTGAAAAAAAAATTATAATTCAAATTTAATCAATCACGACTATTCTGCTGTCTACGGCGATGGACGGGTATTGTGGAACATACAATGATACGTGAGGAAGGGATAGTGCCTGGACAAAAAAAAAAAATACCTAGCAATCTACCGCCCTCCCTCCCTCTCTCTCTCGTCCTCCCCTCCCTCCCTCCCTCTCTCTCGCCCTCCCTCCCTCCCTCTCTCTCTTACTCTCGCCCTCCCTCCTTCTCTCTCACACTCCCTCCCTCTCTCTTTCTCGCTCTCCCTCCCTCCCTCCCTCCCTCTCTCCCTCTCTCTCTCTCTCTCTCTCTCTCTCTCGCCGTCCCTCCCTCACTCCCTCTCTCTCGCCCTCCCTCCCTCTCTCCCACCCTCTCTCGGGTCCTCTCCCTCTCTCACGCCCTCTCCCTCTCTCGCCCTCTCCCCCTCTCCCCCTCTCCCCCTCTCTCGTCCTCTCGCCCTCTCTCGCCCTATCCCCTCGATCGCTCTCTCCCTCTCTCGCCCTCTTCCCTTCTCTTGCCCTCCCTCTTTCTCTTTCTCTCTCTCTCTCTCTCTCTCTCTCTCTCTCTCTCTCTCTCTCTCTCTCTCTCTCTCTCTCTCTCTCTCTCTCTCTCTCTCTCTCTCTCTCTCTCTCTCTCTCTCTCTCCTCTCTCTCTCTCTCTCTCTCTCTCTTGCTCTCTATCTTTCTAGCTCTCTCTCCCTCAATCTCTTACTCTCTCTCTCTCTCTCTCTCTCTCTCTCTCTCTCTCTTGCTCTCTATCTCTCTCTCTCTCTCTATCTATCTCTCTCTCTCTCTCTCTCTCTCTCTCTCTCTCTCTCTCTCTCTCTCTCTCTCTCTCTCTCTCTCTCTCTCTCTCTCTCTCTCTCTCTCTCTCTCTATCTCTCTCTCTCTCTCTCTCTCTCTCTCTCTCTCTCTCTCTCTCTCTCTCTCTCTCTCTCTCTCTCTCTCTCTCTTGCTCTCTATCTCTCTCTCTCTCTCTCTCTCTCTCTCTCTCTCTCTCTCTCTCTCTCTCTCTCTCTCTCTCTCTCTCTCTTGCTCTCTCTCCCTCAATCTCTTACTCTCTCTCTCTCTCTCTCTCTCTCTCTCTCTCTCTCTCTCTCTTGCTCTCTCTCTCTCTTTCTCTCTCTCTCTCTCTCTCTCTCTCTCTCTCTCTCTCTCTCTCTCTCTCTCTCTCTTGCTCTCTCTCTCTCTCTCTCTCTCTCTCTCTCTCTCTCTCTCTCTCTCTCTCTCTCTCTCTCTCTCTCTCTCTCTCTCTCTCTCTCTCTCTCCCTACCTCTCTTCCCCACCCCCTCCTGGCTAATTCTATTGAAACACACAACCCGTTCTCACACAAGACAGTACATATATGACTAGTGCTTAAAGTCAATATGTGGAATGTGATTTAGTACATATGTGATATATTCCCAGTTAACTTTTTTACCAAGGCTCAAACTCTTCCTCACGTACCAATTTACGTCTCACAGTACTCGTCCATCAACGTAGATAGCTGAATAGTCGTGATTGGTTCAATTATAACGAAAATTGTAGTTTTCAGGTCCCACATGGGTTGTGAAATTCACCTACTATTGTCCATGCTCTTATAATATTACAGATCAGCTACATC
The DNA here is from genome assembly GCF_040958095.1 of Procambarus clarkii. Taxonomy (NCBI): domain Eukaryota; kingdom Metazoa; phylum Arthropoda; class Malacostraca; order Decapoda; family Cambaridae; genus Procambarus; species Procambarus clarkii. The sequence goes on from NC_091157.1 coordinate 38,656,824, forward strand.
CTATTGAAGGCTCGTAGTTTTGTTTTGAGAAATATTAGTTGTTCTTAGTAAATTATAATAAGCACAATAAATTATTACATAGAATAAGTGCTTCACCAATCAATATTATATACCATAGTTTGTGCTTTAGAAATCTTTAAAGAATGTTTTGTAGGAACGCTAACAGAAAACGATGTTATGTTGGAATGTATATAGGGTAAACTACTGCAAACAGGATGGTATGGTGTGGATTATTGGAAACTATAGGATTAGTATAGGGTCCACTACCACCTGTTAGGTGGGTAAGGGGTCCAATAACACCCGCAGGATGAGTATGGGGGTCACATCCACCCACAGGAATGGTATGGGGATCACTTCCACCCACAGGAAGGGTATGGGATCCAATACCATCCACTGGATGTGTATTGCGTCCACTACCACCGACAGGATGGGTATGGGCTCACAACCACCCACAGGATAGGTATGGGGTCCAATACCACCCACAGGATGAGTATGGGGTCCACTATAACCCACAGGATGGGTATGGGGCTCCAACCACCCACAGAATAAGTATGGGGTACAATAACACCCACTGGATATGTATGGCATCCATTGCCCCCACAGGATGACTATAGGGTACAGTATCGCCCACAGGATTAGTATATAGGGTTCACTGCCGCCCACAGAGTCGGTATGGAGTCCACCGCCACCCACAGGGTCGGTATGGGGTCCACTACCGCCCACTGGGTCGCTATGAAGTCAACTACCGTCCACAGGGTCGGTAGGGGTCCACTACCGCCCACAGGGTCGGCAGGGGGTCCACTGCCACCCACTGGGTCGGTAGGGGGTCCACTGCCGCCCACAGGATCGATAGGGGGTCCACTGCCGCCCACAGGGTCGATATGGGGGGGTCCACTACCGCCCACAGGATCGATAGGGGGTCCACTGCCGCCCACAGGGTCGGTAGGGGGTCCACTGCCGCCCACACGTTCGGTAGGGGTCCACTGCCGCCCACAGGGTCGGTAGGGGGTCCACTGCCGCCCACAGGATCGATAGGGGGTCCACTGCCGCCCACAGGGTCGATAGGGGGTCCCTTACCGCCCACAGGGTCTCTATGAAGTCAACTACCGCCCATAGTGTTTGTATAGTGTCCACTATCGCCCATAGTGTTATTATGGGGTCCACTACCCCTCATAGGGTCGGTATGGGGGTCCATTACTACCCACAGGGTGTGTCTGGGGTCTATTTTGGCAATACTGCTTTTCCAATCTCATTTGTTGTTCAATGTAAAATATTTGTTGCTCGACTTGCAACAATTTATATATATATATATATATATATATATATATATATAGTATAGTGCCTTTGCAATAATGTACCAATGTGTGTATTTTCATAACTCGTTTTAAATTGTTGAAAAATAAATAACTACATTGTGAATGCAAGTCAATGTTTACATGCTAAATCAGAGTTGCCAGATTCCGCTTAAAATAGCAAATTGTGCTTATTTTCAAAGCTTGAGAATTTAGCTTTAAAGTAGTTAAAAAACTACGAATTTCGCAATTTGCTATGTACTTTAGTGTACTATTTTAAAATAAGGTTGGTTTTTAAGCTGCAAGTCATATGAATCTCAAAAAAAGTATATTATTAACAATCTTATCTCCATAGTTCACTAGTTTCTGTAAATCAGATCTGGTAACTGTAGGCCAAGTACTGGTAGACTCAAGACACAATGTGTGTTGAAGCTATTCTCTTTGAAGAAGTCATCTCGACAGGATCTTCCAGCTCCAGCTATAAAACTTCACCAAACATGGATCTACCTAGTACATCAAATGGTAAGAAATTACTAAACTGTAGTAAACTGAATCTGACACTGTCATATATATATATATATATATATGTATGTGTGTATGTATGTATGTATGTATGTATGTATGTATGTATATATATATATATATATATATATATATGTTGTACCTAGTAGCCAGAACGTCGTACTCGGCTTACTATGCAAGGCCCGATTTGCATAATAAGCCAAGTTTTCCTGACAGTATATTTTCTCTAATTTGTTTTCTGATGAAATGATAAAGCTACCCATTTCATTATGTATGAGGTCAATTTTTTTTATTGGAGTTAAAATTAACGTAGATATATGGCCGAACCTAACCAACCCTACCTAACCTAACCTAACCTATATTTATAGGTTAGGTTAGGTTAGGTAGCCAAAAAAGTTAGGTTAGGTTAGCTTAGGTAGGTTAGGTAGTCGAAAAACAATTAATTCATAAAAACTTGGCTTATTAGGCAAATCGGGCCTTGCATAGTAGGCTGAGAAGTGCGTTCGGGCTACTAGGTACGACATATATATATATATATATATATATATATATATATATATATATATATATATATATATATATATATATATATATATATATATATATATATATATATATGAGGGGTACCACCTCTGGTGCAAGTGTAGGGACCCATAGCCTCGGAGAAGAAAATAAAGAGTACTCAGAGAAGACCTTGTGGATCCTCACTGAACACTTTCATATTTTCTTCTCCTACCACCCTTATTCTTTTGGTATGTGTGTATATTTATCTAACTTTATTTGAAAACGTCATTACACAAAAAAAGTTACAATATTGATTATATATATATATATATATATATATATATATATATATATATATATATATATATATATATGTCGTACCTAGTAGCCAGAACGCACTTCTCAGCCTACTATGCAAGGCCCGATTTGCCTAATGAGCCAAGTTTTCCTGAATTAATATATTTTCTCTAATTTTTTTCTTATGAAATGATAAAGCTACCCACTTCATTATGTATGAGGTCATTTTTTTTTTATTGGAGTTAAAATTAACGTAGATATATGACAGAACCTAACCAACCCTACCTAACCTAACCTAGCCTATCTTTATAGGTTAGGTTAGGTTAGGTAGCCGAAAAAGTTAGGTTAGGTTAGGTTAGGTAGGTTAGGTCGTCGAAAAACAATTAGTTCATGAAAACTTGGCGTATTAGGCAAATCGGGCCTTGCATAGTAGGCTGAGAAGTGCGTTCTGGCTATTAGGTACGACATATATATATATATATATATATATATATATATATATATATATATATATATATATATATATATATATATAATTTTTTTTTCTTCCAATAATATAGTATTCGCTTGAAATTAACAGCCTGGTCAATCAGGCTGTTGGATTCAACTCCTCTCAGTTTTGTTATACAAGTTACAGCATGGTTAATCACATCCAAAATTAAAGTTATTTCCAGATGCAGTCCTAAAATTTTTAACATTGCTCTCACTAGTGTTAATGTAGATTATTTCATAATTTAAATAATATATTTAATTACTGTAGTACATTTTAACAACAATTTAACTTATAATTTTTGCAGCATAGGTCATTTGAATATAAGTATTTTATTAGAAACTATTTCCTTCAGGTCTTCAGGGAAAATTCTTGAGGAGATGCACAAACTGCAAACAATGTGTGCATGTCCGAAGCAATGTTTGCAAGTTCTGCCAGTGTGACTTCCGAAACAGTAGAGAATTAATGAAGAAAGAAGAGGAAGCCCGTTTTCTACTTAAAGGCAAGAAGGCTTTAGAACGAAATACAGCAAGCCGGGTTCTACGAAGGATTGAAAATCAGGTATTGAAGTTTGTCTACATCTGTTGTATTCATTTGTATTCTTCTTATGCTGAACTTGCTTGATAAGGTATAGAATCAACATGAATAATGCTGTACAGTACTTACATACTATTTGTTTATTTATTTATATACAAGATAGCACACTGGGATTATGAGAGTACATAGAATTGATGTTTTTACATTCTTGTAAAGCCACTAGCACACATAGTGTTTTGGGCAGGTCCTTAATCTAACAGATAATTTTAAATAGGCAATTTAAAGCTTAAATGGAAAAAATTGGCTGGTACATTGTAAGAAAGTATCACAAAGATTACTATGTACATTAAAGTAAAATTTGAGGGTTATCAACATATAAATTGTAGCATAATTTGAGGAATATTTCAAGGTATAATATAGTAAGATATGCATTCAATATAACAATCATGATATAAGGTGATAGCAATGATTACAATGGAAAAGTTGTATGGTTTAGGCACATATATTCTGGCATTGGATTTCATAAGATACAGTGCGAGTTTAATACACTAGTTAGGAAACTATCAAGAAAAAATTTAGGTACTTTTTGGTTTTATTTTTTAAAATGGCAGAAGTTGGACAGTTTTTAAATTTGTTAGCAAGTTAGTTCCATAGACAAGGTCCCTTTATTTGCATAGAGTATTTACACAGAATAACTTTGACTCTGGGGATATCAAAGATATTTATTTCTGGTATTGTGATTCTATTATGGGTTCTATTGCACATGCCCAGCTATGCTTCAAACATTTATTTTGTTGCATTTTCCCAGATAGTGTTATTGTTTAAATATTATTTGCTTTTCAGCTAACATATCTGCGTGGCTGTGGGTATGAATCAGCAACAAGGGCTACCATTAGCAATCCTTCAGAAACAGCAAGAAGTACAAGTAGTAAAATTTGAACCACAGGGAACTACACCAGGAAAACAGTGTAGTAACAACGGAATGGGAATTTTAAAATACCTGAGGAAACAGGTAAAAAAGGACAAACAATAGAAATGGTTCCTTACACATTATTTGGTAGTTTATAGGTATTTTACTTATAATACTTTATATTATGTCTACAGTTTATAATTTAGTTTACAGTTAATTTACTTTTCAACTTCCATATCTTACATGAAGGATTTTTACTGTTTTTCATTTTTAAAACCTTATTAGTATCATTTATAGTTTAGTGTCAATTCACTTATAATACAATATATGGAATAATTTACTAAATTCATTTAACTATAATAAATTTAAATAAACATTTTTACCCCAGGATGAGTTTCAGTCACCCTACCCAAAAAATTAATGTTTCTTTATTACTAATCTTGTGAGAGGTAGCTTATTGTGCAGCCCATACTCATTCTGTGAGTGTTAGTTTATTGTGCACCCCATAGTCATCATGTCACCCAAGCCTGCTGCAGCTGCACCTGAGGGGTGGTGTAGGGAACCATTAGTGTACTATTATGATTTGAGAGAGAGAATGCTCTGTGGACAGAGCATCAATATGGCTTAAGGCATTGAGCTTTGCCTCAAGATGAAGCTTGGGCTGATCTCTGATTTGCTTCTTGGGAGTCTTCATTTACGTGCACCCCATACTCAACCACTTTGTAGTAATTAATTGTGCAACCCATACTCATCCTGTTACCAGTAGTTTGTGCAACCCATACTTATCCTGTGATCCCTATCCCTCTACTTCAAGTCCCTCAAGGGGCGCACGAATTCAGTTTGGCATACTGCATCCTGCCTTCCCATCCCTAGCTACTGACCCATCACAATATTTTATTTTATTTTATTTATATATATACAAGTAGGTACATTGGGGTTGTGAGAATACATTGAATAGTACAGTATTTACAATCTTGTAAAGCCACTAGTATGCGCAGCGTTTCAGGCAGGTCCTTAATCTAACAGATAATTTTAAGTAGGTAATTTCTATCAGAATTGATAAATGATAATAAATACATTGTTTACATACATACATTACAAATACATACATATAAGCTCAAAAGCTTCATTGAAGGTTGTAACAGAACCCATGAGCACCACACCAGAAAAAAATACAGTTTTGATATTCCAAGAATACGACTTAATCAAACTAGAAATGCTCTACAAATCAAGGGACCCAGAATGTGGAATGATCTTCCCAACCATGTTAAAGACTGTACCTCTCTCAACCAGTTTAAGATAAAAACTAAACACTACCTAATAAATTCACTAACCTACCTTACCCCTCTATTGTCAACCCATGTCTGTTATTTTTTTTTTTTTTTTAATCAACACTGTTTGTCAACCTATTGTATTTGTGCTGCTTTTTCAGTCATGTTCCCTCTTTTTTTTATCTTTATTTGTATTTGTTCTCAACACATTTTATTCTTTATGCTCAATTAGTATTAAGTTCTAGATATTAATGTTTTTCCTGCCCGAAACGCGTTGCGTAATAGTGGCTTTAGGCATTGTATGTACTAGCTCTATCTATATATCGATCCATTAATGTAACATTACTTGTATGTATGTACCTTACCTGAATAAACATATTTATTTATTTATTTATTTATTTATACAAGTTTAACTCTGGGGATATCAAAGAGATATTTATTTCTGGTGTGGTGATAATGGGTCTTATTACATCTGTCCAGGAAGAGTTTCAGAGCAGGATTTGCATTTAAGAACAGGGTTTTGTAAATGTAGTTGACACAAGAGAATTTATGGAGTGAGATTATGTTTAGCATGTTTAGGGAGTTAAACAAGGGGGCTGTGTGTTGTCTGAAAGCAGAATTTGATATTATTCTGATAGCAGATTTTTGCTGGGTGATGATGGACTTGAGGTGGTTTGCAGTGGTTTGCAGTGGTTGAACCCCATGCACAGATACCATAGTTGAGATAGGGATAGATTAGTGTATAATATAGAGAGATGAGAGCAGGGTTAGGTACATAATATCTGATTTTGGAGAGTATACCAACTGTTTTAGAGACTTTCTTAGTTATGTATTGTATGTGGGTACTGAAGTTGAGTCTCTTGTCTAAGAATAGACCAAGAAACTTTCCATCATTGTTATTGCTAATGTTTACATTGTCATCTGAAGCTGAATTGCATTTGTAGATTTGCTTCCAAATAAGATGTAGTAGGTCTTTTCTATGTTAAGTGTTAGTTTGTTGGTTGACATCCATAAGTGGACTTTTTTTAGTTCATTATTAACAACATTACAGTATTTAGTGTATGTGGGTTGGGGTTGGAGTAGATGAGTGTAGTATCATCAGCAAACAATATAGGTTTCAGAATGTTAAGAACATATACATCCTGCCTTCCCATCCCTAGCTACTGACCCATCACAATATACATCCTGCCTTCCCATCCCTAGCTACTGACCCATCACAATATACATGTAGTAGAGTGTTTTCTGTAGGCAATTTTCTAATTATACAATCATATGTTGCCCTCAGCTCTCCTATTTCATACATACTTTTTTTCTTTTGCAAGGGAGTAATTACTACATCTACATTACAATCCTCCCATGGTGGTGTAAATTTTCTCTTGGGCACAGCAATACACTCTGAAATAACATCATACTTAATAACATTAGAACATAAGGTATTCATATATGCTCTTTTCTTCATCATACATTGTTCAGTACTTCCCACCTTTTGAACTGAGAGGACCAATTCATTAGCTCCCCCACCTCTCATTAATCTAATGGCAGAAGCTACATTTATCTCTGCAATTCTATCCCCAATACTCTGCAGATTCAACTCCATCCTGATTTTCTCAATCATAGCATTTCTTGGGCATCCTAAGATAATTCTCATGGCTTCATTTTGTACCTGTGGGAGGTTGGTGCTGGGGTTACTGTGGGAGGTGTACTGTGTGAGGTTGGTGTTGGGGTTACCTGTAGGAGGTGTACTGTGGGAGGTTGGTGCTGGGGTTACCTGTGGGAGGTGTACTGTGGGAGGTTGGTGTTGTGTACTGTGGGAGGTTGGTGCTGGGGTTACCTGTGGGATGTGTTCTGTGGGAGGTTGGTGTTGTGTACTGTGGGAGGTTGGTGCTGGGGTTACCTGTGGGAGGTGTACTGTGGGAGGTTGGTGTTGTGTACTGTGGGAGGTTGGTGTTGGGGTTACCTGTGGGAGGTGTACTGTGGGAGGTTGGTGCTGGGGTTACCTGTGGGATGTGTACTGTGGGAGGTTGGTGTTGTGTACTGTGGGAGGTTGGTGTTGGGGTTACTGTGGGAGGTTGGTGCTGGGGTTACTGTGGGAGGTGTACTGTGTGAGGTTGGTGTTGGGGTTACCTGTAGGAGGTGTACTGTGGGAGGTTGGTGTTGTGTACTGTGGGAGGTTGGTGTTGGGGTTACCTGTGGGAGGTGTACTGTGGGAGGTTGGTGCTGGGGTTACCTGTGGGATGTGTACTGTGGGAGGTTGGTGTTGTGTACTGTGGGAGGTTGGTGTTGGGGTTACTGTGGGAGGTTGGTGCTGGGGTTACCTGTGGGAGGTGTACTGTGGGAGGTTGGTGTTGGGGTTACCTGTGGGAGGTTGGTGTTGTGTACTGTGGGAGGTTGGTGTTGTGTACTGTGGGAGGTTGGTGCTGGGGTTACCTGTGGGATGTGTACTGTGGGAGGTTGGTGTTGTGTACTGTGGGAGGTTGGTGCTGGGGTTACCTGTGGGAGGTGTACTGTGGGAGGTTGGTGTTGTGTACTGTAGGAGGTTGGTGTTAGGGTATTCACCTAGTATATCTTGTTTCTGGGTGTACTAACCTAGTATATGTTGCGTGTGTGTGTGTATACTCACCTAGTCTCACCTAGAATATCTTGTGTGTAAGTTCTCAACTAGTACTCACCTAGTATACCTTGTATGTGTGTATTCACCTAGTATATCTTGTTTCTGGGTGTACTAACCTAGTATATGTTGCGTGTGTGTGTGTATACTCACCTAGTCTCACCTAGAATATCTTGTGTGTAAGTTCTCAACTAGTACTCACCTAGTATACCTTGTATGTGTGTATTCACCTAGTATATCTTGTTTCTGGGTGTACTAACCTAGTATATGTTGCGTGTGTGTGTGTATACTCACCTAGTCTCACCTAGAATATCTTGTGTGTAAGTTCTCAACTAGTACTCACCTAGTATACCTTGTATGTGTGTATTCACCTAGTATATCTTGTTTCTGGGTGTACTAACTTAGTATATGTTGCGTGTGTGTGTATACTCACCTAGTCTCACCTAGAATATCTTGTGTGTAAGTACTCAACTAGTACTCACCTAGTATACCTTGTCAGACCTTGCCTATACCCTATACAGACCTAGTGTGTGTGTACGATCATATGTGGCATTCTTCCAAGAAAAGGAGTTAGAAATGAAACGGTATAATCAGATCCTTTTATACAACACATTGAGAAAGAATAAAGGTTAAGTGTGGTATCAGTAAGATTTACACACTAGTCCACACTTGCGTGGTGTACAATGTAAGTGGAGGCAGAGTTGGAGGGAGGGAAATGTAGTTGGTGGACCTGTGGTCAGGGTGGCTCCAGAGGTAGGGTGTCAAATTTCAGTGTTTATGGCAGGGTAAAGGAATGGTCGTCGTTGGTCTTGTGATTCAATATTTTCTTGTTGTCGCTAAGTTACACTTTTTCAGGTCTATATAGTACAATGGCCAGTCCTCATGTACCTAGTAATTATGTACCTTAAATTATGTACGTAAATTATGTAATTATGTTCATGTACCTAGTAGCTAGTAGTTATAGTGTCAGTTGGGGGTTAATGGGCCAGGCCGAGTGTGCCTGTGCCCCACAAATATCACCCTTATTGCTGACTAGTTGGTATAAAGGCTTTTCCCAAACCTCTCTCTCGCCAGAATTATACTGACATGTGAATATCTTTGGCAGTTGATGAATCCTAAATATAAATAATAAATAAATAAATGTTTATTTAGGTAAGGTACATCCATACAAGAAATTTTTACAAAGATTGGTGGACTTATAGATAGATTCATACATTGCATAACTGCATGGCATAACTGGCAATCCCCTCATAGTGTTCAAGTGAGAACTGGATAAGCACCTCCAAAGGATACCCAAGTATGCCAAGTATGCTGCCCTGAGGAACACCAATGTTGATGGGTAGGGTGGGAGAAATTGAATTATTCACAGAAACATACTGGAGCCTGTCAGTGAGGTACGTAGGATTTGAGGTATTGCAGGGAATACAAGACACTGATCACTGGTCTCCCATTTGGTCCTCATTGCTTTATCTTACTATTATTGAATGTCAATAACCGTATTATGCAATTTCAATTTCTTCTATTGCTTTCTTTATTATGCACCCCATACCCATCCCGTGGGCCGTGGTGTAAAGGATTACAGAGGCACATAATCGGTTCAGGACCGGAACCCTCTAGTTCGTTTAGCTAAGCAAATAACAATGTTTGACGCTAGTTACAAAATTATTAATGTTGTATACACATGTACACACACACTCATACATACATACATACATATATATATATATATATATATATATATATATATATATATATATATATATATATATATATATATATATATATATATATATATAATTATACCAGTATAATCTAATAATATATACTGGTCTAATAAAATAATTATACCAGTTAATACTCTCACTCGTTGTGTTAGGATATGTTAGCTTGATAAAACTGACTGTTCATTGTTGAGAAATGTGTTAACAAACAATATATCTGACTTATCAAGACTGTAGCTTGCTTAGCAAGGAACTTTTTTTAAATTTGGGTTCAGTTTAACTACCGCTCAAGGGATGAGTAATTGGGGCATAATAAAGGAACTAAGCTGATAAAATGAAAGATGGGGGATCAGCCATTACACGTGTTAATGACTCTTGTATAGTTGTGTAGTTAAGGACATCAGGGTAAAGGGGTAATGGGCATTGTGGTTGATTGTTCTACCTGGGAATCCTCCACTGTTTTATATCTTATGTATGTATGTATGTACTAACCTAGTTGTGGTTGCAAGGGTTGAACTTTGGCTCTTTGGTCCCGCCACTTGAATACATACACTTGAATACATACACTTTCCATACACTTGAAACTGTGTATGGAATCAGCCTCCACCACCTGTGTCCCCTTGTGCGTGTACCACATGTGTTAAATAAATGTATGTATGTATGTATGTATGTACGTATGTATGTATGTATGTATGTATGTATGTATGTATGTATGTATGTATGTATGTATGTATGTATGTATGTATGTATGTATGTATGTATGTATGTAAGGAGAGAGAGAGAGAGAGAGAGAGAGAGAGAGAGAGAGAGAGAGAGAGAGAGAGAGAGAGAGAGAGAAAGAGATGAAGATCGAGACAGAGAAATAGATATAGACAGAGTCAGGGAGAGAATGTTAGACACAGAGACGTATAGATAAGGATATGCAAAGTCAGTGAGAGAATGACAGAGATAGAGCGAGGAAAGAGACAGAGAGATAGGCTGACACAGAGAATGTCAGAAACGAGGAGAGACAGGGACAAGGGGACAGAGATGGATAGGGGGACTGGAGGAAAGGGAGGGGGACAGATGATGGACAGCGGACAGAAAGAGTGGGCAGGGGGACAGAGAGGTACAGGGGACAGAGAGATGGACAGGGGGACATAGAGGAACAGGGGGACAGAGAGTGACAGGGGGACAGAGAGAGGAACAGGAGGACAGAGAAGAACAGGGGGACAGAGAGAGACAGGGGGGACAGAGACAGGGACAATGGGATAGAGAGGGACAGGGGGACAGAGAGATGGAAAGGGGGGACAGGGGGACAGAGAGGGGGAAAGGGATCTGGGACAGAGGACAGAAAATGTGGGCAAGGGGACAAAGTGAGGGACAGGGGACAAAGATGGACAGGGGGACAAAGATGGACAAGGGGGACAGGAGGAAAGGGGGGAGATGTATGAGGGGAAATGTTTGCGGAAGATGGAGAAGGGGTATTTAGAACGGTAAGTTAGAGAGGGGGCAACTAAGGCCCATCATTGAAAAACAAATGAGCATCATTGCAATAGCAGGAGCCACGCACATCTTTAGCCTGCGTTGTTGAGACATTGTCAATTAAGCGGTGTCCAATAGCAGTATCTTCGGTATTTAAGCGTTACCTTAAAAATACTGGAAATATTGAAAGCTATTAATCCAGATATTAATCCCCTTGTGCAACGCACACAAGAGGCAACAGCTTCTAGCTCTACAAGCCGCAATATAAAATAGAGAATAGGCGATTGTTTTCACTCACAGTGTAATAAACCCACGGACCCACCCACCCGCTGAAGCCGTAAATGCCAAGACATTACTTCCGTTTAAAATTAAGCCGGAATAATCCTCAGGTATGTGGAGGATGTGGGAGGCCTTTGATCAACCACCGACTTCCTGCCCCGTCGACGGGGCCATCAGCCCTCAGTGTGCCCTCAGCCAAAATAATGTGAAACATGTATGTGGGTGTATTAAATATTTTAATTTATTATTTCCAAGATTTAGCTGTTAGCTCTTGGACCCCGCCTTTCTAAGCGTCGGTTGTCTAATGTACCGACTCTCGGCCTCTTTTCCTCCATCATATCTAAACAACATATATTTTTATCTAACACACTCACACATCCCCAAGATGCAGCCTTTAGCAGCTTCCTGACTTTCAGGTTCCTATTTACTGCAAGGTGAATAGAGGCATTAGTGTGTGTATGTTTGTGTCTGTGTGTGTGTGTGTATACTCACCTAGTTGTGGTTGCGGGGGGTTGAGCTCTGGCTCTTTGGTCCCACCTCTCAACTGGCAATCAACTGATGTACAGATTCCTGAGCCTACTGGGCTCTATCATATCTGCATTTGAAACTGTGTATGGAGTCAGCCTCCACCACATCACTGCCTAATGCATTCCATCTATTAACTACTCTGACACTGAAAAAGTTCTTTCTAACATCCTAGTGGTTCATTTGGGTACGAAGTTTCCACCTGTGTCCCCTTGTTCGCCTACCACCCGTGTTAAACAGTTTATCTTTATGTACCCTATCAATTGCATTTCTCGCAGCCTGTCCTCGTAACTCATGCCTCTTAGTCCTGGGACTAGCCTATTTGCATACCACTAAACTTTTTCAAGCTTCGTCTTGTGCTTTTTTTTTTTTTTTTTTTTTTTTTTTTGAGATATATACAAGAGTTGTTATATTCTTGTACAGCCTAGTACTAAGTATATGGTGTTTGGCTAGATAAGAGTAAAACTGCTTGTAGATTAGTTTTTCAAAAAATGTTGACAAGTTAGGCAGGATTGATATAGGTCTGTAATTGTTAACATCTGTGAGATCACCACATTTGTGTACAGGGGTAACTCGCTTTTTTTAGGATAACTGGAAAGGTTTGGAGTTCAAGTGACCTGTTGAAGAGCATGAGAATTCTTTGGAGACAATTCCTAACCTATACTTCTTCTCAAGGTCATGTTTTTTATTAATGGGTTTAAGTATTCCCTTTGTAAGCAAGGGATTGTTAAGCCTTTTGGTTATGCTTACAAAAAAGTCACAGGACAGACATTATCAGCAGCAGTTATAAAATTGTCAATAGCAGTTTCATTGTGCAGCCTAAAACTTAACTCCCTTGACTCTAGAGGTATATATATTAGGTTTAGGTTAGGTTTTTTTAATTAAACCAGCCAGGATGAGTGAAGCCATGAAGGGCGTTTTTATTAATTAAAACACCCAAATGTTGGGTGCTTCAGGTGTTGTTCCTCTTGGATGATCTTGTACCTCTCTGTCTCACACCTGTAAGAATGAGTGATATGGTTAAGGGGGAAACAAAGTGCAGGCAAGGCAATGGAGGCCAGTAGTAATCTTAGGGCTAGGATAATTAGAAATTAGAGAAATTAAGTAAGAGAAATTAGCAAGAGAAATCAGGTAAAATTTATTATACTTAACTTTTGTATCATGAGTTTAGTAGTAAATCTTCATCTTCATCATCATCATCTTCACTGTCACAAAGCTCCAGGTAGGGCTCGGAAACATCAACATCCTCTTCCTGGTATCCAAATAAACGCTTTGCATCACTCAGCTTGTCAGAACACATCTTTTGCCCTTGCTTCAAAAGAGCTGATGGCCCTTTCAATACACATAGAATTCATATTATTGTGATATATCAATACATGGAGAAAGACATTGAAATGGGGGCATCAAAGGCAGAACTACTGAATGACAGAGACCGAGTTCATGGGGGAATTGTGTGAAACCTGGTTTGGCTTCAGTGGAAGCCTTGGGATCCTTGTGGGTGCAGTAGTACTCCAAGTTGCAATTCATCTGACCATGTCGTGGCGTAGTGAACTAGAGCATGCATCTGAGAGCACTCAGTGCATGGGGTTCAAACCCTCATCACAGTTCCCGTGATATATCACGATACTGTGATTTCTCTGTGAACACATTTGATATATCTCGGAATCATACATTTAGGTTAATTAAATACTATATACTTTATACAAATTAACCTTATTGATATATTGAAAAGTTCAAGCAGTTAATTCAAGGAAATGGTCGCTAATTTATAATGGAAAATATATGTAGTACATGATCTGAACACATAACTAACCTATAAATGCATTATAATACCTTTCACATATAAATGCATTATAATAAGTTTCAAAATAAATACAAATAAATAAAATAAATATATATTATTTTTAGTACCTTTCTGAGTCGAGTAACTAATGCACGAGCCAGTCCATCAATTTTTCGATGGTTCCAAAAGACTGCACCCTCTGTGAGTTCTTCTGTTCTTTCTGAGAAAAATATTTATAGCAATGAACATCTTGAAGAGCATAGATTAATAACAGTTTCATAACATACCTTTACTCACCAAGACCAACTCAAGTTTGACCAATATGTTTTCATTCTTTTATTGATTATTTGAGGGAGTTGATACTTATTGAATACTGAATACAAATCGCATTATACTGATTACAGGGCAGGTAAAATAATAAAAAACTTGATCAGATGAACCATATAAACAAATACCAGCTTTCAGCATGTTTTTAGTTGTAGAGTTGTATCGTGAGAGGTATGCAAACACTTGCTCTGCCTCTTCCCCTAAAGTCATGCCACTTCCTTCTTGCCACCGCCCTCCATATAATACCTTTAACATAAAAGTATACAGTAAAAAAAAATTCAAATTATTGTACAAAAATTAAAAGCCTCCTACTATATTAAATGATACGTATATCATTAATCTTAAACAATCAGAAATCTTAAATTTTTTTACACAAACTGTACTTATTATATTTAATGTAATGTATACATTACATTAAATTTAATTAGTATACATAAATGTAATGTTATATTTTTATTTACCTGACAATACCAAGCATGTCCTTTTGCATGTAGGACTCCTAAAAATGGCTTTGCTTGACCAATGTGAAAATGTGATTGTTTCTGAGCCACAGTTAAGGCCCATGGCCAATATTTGCAAATTATGTCTTGACAAATAAACTTTACGTATTTGAAATACATAATTTGCAAATAGTGGGCATAACTGTACAGCTCTCCTTGATACATATTCAAGGTGTGGAGGATAATACCATGTCGACAGGAGGCCATGCTGATTCCTGTTTCATCCAAACTTTGGAATGAAAGAGGCTTATTTTGAGCAGCTTTCCATGTAGACACTCCACACGTGTGCTTACTCTGTTAAACAAAAATATTTATAGTAACTAAATACCCAGTTGGTGAGCATGATTATAATTATGTAGGACGGGTAGAAGGTAGAGATTATTTTGCGCGATAGGCATTGTTGTTGCACATAAGAATTTCTATGGGTTATATTTCCTTATTCAATATATATAAACTATAATGAAAAAATACAAAAATGGCCACCATATGTTATAGTCGCCAAACAGTTATTAGGTAAAATTGAAGGTTTCTCAATATATAATAAAACTCACCTTAGTTTTCAAGCTCTGAATAGTGCCAACATGAGCTTGAACATCTTCATCTTTGCTGAAGATACTATCAGAATAATAGGGGTTTCTGATACCTCTGCAATGATAATTCAGAAATAATTATTTATTGTCTGTAACCACTATAATATTAAACAATGGGTAATGGGGTATCAAAAAATGTTTTATATGAAGAATTCTGATGCACTGCTAAATTTTACATAAAACAAAAATTTACATGGTGTTAGATAAATAAAATGATGATATGGATGCAATTGAAAGGCAAACTATAAAGACATACTCAGTTAAAAAATATGTCATATGACAATGTATATTTATATGTGCATACTTTATTTATAAGAACATTAATTTGAAGACAATATAATTCATTATAATATAGTGTGTGTAGAGAACAAAAGAATACTATACATTAAGTATCTGTAAAGCACATTTTATTACCTCCCAACTTTGTTGTAACGATACAGCTTCTTGTTGCCATCAATATGTACTGCTAAAGGGGTTTTATCACAAGCAGGACACTCATTGTCAGCTTCTCCTCTAATTTTTCTCAGCTCATATTGCTGGAATCGCCATTCGAAGAACACTCTCTTCGAAGTTATATAATTAATGGGTCCAATCTAGGAATAGAATTTTTTAGATGGTGACATTTAAAATGCATATTATGACATAAGATAAATAAACAAAAAAAACATTCCATTTTGTGTTTGAACAAAATTAAAAACTAATTATTAATAAATGAATATACATTACTACAAAATTTTGATAATTTTTGTATTGAAATATAAAACTGAAAATATTAAGAATAACGGTATCAAAACATACACGCCCACGAGAAGCACCAAAGGATTCCAGTGCAGTGACTAATGCCCGAAATGATGTTCCAGGACAATTTCTTTTTATATGGTGCCATGATTCAAGCAGACTGGTGCTGTAGAATGTGCTGCTCTTTCCTAATGATGAATAGAAACCAGACTTGTGCATGGTCTTGCCTAGTTGTTGATGCTCATATCCACAGTGGCATGTATAGATTGGAGTATAGAGGTCATACCTTCCTGTAGTTTAAAATACAGTGCATTGAGTGGTGTGGCGACTTGCTAAAATAGTGATGTAAAAATTAACATTTATAGCAACAAAAATTTCAAAATGTATTGTGATTCAGGAATATCCGGTAATGGAAATAAAAGGGTAAATTTTAAAGTTTATTTACCCATTATAGTGATGAAGATGCAGAGATTGCTGGAGCTTGAAATTTTAAACTTGCAATCTGTGCAGTTGGGGCAAGAATTTGGTGGTTGGGCTGGTACAACAGGTTCTGGTAACAAAGAAAAGGAAGACAGTTTGACAAAATGAGTTTTATGGAAAAGAATTTCAGACTGAATATTTCATTGTTTCTTGATTGTACAAAATATTGACATTATTCTCCAGATAATGACTGAGAAATTCACAGAAAAGAAACAATCAGACGATTAAATCAATCTATAAAACCAAGTGTCAGGTTTAAACTTTAAGACTTCTCCAAATGTTGTAATGACTGAAATGAAACATTTATTCATTTTATTTTGTTATACCAAGATAATCGTAGCTCTAGACTGGGATTGGGAAGTAGAAGTAATCTCGGAACAAAGTACGGATTTTATACAGGTATCGTATACTTACTCCAGTGAAAGATATTTCCTTCAGGGCACACAGTTTGTGTCGGGTCTAATGGCTCATAAAAGCCATTTTTCCAATATAATCTGTGGTGGAAAGGCATGAGAAAATGTTGCATTTGGTCACAAATGTGACACAAAAATGCAAAACAGTCTTCACATTTGATGCTTGCCTCACAATTTGTACATTGTACACAAACTTTACCTGATGAAAAAAGGGGTAATTATTTATACTAATTTTAAATACTGTATACCTAACATTTTAAACAATCTGAAGTCTAAATGTATTAATAGAGTGTCATTAATATGCATATGATGCTTATTATACAGTATAACCTTAATGAACACAGCAATATTTAATTTACCTTTATCTGGAACACCCAACTCAGACAATGTCCAATCGAACAGCATTGCCCTGCTTTCTCCCCAATTAATCTCTGCATTTTTTCTTCTTTTTTGCCAGTCAGAAACACTTGGCTGAGAATCTTTAATTTGTTCAAGTTCTGCAGCAAGTACTTTGAAATATGGGATTACAAATTAGTAAGAAAAATTTGTAAGTGAAAGGAATGATTAGTATAATATGTTAAACAAAATTTCATAGGCATTAAGCACAATTTTGGTACATAATATTTATGACGTGTGTCCATTAAATAAACCCTCATTTAAATACCAACAAATGATGTTGGGACATACCAACATCAAATGATTCCAAAGTTTCTTCACCAGCTGCCAAATAACTTTGAGTGTACGTTCTGCCACTAGTAGAATAGCCCGCATTTTGAATGTGTGGTGGTGAAAGTATAGCAGGCAGAATGTCTGGGTGGCACATTTGAAGATTTAAGCATGGTACATAATTGCAAATTGTATACAAGTATTAATATTTTCAGACAAATCTCAAGATATTACTATAACTAACTTTATGCTACCAAGTTGTTCAGTGTTATAGTAATTTAATCTCCATAATTGTCTAGCATACACTTAAAAATAGGCAACAAATATTATTGGAAAGTACACAAATAACAGCTGTAGAAATATTGTTAAGAAAATAATAGAAGATTACCATCAGATTGGGGTGCAGCTGGTCTTTGTTTTGAATTAATGTGTGATACATCCTGTATGTTATCTTTTTTCTGTTTCTTGTTTGTCACCTTTATTGAGTTTGGTTCCTCCACGTTTAAGAGTCTCTTCAAGTACTCATTTCTTTGTATCATTGCAGCACGTGCTTTCTGGTACTCACGTTCAAGATGTTCTCTAGTCATCACTGCTATTCTCCGGTGAAATTCTGAAGAGAAAATAATACTGTTCGAAGGAAAAGTACAAGAACAAAACAAGAAAATTATGCTTATGCAAAATTATGCTACAATGTACCTATTAATAATGTTAAAATTTGCTACAAATTTCCTACTTATAATTATGTGTTAAATTATGGACTTTCCCATAATGATATGCATGTTAGTGGCATTACCTATACTGCCTACCTGGAGCCCCCTAGAGAGATAGTGACACAAGTTAAGGTAATCCCTTTAGTAAGGTGCTGGGTCAACATAAATAAGCTATAACTAATAAGGACACAAATCAATATGTTCATTTAACAGTGGTATTAACATTTATATAAATATAGCTAAGAATAAGTTTTTACAAGTGTAACAAAGTGAAAGAAATGTATGAAAATTTTGATGATATATTAAAATGCTCATTGATTGAACTTGTCTTCCTATATATAAAGTATAAAAATAGTAAACACAGTACCATTATTGTTGTCTGTAGTTATTTTTGGAACATCTGGTATGTACAGCATACTGTCAAAATCCGATGATCTATCTGAAAAATTGATTGGTAGCGTAAATATTTGAATTCATTGCATAGCCTTTTATACAAACAAAAAAGAAAAATTGTACAGAAAAGCTAACACAACATTATAACACCTTTCTGTGGTACTTTCTATGGTACAAAAGAAAACAAACCTTAATTATAAAGGAAAATAAACTGACAGAAGAACTATGAATACTGCTGAAAATACTTTCCACAAAATATCTGAACCAAGGGATAGTACCCCGAGATTTGAAATATGAAAATTTCACCCTTACAGTATTTAAAAAAAAAGCAGAAAGAGTTAAGCACAAAACTAATGTCCAATCAGCTAGGTATAACACATCTGCAAGCTCATGGCGAAAATCCTAAGGGAGGGAATCATTTACCATCTTTCAGTGAACAATCTTATTCAATCGACACACCATGGTCTTCTTAAAAACAGATGCTACCTTATAAACCTCCTCACTTTTGGGACATGGTAACATGGTACTCAGATAAAGGGTTTCCGGTGGATGTAGTATACATGGATTATGCTAAAGACTTTAATAAGGTACCACATGGAAGACTAGCAAGGAAATTACAGGTTCATGAAAAAAATTGTAAAGTGCACAAAACAATAGTTAAAACAAAGAGAGCAAAAGGTCATACTAAATGGGAATGAATATGAAGAAATGTGTTAAGTTGAGTACCTCAGGGGTCCATTTTTAAGTCTAAAATATTTTTCATATATTGAACATCTATGATATAGAAAAGAATATAATCTAATCAACCACATCCTCATATTTGCAAATGCCTGGCATTTCACGAGCATTTTGTCCGGGGTTTATATTCTAGCCGGGGAGGATTTACTGGGTTAGGCTAACCTAACCTAACTTAACCAAACCAAACCAAGTATCTCAAGTTACAAATATCTCTGGGAATTCATATTATCTGCTGTTGTAGAATTGACAAAATGGACAGTGTCAACAAAATTATTCCCACATACTCCGTCACTATGTGATGGAGTACACATAGAATAGGGACTGAATTGTCCCTGACAGGGACAATTCTGTAACAAATGTTCTAGCATAAAACTTTGTACAGTTTAGTAATTCCTTACCATTTGATGTACTAGGTAGATCCATGTTTGGTGAAGTTTTATAGCTGGAGCTGGAAGATCCTGTCGAGATGACTTCTTCAAAGAGAATAGCTTCAACACATTGTGTCTTGAGTCTTCCAGTACTTGGCCTACAGTTACCAGATCTGATTTACAGAAACTAGTGAACTATGGAGATAAGATTGTTAATAATATACTTTTTTTGAGATTCATATGACTTGCAGCTTAAAAACCAATCTTATTTTAAAATAGTACACTAAAGTACATAGCAAATTGCGAAATTCGTAGTTTTTTAACTACTTTAAAGCTAAATTCTCAAGCTTTGAAAATAAGCACAATTTGCTATTTTAAGCGGAATCTGGCAACTCTGATTTAGCATGTAAACATTGACTTGCATTCACAATGTAGTTATTTATTTTTCAACAATTTAAAACGAGTTATGAAAATACACACATTGGTACATTATTGCAAAGGCACTATACTATATATATATATATATATATATATATATATATATATATATATATATATATATATATATATATATATATATATAAATTGTTGCAAGTCGAGCAACAAATATTTTACATTGAACAACAAATGAGATTGGAAAAGCAGTATTGCCAAAATAGACCCCAGACACACCCTGTGGGTAGTAATGGACCCCCATACCGACCCTATGAGGGGTAGTGGACCCCATAATAACACTATGGGCGATAGTGGACACTATACAAACACTATGGGCGGTAGTTGACTTCATAGAGACCCTGTGGGCGGTAAGGGACCCCCTATCGACCCTGTGGGCGGCAGTGGACCCCCTATCGATCCTGTGGGCGGCAGTGGACCCCCTACCGACCCTGTGGGCGGCAGTGGACCCCTACCGAACGTGTGGGCGGCAGTGGACCCCCTACCGACCCTGTGGGCGGCAGTGGACCCCCTATCGATCCTGTGGGCGGTAGTGGACCCCCCCCATATCGACCCTGTGGGCGGCAGTGGACCCCCTATCGATCCTGTGGGCGGCAGTGGACCCCCTACCGACCCAGTGGGTGGCAGTGGACCCCCTGCCGACCCTGTGGGCGGTAGTGGACCCCTACCGACCCTGTGGACGGTAGTTGACTTCATAGCGACCCTGTGGGCGGTAGTGGACCCCATACCGACCCTGTGGGTGGCGGTGGACCCCATACCGACTCTGTGGGCGGCAGTGAACCCTATATACTAATCCTGTGGGCGATACTGTACCCTATAGTCATCCTGTGGGGGCAATGGATGCCATACATATCCAGTGGGTGTTATTGTACCCCATACTTATTCTGTGGGTGGTTGGAGCCCCATACCCATCCTGTGGGTTATAGTGGACCCCATACTCATCCTGTGGGTGGTATTGGACCCCATACCTATCCTGTGGGTGGTTGTGAGCCCATACCCATCCTGTCGGTGGTAGTGGACGCAATACACATCCAGTGGATGGTATTGGATCCCATACCCTTCCTGTGGGTGGAAGTGATCCCCATACCATTCCTGTGGGTGGATGTGACCCCCATACTCATCCTGCGGGTGTTATTGGACCCCTTACCCACCTAACAGGTGGTAGTGGACCCTATACTAATCCTATAGTTTCCAATAATCCACACCATACCATCCTGTTTGCAGTAGTTTACCCTATATACATTCCAACATAACATCGTTTTCTGTTAGCGTTCCTACAAAACATTCTTTAAAGATTTCTAAAGCACAAACTATGGTATATAATATTGATTGGTGAAGCACTTATTCTATGTAATAATTTATTGTGCTTATTATAATTTACTAAGAACAACTAATATTTCTCAAAACAAAACTACGAGCCTTCAATAGGATGTAGCTGATCTGTAATATTATAAGAGCATGGACAATAGTAGGTGAATTTCACAACCCATGTGGGACCTGAAAACTACAATTTTCGTTATAATTGAACCAATCACGACTATTCAGCTATCTACGTTGATGGACGAGTACTGTGAGACGTAAATTGGTACGTGAGGAAGAGTTTGAGCCTTGGTAAAAAAGTTAACTGGGAATATATCACATATGTACTAAATCACATTCCACATATTGACTTTAAGCACTAGTCATATATGTACTGTCTTGTGTGAGAACGAAACACATCAGGGAAAGGGACAAAGATGGCAGGAGGACGCAACAGGGACACAGGGAAAAGTCAAAGTGACCAAATGAAGGAATTTGGCCCAAGTTTTGGAGGAATTCAGGAAGGAGATGTATGAAATGATGAATACAATTTACAACCTGCAAAGTGAGCTGACAGCAGCAAAGGAGGAGATCAAGTCCCTCACAGAGAAAAATAATGATGCTGCACATCAGATAATCATCCAAAGGGAAGGTGGATATGGTGTATTGGAAGGAAATGCCTCTGTACCTGAAACATTTGTGGAAATACTGAGAAAGAGCTCAGAAACAATGGTAACAGTGAGGGAGGAAGCCATGCAAGCAGCTACCTGACAGGAAGCAGCAAGGTGCAGCAGTCAGCTGTTGGAAAGAAAAAGATCAGTGGTAGCTGTAGGCATCAATGAACAGGAAGGCTCCAATAGGCAAGAATGGAATAGTAAGGCCAGAGAGGCAGTAAATGGGATACTAAAGGAGTTAAAGATGGAAGGGGGCTGAACAAAACATAGAGAAGGTTTTCAGGTTGGGTTGGTACAACAAAGATAGAGACCGCCTAGTGAAGATAGTGTTTGCAAACGAGACCACGAAGGAGGTTATTCAAGAAAGGAAGAGTCATCTGCAGTATGTGGAGGAATACAAAAAAGTATTCCTCCAGAGGGACAGGACGAAGGAGAAGAGAGCCAGGGCAACACAGGAAAGGAAGAAGTGCAGGGAGAGAGGAGTAAACCAGGAAATCAACACAACAGTCCCAGAGACTAGAGGGGAACCCACATCCAGCATCCCAGCAACACCAGATGGTAGGGCAACACCGCCACCCTCCTCTGCATAGAAACCCTCCCTACCCCTCACCCAACCTGCCCCCACTCAAATGCTCACTCAATCCTCCCTCCCCGCCCACCCCATTCCGACCCTCTCACCCCTCCCTCCCCCCACCCTATTCCGACCCAGTCACTCCTCCCTCCCCCACCCTATTCCGACCCAGTCACCCCTCCCTCATTTCCACCATGTCCCCCCCTGCCCCCTTTCCCCCCCCCCCTGTCTCCCCTCTCCCTTCATCCTATACCCACCCTATCCCTCCTCCCCCTCACCGTGTATCCTCCATATCCCCCCTACCTCCTTACCCCATACCCTACCTGTCCCCCCTTCCCTTGAACCCCCAACCCCCACTCCAGAATCTTCTGAGACCCTGTTAACCACCTCACAGATCTTCAGACCTATTGAATAGCTTCCTCCATCAGCAGAACACTTATCAAGAAGGGGGACAAGAGAATGAACAGAAGAAAGTGAGCTTCAATGCAATGTCCACTAACATAGATGGGAATATGAACAAAACAAGTGAACTTGGAGAATGGGCACTAGAAGAAAACCCAGACATAATAGCACTCACAGAAATAAAACTAACAAAAACCATAACATATGCAGTGTTTCCAAAGGACTACTATGTAGTGAGGAAAGAGAGAGAAGGGAGAGGAGGAGGTGGTGTAGCTTTGCTGATAAGAAAACGCTGGAGTTTTGAAGAGGTGGTTATTCAGGGCTGTGAAGATCTCAGTAACTACATAACAGGTACCATAGCAATTGGAGGACAAAAAATTATAGTAGTAGTCATAAATAACCCCCCCCCCCACCGAACGACAAAAGACCCAGACAGGAATATGATAGAAACAACATGGCCACCATCAATATAATAGAGAGAGCAGCTTCTGTAGCTAGCAGGAACGGATCCAGGCTACTAATCATGAGAGATTTCAACCACGGGAAGATAGATTGGGAGAACAGAGACCCACATGTAGGACCGGACACATGGAGAGCTAAACTGCTGGACGTAGCAACAAGTTTCTTTCTGAGCCAACACATCCAGGGACCGACAAGAATGAGAGGAGAGGATGAACCAGCTATGCTTGATCTAATATTTACCCTAAATGAGTCGGATATAAGGGAAGTTAAGTTGGAAGCCCGCTTGGGAATGAGTGATCACAGTGTATTGATCTTTGAGTACCTGGTAGAGCTATTAATTATCTCCCCCAAAAAGAACTGGGAAACAAAGGGCTGGTGTACCGAAAGGGAAATTATGATATGAGAAAACTCCTAAGGGATTTACCATGGGATACAGAACTCACAACTAAGTCTGTACAAGACATGATAGACTATGTCACCCAAAAGTGTCAGGAGGCAGTAAACAGGTTTATCCCGGCCCGATAGGAAAAAACGAGAAGCAAAAGAAGAATCCGTGGTTTAATAGGAAATGTATGAAAGCAAATGAACTGAACAAAAGGGCGTGGAGGAACTTCTGAAATAACAGAACACCAGAAAGCAGAAAGAGAGATACCAGAGAACCAGGAACGAGTATATTAGTGTGGGAAAAGAAGCTGAGAAAAAGTAGGAAAATGATATAGCTAATAAAGCAAAGACTAAACCAAAGCTACTTCACAGTCACATCAGGAGGAAAACAACAGTGAAGGAACAGGGGATGAAACTTGGAACGGGTGAGGACAGGTACACAGAGAATGACAAAGAGATGCGTGAATAACTCAACAAGAGGTTCCAGGAGGTCTTCACAATAGAACAAAGAGAGGTCATTCCGCTAGCAGAGGTGGCAATAAACCAGGTGGCCTTGGAAGGGTTCGAAATTACAAAAGATGAGGTCAAGAGCCACCTGATGGATCTGGACAGAAGAAAGGCTGTTGGCCCAGACGGAATCTCACCATGAATACTGAAAGAGTGTGCAGGAGCGCTTTACTTCCCACTCTCTATAGAGTATAGTAGGTCACTAGAAACGGAAGACCTGCCAGAAATATGGAAGACGGCTAATGTAGTCCCAGTATACAAATAGGGTGACAGACAAGAGGCACTGAACTACAGGCCAGTGTCCTTAACACGTATACCATGCAAGGTGATGGAGAAGATCGTGAGAAAAAACCTAATAACACATCGGGAGAGAAGGGACTTCATGACAACCCATCAACATTGGTTCAGGGAGGGTAAATCTGGCCTTACAGGCTTAATAGACATCACTAATCACTTAATAGACATCACTTAATAGACATCAATAGACCCAGACATCACTCGGTACCCCTACTCAAATCTCTGAATATGTTAGACATTAAGTCTCTGCACATTCTCTCATGTGTATTATACATATATAAAACGCTAAACTATAATGCCAATCCTGATCTCAAAAGCTTCATAGAAGGTTGTAACAGAACCCATGAGCACCACACCAGAAATAAATACAGTTTTGATATTCCTAGAGTACGACTTAATCAAACTAGAAATGCTCTACAAATCAAGGGGCCCAGAATGTGGAATGACCTTCCCGACCATGTTAAAGACTGTACCTCTCTCAACCAGTTTAAGTTAAAAACGAAGCTATACCTAATAAATTCCATGTAACCTACCTTACCCTTCTATTGTCAACCAATGTCTGTTTTTCTTTAAAGAGCGCTGTTTGTCGACATATTTGTATTTGTGCTGCTTTTTCATCTATGTTTTCATTTCTTGTTTTCATCTACTCATTATGCTCAATTAGTATTAAGCTTGTCATTTAAGTTTATCATGCCCGAAACGCTTTGCGTAATAGTGGCTTTAGGCATTGTATGTACTAGCTCTACCTATAAGTCAACCAATCTTTGTAAAAATTTATTGTATGTATGTACCTTACCTAAATAAAATATTATTATTATTATTATTATTATTATTATTATAATAGAATTCTACGATCAGGTGACAAAGATTAAGCAAGAAAGAGAAGGATGGGCGGACTGCATTTTTTTGAACTGTCGGAAAACCTTTGACACAGTACCCCCATAAAAGGCTGATGCATAAGCTAGAGAAACAGGCAGGAGTAACTGGTAGGGCGCTCCAGTGGATAAGGGAGTACCTAAGCAATAGGAAGCAGAGAGTTACAGTGAGGGACGAGACCTCAGATTGGCATGAAGTCACCAGTGGAGTCCCATAGGGCTCTGTACTCGGACCTACCCTGTTTCTGATATACGTAAATGATCTCAGAGAGGGTATAGATTCATTCCTCTCAATGTTTGCTGACGATGCCAAAATTATGAGAAGGAGTAAGACAGAGAAGGATAGCTTGAGGCTTCCAGAAGACCTGGACAAGCTGCAGGAATGGTCAAACAAATGGTTGTTAGAGTTTAACCCAAGCAAATGTAATGTAATGAAGATAGGTGTAGGGAGCAGGAGACCAGATACACGGTATCATTTGGGAGATGAAATACTTCAAGAGTCAGAGAGAAAGACCTGGGGGTTGATATCACACCAGACCTGTCTCCTGAAGCTCATATCAAGAGGATATCATCAGCGGCATATGCCAGGTTGGCTAACATAAGAACGGCCTCTAGAAACTTGTGTAAAGATTCTTTCAGAACTTTGCATACAACATATGTCAGACCAATCCTGGAGTATGCGGCTCTAGCATGGAGTCCACGAGCCAGATTCACGAAGCAGCTAACGAATGTTTTTCTTCTTAGCGCCTTCGTAGCGGTTACGTCGGTATTCAGGTAGACACATTAAGAGGGAAAACCTTCGTAAGTTTGCTCCGTCGGCTAAGAGTGCTGTCGACCACTCGTAGTTTTACGTAAACTGGATATAGCTCAATTTTTATCTACTTCACAACACAGAGGATCTATTGTAATATAAACAAAAGATTTTAGTTGGCGAATCTCGTGAAGAGGAGTCCTTCGTGTTATTTATATATGCATTCTCTGCTTGAAACTTGTAGCAAATGTCTTTCATGATATTAGAATTAGTTTTATAATAGCAAGATATTATACCGGTAGCTATTAAGTAAATAAACACTGGTGAACATGAAATATGAGAGAAGGTGGCTGGTGGGAGCATTTACTATCACCAAATGCCCCACTGCACAAATGATGTTAGGTAAGAAGGGTAAAACATCAAAAACTTCTCCCATTGAATACATAAACCTATAATTATGACTATATGGACTTATGACCTGTTAGAAAAGAGAGGGGGGGGGGAAGTAGGGGTCCAAGACCTCTTCCTGTTACACAATTTGGCTGGATGTAACAATAAGTAATTTATTTATTTATTTATTTATTTATTTATTTATTTATTTATTTATTTATTTATTTATTTATATACAAGAAGGTACATTGGGTTTGTGAAGATACATAGCATGGTGTTTACATTATTGTAAAGCCAATAGTATGCGCAGCGTTTCGGGCAGGTCCTTCATCTAACAGATAATTTTAAGTAGGTAAATTCTAGCAAAATTTATGAAATGATAACAGGTACATTGCAAGACAAAAATGAGATGAGAGATATTAGTAGGTATATTAAAGCACATCAGTAGCTCTGATTGATTGCATTGACAGCTTGAGTGGTAATTTAACAAAGAATAATAGGCACAATACAGCATTTTGATAGCACATATAAGATGACAGCAATGATCACAATGGCAAAGATGTTTGGATTATGTACATAAAAATTGGGGGATTAGGTAGCACTAGATACAGTGCAGTTTTAAAGCACAAGGTAGGAAACTATGAAGATGAAATTAGGTACTTTTTGTTTTTGTTTTTCAATGAGGCAAATATAGAATAAATATAGTCAAATATAGGAAGGCAAATATAGGAATAAAAATGAAGCAAATATAGAATTTTGAATAACACACAAGGTAGGGAATTATGAAGATAAAATTAGGTACTTTTTTATTTTGATTTTGAATGAGGCAAAAGTTGGACAGCTTTCAACTCATTAGGGAGTGAGTTCCATAGACTAGGTCCCTTTATTTGCATAGTGTTTACACAGATTAAGTTTGACTGGGGATATCAAAGCTGTAAAAATATTGATGCAGTTATTAAAATAAAAACATAATGAAAAAAATATTACTGGTTTATTTTTATCCTATCTTTTGTACTATACAGTATATCCAAAGAAGTGAAAAATTGTAACACTGTAAAAGTGTTTGGTTTAGCTTAATACATACATAGAGTACATGAGTCACAGACAAGGATCTGAGAGGCGCCAGTTTGTCGGCCTGAGATCTCACACCTCAAAGCGTTAATGACCTCAAGTGACCTGAGGTTAGATCATGAGAATTTCACCTTGCTTCCGCTAAGCTTATAATTGTAGTCTGGTAGCCTTCAAACATGCCGACGTTTAAGGAGTGGCTTGGTAGTGCCGGAGGCTATCTACTTGTGGGCGGAGTTAGTACTAGGGTCCCCAATATATACTGAGGGAGCATAGAGCATGAGGATCAAGAGAACAGCAGACGAGCCAGCAGAGCAGACGGCCCTAGCAGGGAGGCTGTCGGCCGGCAGGGCGGGAGTCTCCGTCAACTGCAGACCCCCCACCCTCTCTATCCAGCTATAGGCACACACTTGGTGAGTTGAGCAGTAAGGTGACTTGGTCGTGTTTTACAAGTGTTGTGTGAAGATCAGGGGCAGTCAATTGTAGTGTTCTCAGATTCTTGGAGGATGACTCACTTTGAATATTAATCTTTAACATTTTAAGTGGATTGCTTATATTATGATACTTAGTATGTGAAATATATGAACTTATTATTTAAATCGTCTTTGTTCCCTAGAGCTTTGAGTTGAGGTGAGAAAGCCTCGGTGGTTACTAGATTCAAGATATTAATGAGTACATGTTTGGAGTTGATACATGGTACAGAGGGAACATACTAATAATGAACTCATGATAACATCCTTTGAGAATTTTGTGATACAGGCAAGTTCCATTCCTTGTCTTGTATGTAATGATCATGAATGGATGGTGGCAGCATTTCGTCTTCTACTATCTACTTTCTACTCCTACTAGCTACTCTTCTACTTATACCTATCTACACCTCTCCCTCCACCCCTCTCTGAACTCTCACTTTCAACTAATGACCCTCCTCGCTCCTCCCACCTCTCTGCCTCTCACCCCAAACCCTCACTAATTACTTCACTATTCATTTCTTTCCTCTCGTTTTCTCTTATACGTTTGTGGCAAGATTCTGTATTCTAGAGTTCTCTCTAGAGTTTCGGGTAACTGATCAAGTGACGGCGCCTTGTAGTCTTAGCACCTAGGTAGTCAAATACCTAGGTTACAAGGTGTTGAACGAGAGAGGTTGCCTTAGGAACTCTGGGAGTGCTCTGGAATAGTTAGCTAACTGGGGACGGGATAACGGACTAGAGAGAGCTGTTTCCCCCGGCCTCGTTAGTTAACTGGGGGGTGGAATAATGGACAAGATAAGAGCTATTTCCCCCACCCCCCGTTACAAAATGGAGACAATTTAATTGCACAATTTGATCCATGGTTAACATGATTTAATAAACATAATATTGGTAATAATACAAACTATAATTTAAAATCTTTATTACTGATATTTTTGTATTAAGAAGCTTAGGTACACAGCAATGTGCTGCTACCCTATTCTATATGGAAGATTATACAATGTAGATAAAAAAAACTAGAAATACGTTCATCTAATACTGTACTCCCATCTCACAGGCTGGTTAGGCCTACATGGAATCAAGGGAGAAAATACCAGCCTCAATACAAAAAACAGATCAACTATGACTAACAACAACTTCACGATTTTCACAAAAGGTAAGCACTGAATCATGGAAACATTATATTATAATTACTCTTACCACTTTCTACAAGACTTATCTCAAACAATGTATTTTTTTTAACATACTTAGGTATACTCAGCAATGTGCTGCTTCCGTGTTCTGCATGAAGAACCACACAGTGTAGATAAAAAACCAGCTACAAGCTCATCCAACATCCCACCTCACAGGACGGCCAGTCATACATGGAATCAGTAGAGAACAAAATATTTAAGGTTGACCTATTAGCCCCCAGTAGCAAATCTTGGTGCAGCACAAGAATATCTTCCAATATTCCTGAGTGTATGAAGCAATTACCGAGCTCAAAGTACCTCATACCATTTGGTATGAAGTCCCTGATAACAGGGCAATCACAGATATAGTGTTGGAGAGTATGTCCTCTCAAATAGGACTGAAAACATGTTTTTTCCACCAAGAGGGGTATAAACCCATAGAACAGCCTACCTGCTGAAGCCGTAAATGCCAAATTCCAGCAAAATATATCATTAAGACAGTTGGCGGGGCCCTTTAACAAGCCGCTGGCTTTCTGTTCTCGTCGAGGCCACTAGATAGTTAGTGGCCCTTGGGTAAATTCAGTAAATATATACAATAATTGTAAGCGCATCTTCCGAACAACAAGGACAGCTACACAGTATCTCTTAGAATCACGTAGGTAAAGAACAAATGTAACATATTTGTTTACTACAATGTCCGTGCTGCCTGTAGAAGTTGAAAAAAGATAGTTTTACTTCGAAATATACTAATTTTATACGAAAATTCGACGTAAATAGGGGGCAGTATAGAGCTCCGATAAGCCAGCGTCGTGATTGGCTAAATCTTCAAGATGAAGAATGTTGCCTGCTCTCTGATTGGCCAAACGAAATACAGTAGTGACCTCAGTCGGAATGCAGGTGAACCAGACCCACTAGGGGACACAGGTGGAAACTGAGTTCCCAAATGAGCCACAGAGATATTAGAAAGAACTTTTTTTAGTGTCAGAGTGGTTGACAAATGGAATGCATTAGGAAGTGATGTGGTGGAGGCTGACTCCATACACAGTTTCAAGTGTAGATATGATAGAGCCCAACAGGCTCAGGAACCTGTACACCTGTTGATTGACGGTTGAGAGGCAGGACCAAAGAGCCAGAGCTCAACCCCCGCAAGCACAATTAGGTGAGTACAAAACCCAAATATCTTCGTAGGAAGACCTACCTGAATCGCATGTATTAAGCGATTCTTTGAGATATATACAAGAGTTGCTACATTCTTGTACAGCCACTAGTACGCGTAGCGTTTCGGGCAGGTCCCTGGAATACGATCCCCGCCGCGAAGAATCGTTTTTACAACCAAGTACTCATTTTAGTGATGAGTTAAACAGAGGCTACATTTAAGGATTTGCGCGTAGTAAATAATCCCGGGGCAGGATATCGCATGTAAGCATGTTCTTCTCTTTCATTGGGTCATCCCTTGCAAATAATATTCCATCTTCCAGTACTGATGTTCAGGACTATCTTTCAGGTAACTATCCACAGTCTCTGTACCTAACGCCTGTAAATTCCAGCAGTTAAGCATCTTCTTAGCGCATACTTAGCAACCTTCGTAGCAAACCTACTTATGAAGAAATACATGGAGCAACGTGGATCTAGGTCCATATCTAGTCAAGCATAAGACTAAACTGGAAAACGTTCAAAGATTTGTCATCAGAGTTGTACTCGAACTGAGAACCCGTAGCTCATACCCGAACTGAGGGGTATGAGCTACGAGAATAAGAGACTACATGAATTAAACCTCACGTCACTGGGAGACAGAAGAGTTAGAGGGGACATGATCACCACATACAAGATTCTCAGAGGAATTGATAGGGTAGATAAAGACAGACTATTTACCACAACACATTTAACATTTAACACGCACTTAGGGACATAGGTGGAAATTGAGTGCCCAAATGAGCCATAGAGATGTTAGAAAGATTTTTTCAGTGTCAGAGTAGTGGACAAATGGAATGCATTAGAAAGTTATGTGGTGGAGGCTGACTCCATACACAGCTTAAAAAGTGTAGATATATGATAGAGCCCATGCAGTAGGCATAGGCTCAGGCCTATGTACATTAGTTAATTCACAGTTGAGAGGCGGGACCAAAGAGCCAGAGCTCAACCCCCGGAAGCAGAACTAGGTAAGTACATAGGTACTATTCAAATTAGCAACATAAGGACTATAAGCATTTAGTCACATATGTGCTGTGTTATAACGAGAACGGGTTCCCACAGTAGGTTAAATAGTCCCAGACCCCACTAAAAAACGCTATGCGTGTTAGTGGCTTTACAAGAATGTAAAAACATTAATGCTATATGCGCTCATAAACCTAATGTACCTTCTTGTATATATAAATAAATAAATAAATAAATAAATAAATAAATAAATAAATAAATAAATAAATAAATAAATAAATAAATAAATAAATAAATAATAAATAAGTATGTAACTCTTTTTCACGAATTTAACAAATGCCGAAAATTTCTCTGGTATACTATTCTAAATTTCAAAATTTATCTTTTGGGAAATATTTTACTTTATCTTATATATGTATTTTGTTACATATAATGGAATAACAGAAGTATACAAAGTTATATATGTAAAAACATTTGAACATTTATTAATTGTTTCCGATAAGCAAGAATAACAATCCTAAACATAGTTCAAAACTAAGAATATCTCGATATACAGAATAAAATTAAACATTTTATAAATTTTAACTATATTATAAAATTAACTTTCTATATTATAACACTTTTTTTAATACAGTTAAAATTATAATTTAAACTTTAACAACAGGCATGTTAAGTACTTTAAAAATATTAAAAATTAATAATATTATTACACAGTTATCTTATGTTTTGAATTTATGAAAATATATTTTTACCTGAGATCGCCAACGCGCAACAGCTGTTGTAATGAAACGCTTTTTTCTAAAAAAAAGTATTTTTTTCGGATTTGCATCCATAATAACAAGTACCTTGTTGAGTGTTCCCAGACGTGCCATGTTCAACTGTACCACAACATGGTGGAAGACTTGCAACCTTGACTGCTTCTTTCCCACATGGATTCTGAGGCGTCTACTGAAGCCTAACCGGGGTGAGTTAGTCAGAGGTAGAACTAAGGTGCATACGGGGAATTGTAATTCAAATTACAAATTGCAAATAGCCATTTCCTACTGTATAACATATATTGACGATGCAGTGTACTTAATACAGACCTGCTACCGACACCTACAGGTAACACAGCTATGTTATGTATGGGTGACTTAATGCTCGTCACACTGTTCTTGGTGATGTTCAGTGTAACAATAATGGAAGGGTCTTCTTGAAATACCTTAATGATCATAATATTACTGTGTATGATACTGATAAACAGACCCATTTATTGGGGGGTAGACTGGATTATGTGATTGGATACAGCCTAGTAGATAGCAACGTCAACGTTAAGCTCATCCCAGAACTAGTAAGTGATCATTTTGCAATATATTGTGAATACAATGTGGCGGGTATTAGGTCCAATCCTCATCCTAGAGTTAAAATTAACATTCCAGACAATCTTAAACAGCACTTTAAGGCTTATGTACATAAGTGGTACACTGGGTATACACCTGTATCAGTGGACCACTTTTACAATGATCTTGTCAGTATCATTACCAGTTATGATACCTGGGTTAAATCAAGGAAAAAAAAGAACACTCGTTCTTCCTCATGGACAGAGGATCCTATTATTATTGCAGAGCGAGCTTGCTGACTCTTGCTGACTCTTATAAACGAGACAAAACAGCTGACAATTTACTTGCATTCCTTAATGCCAACAGAGATTTTCGCGAGCTTAAGATCAAGTTAAGGACACATATTGGTAACAATTCCTACAAGGTATCAATAGAACTACAACATTATCAGAAATGTGGAACAAAATTAAAAACATTACCAAACCTTCAGCCCCAGTTCAGCTTCATCATACTCCTGCAGAATATGCTGACATGCTCCTAGCTCAATGGTCTAGTGTCTCACAAATTTCTTCCTTACCCCCAGATATACAGCAGCATTTAAGACATACCAACAATAACAGAAACTTTAATATTGAAATAGCACGCTCCTCACCAGAGTTAACAGATCAGTTTGCTATAACCCCCTTTGAATTAACATCAGCATTAGGAAAACCAAAGCAAACTGCCCCTGGTGAGGATGGTATAACTTATAACACCTTGAGCTTACTGAATGATGTCCCTAACCACCCTCTGCTTGACCTCTATCAAATGAGTCTCTCACAAGGTATCTTACCAAAGAAATGGACACAAGGTCTCATAATACCAATTCCTAAACCTAACTCTCAAAAATTCAGACCCATTTCCCTTACATCTTGCATGTGTAAAGTCTTGGAGAGAATTGTTCTCAATCGTGTCATGTTTCAGGTCAAAGAAAAACTGGCCCCAAACCTATATGGGTTCATGCCCAAGTGTAGCACACAAACATGCTTTGCTGAATATTTTGTAAACTCCCAGGATGGGACACAGGCAACCTTTATTGACCTAAAGTCAGCTTTCGATGTAGCGAATGGCGAAATAATATTAGAGCAACTTGCTGAATTTGGAATCAAAGGTAATCTTCTGAGTTGGATAAAGAGCTACCTATCCAACAGGCGTGCTAGTGTCCTATTTAAAGGAGTTAAAAGTACAAGAACAGATGCATTCGAACTAGGCACACCTCAAGGTGGTGTCCTAAGCCCTCTGCTCTTCAATATACTTATGCACAAACTTATCCATGACATACATGTACAACCTACGGAAACTTTTATATGTTATGCTGATGATATTTGTATTATGGCACACAGTAAACCAAGGTTACAAGTGTTACTTGATGCATTCTCCAAGAAAGTAGTAGAATGTGGCCTCATAATCTCTGTTGATAAAACAAGGGTTCTTATTCCCCATTCTCTTCATGTTAACTATACTATTAATGGAGTGCCCGTGGAGACTTGCGAGTCTTATAAATATCTTGGAGTCGAGGTTAATGACACAAATCTCGTCAGCAACCTGGGCAAGAAACTAGATGAGCGTCTTAAACCTCTCAAAACTCTTATTGGCAAAGGATTTGGCATTAACATAAAATATGCTCGTAGTTTTTATATTGCCTTTATACGATCTGTTGTTGACTATTATGCCTTGCATCATCTTAATTTTTCTCCTAAAAAATTACAAGGCCTAGATGTAGTATAGAATGATGCCATGCGCATCATCCTGGGTTGTCCAAGAACTGTCAGAATTGTTAACATGAGAAAGGAACTAAACTTACCTTCCATTAAGGAAAGAATAGTTCAACTTAGTACTATGTTTTGCGCCAAAACTTTGAAAAATAAGGGTCCCCCCAGCTCTATTCAAATTAAATTGAGATCCATTCTAAACAATTCTGACTGTTCCCTCAATCCGCCGCAAAAAGCTCCCTACAGTGTGTGGCTCAGTTGTTGTGCCTATAATCTTCAGAAACTGAATGTGTCTCTTAACCCTGATAAAACTGTTCACTATATTCCCCCTTGGAAAGATGTGGAGGTCTCTCTGCATTTTACCCCCATCAGTGTAAAACAAATGTATAATACTGACATTTTGAGATGTATAACATTAGAAGCTAATGACAGTCATCTTCAAATTCTCAAACCGACTGAATCCTATGCCTTTACTGATGACTCTGTGCAGTTAGGCACTGGTAGAACAGGTTGTGCATGTGCAGTGTATAAAGGGAATGAAATGATCATGACTAGTACACAGAGATTGAACAACTGGGCAAACACGACACAGACCGAGCTATTGGGCATTTATCTAACCACTGAATACCTTAAGCTCAATGGTGGTGGAGTTATTGTCTGTGACTCTAAAAGTGCTCTGCAGTCCTTAAATAACCCATCACAATGTATGTCGGAAGTAGCTTGTAATATTAAATGGAATGTAATTTTTGCCAATGATAATAACTCTTGTATAAAATTTGTGTGGATCCCATCCCATGTTGGAGTTGGAAAACATGACTTTGTAGATCAATTGGCTAATGAGGCTTGCAGGAAAGAAAATATTGATTATGACTTTGGACTATTTAATGCAGTTATTAGAAACATACAAATTAAAGAAATTAATTCAGACTTAGAAGAACTAAGAAATGCCCAGAGACCTGAAAGCTGCAGTATTAAAAGTTATGACAAGTTTTGTAATAATAGGTATTTGTATGGTCAGCACAGTAACCGAACCAGGCAATGTGATGCAGTCATTGCGCGAATTCGCCTTGGCTATAGACACATCTGGCAGGTTAGTGAGGCTGAGCCACTACCAGAATACTCAGATTGTAAACTCTGTGATAAACCTGTAATGCATTCACTAGAACACTTCATCACTATAGTGATGAATGTGTAGCGAGTAGATTATCCCAATAATATACTTTATTTATTTATTTATTTATGCATATACAAGAATGTACATAAGGAATGTGAGGATACAAATATGGTAATTACAGTCTTGTAAAGCCACTAACACGCGCAGCGTTTCGGGCAGGTCCTTAATCTAAGAAAATTTTAAGGAGGTAAATACTTGCAAAATTTATAGACAAAAAAATGATAACAGATTACATGGAATGAAAAAAAAAGATGAGAGAAAATTATAGGTACAGTATATTAAAGCACATAGGTAGCTATGATTGATTGCAATGACAGCTTAAAATGGTAGTTGACAACAAATTGGTAGGCACAATACAGCAGAAACAATATAAGATTGATTGCAATGACAGCTTGAATGGTAGTTGACAAAAATTGGTAGTCACAATACAGCATATGGCTAGCACATAAAAGAAGACAGCAATGAACACAATGATAAGGTTGTTTGATATTACATAAAAATTAGGAGATTGGGTAACACTAGGTACAGAGCAAATTTAAAGCTCAGTGTAGGAAACTAAATAGATGAAGTTAGGTACTTTTTGGTTTTGCTTTTAAATAAGGCAAAAGTTTTACAGTTTTTCAATTCACTAGGGAGTGAGTTCCATAGACTAGGTCCCTTAATTTGCATAGAGTGTTTACACAGATTAAGTTTGACCCTGGGGATATCAAAGAGATATTTATTTCTGGTGTGGTGATAATGGGTCCTATTACATCTGTCCAGGGAGAGTTTCAGAGCATGGTTTGCATTTAAGAACAGGGTTTTGTAAATGTAGTTGACACAAGAGAATGTGTGGAGGGAGTTAATATTTAGCAAGTTTAGGGATTTAAACAAGGGAGCTGAGTGTTGTCTGAAAGCAGAGTTAGTTATTATTCTGATAGCAGATTTTTGCTGTGTGATGATGGGCTTAAGGTGGTTTGCAGTGGTAGACCCCCATGCACAGATACCATAATTAAGATAGGGGTAGATTAGTGCATAATATAGTGAGAGGAGAGCAGAGTTAGGAACATAATATCTGATTTTGGAGAGTATACCAACAGTCTTAGAGACTTTCTTAGTTATGTGTTGAATGTGGGTGCTGAAGTTGAGTCTCTTGTCTAGGAATAGGCCAAGAAACTTGCCATCATTTTTATTTATTTATTTATTTATTTATTTATTTATTTATGCATATACAAGAATGTACATAAGGAATGTGAGGATACAATTATGGTAATTACAGTCTTGTAAAGCCACTAGCACGCGCAGCGTTTCGGGCAGGTCCTTAATCTAAGAAAATTTTAAGGAGGTAAATACTTGCAAAATTTATAGACAAAAAAATGATAACAGATTACATGGAATGAAAAAAAAAAAAAAAAAAAAGATGAGAGAAAATTATAGGTACAGTATATTAAAGCACATAGGTAGCTATGATTGATTGCAATGACAGCTTAAAATGGTAGTTGACAACAAATTGGTAGGCACAATACAGCAGAAACAATATATTACTGATGTTAATGTTGTCTATCTGTAGCTGAATTGCATTTGATGATTTGCTTCCAAATAAGATGTAGTAAGTCTTTTCGATGTTTAATGTTAGTTTGTTCGTTGACATCCATAAGTGGACTTTTTTTAATTCATTATTCACAACATTATTTAGTGTATGTGGGTTGAGGTTTGAGTAGATAAGGGTAGTATCGTCAGCAAACAATATAGGTTTGAGAATATTAGAGACATTAGGCAGATCGTTTATATATATAAGAAATAGAAGAGGTCCTAAGATGCTGCCCTGTGGCACTCCAACGGTAATTGGTAGAGTGGAAGAAGTTGTATCATTGATGGTTACATATTGGTGTCTGTCACTAAGATAGGATCGGATGTAGTCAAGGGCAAGGCCTCGGATTCCATAATGCTGGAGTTTAAGTAAGAGGTAGTTGTGATTAACAGTATCAAAGGCTTTTCTTAGGTCAATGAAGAGTCCAATCGGAAACTCATTTTTGTCAAGGGCTGAGTAGATAATGTCAAGGAGACTAATGATTGCATCATTGGTGCTCTTTTGGGACCGGAAGCCAAACTGGCAGGGGCTGAGTATGTCGAATTTTACGAGGTAGGAATAGAGCTGTTTGTAAATAATTTTTTCAAATATTTTTGATAGAATGGGTAGATTTGATATTGGTCTATAATTATTTATGTCCGCCGGATTGCCTCCTTTATGGACTGGCGTTACTCTTGCTTTTTTGAGGATATCAGGGAAGGTGTGATACTCTATAGATTTGTTGAACAGTAGTGCTATGGGTGGGGCAAGGGCATGGGAGGCTCTCTTGTACACAATGGACGGAATTTCACTGGTGTTCCCTGCCTTGGTTTTTAGAGAATGTATGATGGACACAACATCTGCCGGGCTGATTGGTGAAAGGAGAAGAGAGTTTGGATAGCTGCCTGAGAGATATGTGTTAATATGTGTCTGAGTCTGTTGGATTTTACTGGCAAGATTAGCACCAACCGATGAAAAGAAACTGTTAAATTCATTTGCCATTTCTAAGTCAGTTGACGGTATACCCCCATCCTTGTAGAGGTTTATTTGGTTATGTGAGTGTTGTTTAGTTCCTAGGATACTAGAGATAGTTTTCCAAGTGCTTTTCATGTTGCCTTTTGCTTCATTGAATCTATTCACATAATATGCAAGTTTTGCCTTTCTTATGATACTGGTAAGCATTGATGAGTACCTTTTAGCTACTTCCTTTGAAACTAGGCCAATCCTAACTTTCTTTTCATATTCATGTTTCTTGTTGATTGAGTTGAGAATGCCACTTGTGAGCCATGGATTGTTTAATCTT
Source organism: Procambarus clarkii (assembly GCF_040958095.1). Lineage (NCBI taxonomy): Eukaryota > Metazoa > Arthropoda > Malacostraca > Decapoda > Cambaridae > Procambarus > Procambarus clarkii. The sequence continues at coordinate 38,695,972 of NC_091157.1, forward strand.
TTGTCAGTTACTTGCTTGGTAAGAAGGGGACAATGAATGTTGTAGAGGCTTAGAGTTTTGGAGATGAAGAGGTTAGCTAATGAATTTATATCATGGGTATTATTGAATTCAGAATCCCAGTTAATATTGTAAAGTGCCTCTGTAAGATTGTCTAAAGCTGATTCACTGTGTAGCCTAAATGAAAGTTTCTTGCTTTTTGGTGGTGTTATGTCCATGTTCGCTATGAGAAAGGTAGGATAGTGGTCAGTTGTTCTGTCGTAGATTATACCAGATACAAGGGGAGCTGTTATGTTTGTCCATATGTGGTCCAAGGTAGTGGCTGATGTTTGAGTGACTCGGGTAGGTTTGGTGATTGTGGGGATTAGCATACAGGAGTTCATGCTGTTAAGGAAATAGTTAACTTGAGAGCAATTTTGTTGACCCAGGTCAATATTAAAATCTCCTCCCAGAATGAAGTGGTTTTTGTTGAGATTGTTGTTTATAATAAGATTCCTTAGGTTGTCTGAGAAAGAAGCTATGTTAGTATTGGGAAATCTATAGATGGCTCCAATAGTCAAAGAAGATTTAAGGGATTTAATTGAAAACTGAGCAAAAGTATATTCACAGTAGTCATCTCTGTCACTAATAACACTGTTGCAGATAAATGTATCTCGGTAATATATAGCTGTGCCACCACCTTTTTTATTAGGCCTACAGTTATGAATGGCTTTATAACCAGCTAAGTTGTAGAGTTGGGTATAGTCTTTATTTAGCCAAGTTTCTGTTAAAATAATGAACGATAGGTTAGTACCTATTGCTGTGAGTAATGCATTTAAATCGTCAAAATGTTTACCAAGTGATCTAACATTTTGGTTATAAACTGATAGACAGGTGCTATTTTGAAGTTTGTGTTTAGCCTGGTGTGCTGTGAAATACTTGCAATAATGATGATCAATGTGCTGGTTGGTGTAGATATGAGACAGAAGATTTTGATCAGGATCAATATCAGTGTGCATAGGATGCAGAGGGATCACGATACAAGATACACGATAAAGCAAAACACAAGAATAAAAGCAAATACAATAAAATAGTAACAATTTAGAAGTAAAATAAAGAAATACTTAAAAGAAAGAAATACTAAATAATAATACATAATAAAGAAATAGAATTAAATAAAATAAAAATACTCACTCCAAATGCATTGTTAATATTCCTGTCAACCTTTGGAGATGAATGAGGTGAGGCGTTGCCCGGGCAACACGGTGAGGTGTTGCCCGAGCATATAAGCAGCGGAGTAGCGAACATTGACTAGTCTACTTTCAAGTGTGGTCTAGAGCAGACACTTGCGAGATACTGTACCGACGCTCAGTGCGCTCAACTCACACCAAAGTATCACCTGTGTACTTCTGTATATTCGACCAAATATATATATAGTAACTTAGTGTCTGTGTTTATTTGTCACCATACTTTACGTAACAATAGAACCGTTACAAATGTGAAACCGTAAAGGACTTTAAACCTCCTGGCCTCTTGTACCACCAACTGTGTAACTATTTTATTGACTCAGGCCACTGGACTGTCCGCCCAGGGTACTCTCCCATAAAAGTCTGTGTGGCTTTACCTATCTCCAGCCACTACGTTGCTTGTTGCCACCATTCAGGCTCTGATACTGGTCGGATGGCTTAGGGTACACTTTTATATAAGTCTGTGCTGCTTTACCACTCTCCAGGCGATAAGAACTTCTATAGAGAACGTGATGTTCCCTAGGTGGTACTATGATAACCCTCGTGTATGCTCATAGAAAATGTTATAATGGAGGCACACTTAAACACAATGATAAAATGTGTGAATTTACTGACACAAATTACATGATCACACATATAATCACAAGCAATACATGAAAATTAAAATAAGGATAATAAATCTGGAGATCGTCAGCAACTCTTCTTTCACGACCTCCAACCACTCCTTCAACTGGGCAGATTAGACAGGAGTCACACACACTCTCGCACAGAAGGGCCTCTTCGCCACGTCGGCACCTCTTCTTCAACTGTCCTGCCGTCCACACACACTGCCCTCTCCAACAGTCCTCGACACAAGCTGCCCTGCAGCCTGTCCTACTAAATTATTAGTGCTATACTGCAATATACATATACAAATATCGTGGCCTATCTAGCCTACTCACACAAGGGGTAATGGGAGGGAAATTTGATCTACCTTACATTCCTGGCTCACGACGCCTGTCCCACGATGGTGTGAGGTTCCCACGCTTCCTGAGTCGATCCTTGACGATCCAGGAACGTTCCACAAGTCCTCAGGTGTCGTGCAGCCTTCGTGTCATCGCCGATCCAATCCCAGAGATTCAGCTATCCCAATCCTGGTTCACCAGTGGGCACTGAGCTAATCAATATATGCACACACTCGTCCCTTCCTCAAGGCGTTGCTCCTTGTCCTAGGAACGGTGTCGTCCCTCCAAAACCCTCAGTGAATGTGACCCGGTCACAGCTAAGCCTGCCCGCCACACCTTTCTAGACCCTCAGCGTCGAGCGGCGCCGCCCAGCATCGTCGCCGACCAATTTTCCAAGTTTGGCACTCCTCCGCTCAATGAACTTGGCTTCTTTCTTGCTTCCCAGAAGCGCAGGGTCTCTAATCACGATGATTGGCTGCTATGGCTAGTTTAATCCACTGAATAAGGCTTGTAGAGCCTCAAATCCTCGAGAGCTGACCGAGGCGCGTCCTCTCACCTTAATGGGTAGAAACCTTGTGCAGGATAGGATGGAATGTTCGTTGGTAAATCACTTAGTTAGTGATCACTATGCAGTTTCTGCTTCCTATGAGGTACAGTGTGATGTACCTAATAGGCATCAGAGACGGAAAATGAATATTCCATATGGCTTGCATGACCACTTTATTAATTGTATTTCAAAATGGTATCAAGATTACACAATAACGAATGTAGAAGCCTTCTCCAGAGATCTCGTTGATACGATTACTACCTACTATGACACGTGGGTGTGTTGGGGAACAGGTCGTAAGCCTAGCAGAAGTGGGCAACACCTACCACCACCCAAGTGGGTCCTTGACCCCGTATTTGTTAAAGAACATGAACGAGTAAAGCAACTTGGAGATACGTACAAACGAACCAAAGCACAAGGTGACTTGCATGCATTTCTAGTTGCAAATAGAGATATGAGCAACGTCATACGTAATAAACATTGGGAAGAGTTTCTACAAAGTATAAATGAGCAAACAACACTTGTTGAAGTTTGGGAAAAGATACGAAAAATCTCTAGAAGCAGCCCAACCAAACCGCTGCACCACAGCCCACTAGAACAAGCAAACATCCTCCTTGATCAATGGGCACTAACATCGAGCTACGACTCACTCCCAATTAACATACAGCACAAACTTGATGACACACGCCCCAACAGACAACGAACCATCAATCTTGCCTGTACAGCTATCGACGTGTCGGACCTTAATGATGTAACTGAATGGGAATTAAATCATGCACTAAAGATGGGAAAATCAACTGCTCCTGGAGAGGATGGTATTACTTACAGTCTACTGAGATTAGTCTCACACGTACCAGGTAATCCATTATTAGTGTTGTACAGAATGAGTTTACGTGAAGGAGTATTACCTGATGCTTGGACAAAGAGTGTCATTGTTCCTATCCCCAAACTACACTCAGATAATTATAGACCCATATCTCTAACATCGTGTATTTGCAAAGTGCTTGAACGTATTGTTCTTAACCGGCTCATGTATCGTATACAGGGGCACCTGTCACCCCAACTGTTTGGATTTATGCCTGGGCTCAGTATACAACACTGTTTTGCTGAGTACTTCGCACATATTGAAGCTTCCCCTCAAACAGTCTTCATCGACCTAGCAGCAGCTTTTGATACAGCTAACAGAGAAATCATACTGGAACAGCTTGCCGAGCTGGGAATACAAGGAAAATTACTGAAATGGATAAAGGGCTATTTGTCTAATTGAACAGCATATGTTTTGTTTAATGGTGTTAAAAGCACAGAGAGCAAACACTTTGAACTGGGAACTCCACAAGGAGGGGTCCTCAGCCCCTTGTTGTTCAACGTTCTGATGCATAAACTTATTAAAGATCTTCCAACTAATAATGAAGACACTGTCATTTGTTATGCTGATGATATATGTTTACAGGCTGCCTCCGAGCCTAGAATGCAAGTTCTGCTCGACGCTTTTGCTACTAGAGCTGAGGAATGTGGCCTCCTTATCTCTGTACAGAAAACTCGTGCCCTCATTCCATGTGGTATTCCACCACCCAATTATCATATAGATGGGCGAGCACTTGAGAACTGCGAGTCTTACAGATACCTTGGTGTCCCCATTAACGACCCTGGGTACCTTTCTTCTCTCAAGAGGAGACTTTGGGAGAGATTAAAGCCCTTGCGGGTCCTTGTTGGTGTCAATCATGGACTTAACGTGAGACTTGCTAAAATGTTTTATGTATCATTTATACGCTCTGTGATTGACTACAATGCTCTACATCTCACACTGTATACTGACAAAGAGCTGAAATCTCTTGAAACCTTGCAAAATGAAGCTATGCGTCTCATCCTTGGGGCTCCAAAGTCCACGAGAATAGTTAATATGAGAGCAGAGTTAAAATTACCTACCATAAGTGAGAGAATTTTGCCTATTAGCACAGTTTTCGGCGTGAAGGCATTGAGTAGATCTAGACAACACATGAAGTTTCAAGCTAAACTTTCTAATATGCTGCACTCACCTGAGGTCTATAGAAGAAGAACGAAATCTGATTATGTATATTGGTTCTACAAGGTAGCCAACTCCATCAAAATATTAAATATGTACCCAACTCAACTAATGATTAATCAGCCAACTACTCCATGGGATAACTGGGATCTATCAGTTGATTTTGTAAATGTGCCCAAGAAAGATAGTGTGCACACCACATTATTAAAACAGTTAACACTGAAAAGCATCACTGAAAGTACTCAGAGTATGGGTAACGATGTTTATCAGTGCTATACCGACGGCTCTGTAGAAGAAGGTGGACGATGTACCGGATGTGCATGTAACATATTTGAACAATCTTCTCTCGTACATACAGCAATGAAGCGCGTCAATGACTGGGCAAGTACAACTCAAACCGAACTTGCAGGCATATACCTTGCCACTGATTTTTTAAAAGACAAAGGCAGTGGACTTATATACTGTGACTCGCAGAGTGCACTCCTGGCACTGAATGCACATAGTAGTGACACCCAGAAAATAGTGATATTCTGAATGAATGTTTTAGCTGCTAAAGAAAACAGATTTGAGATTAAATTCCTATGGATACCATCACATGTTGGCATCTCAAGGCATGACACTGTTGATATGCTTGCTAAGACAGCCTGCAGAAAACCAGTGGCAGAAATTGATATGGGTGTTTCATTAGCAGTGACAAAGAGAATACTTAAACAAATATCTAATGAAAATCTCACCGACCTAACAAATTCACAAAGACCTGAAAGTTGTAGCATTAAATATTATGATAGATATCGTGAGGAGACATTCACATATGGGACTAATAGAACAAGAACCCGGCAATGTGATGTTATAGTGGCCAGAATACGCCTGGAATATAGACGTATCTGGCAGCTTTCTCAAAACCCAAATGTCGAGTACACAATGTGTCAACTTTGTGAAAGAGAAAACATGCACTCTCTTGAACATTATATTGTAGAATGTCCCATACTGACTGACTTTCGCCCTCCTGGGCTAAGGTATGCTGAACTCTGTAATTACTATATGAGTACTGGAACACTTGATGATATATTGGACTTGTATCCAAGATTGACCATGTAATATATCACTAATTCAATGTTATATTCAATATATCATTTATTCAATGTTATATGATGTAACTATATAACCTGAGCTTGTAAAAGCACCTTCATCACCTTCAGTGATTAAGTGCTTAATTGCACACTAGTTTCTTTATCAGCTATCTCACCCTGTCAGAGTAAATGAGACAGATGTATGTGAATGCATGTGTGTGTATATATGTATGTATATGTATGGGTATAAAGTATATATGGAAGCTGATCAGAATTACATTTCACCTTTGTGAATGTACATTAATGACACTATGTAAAAGACACATCAAACACTTTATGTAGGGCATACGTAAATCTGTGTATCTATGTATTTACGTATGTAGGTTAGCTTAGCATTTTAAAAGCACCGAATCACCTTCTGTGGTTGAGTGTTCAATAAACCCTTGAACTCTATGTTTAACATTTCTCTAACCCTGTCCATGGAGGACAGAAGAAAATGTATATATATGCTGGTTAGCATTGTAAATGTGTGGCCACGTCTGTGGTAGAAAATAATAAAAAAAAAAAAAACCTTCACAGTCAGGTCAACTCTGACGTTGGCGCCGTCCAGGGCACTCGGTGACGTCACGGCGGGCTTCTGATTGGTCGCCCGTGACCTAAGTCGGCCAATCCGCAATCGGCTAGCGTTTTCTACAAAATGGCGGATCTGCAGGTAGGGGGTTCTCTTTCATTTATATCAAGGTGCCAGCTTCCCCTTACCTATAACTTATAATGTGAATTTCTCCCTTATCTGGCTGCCGTTCTGGTCGCCACATATACCAACAGACTCCCTGTATCTCAGAGAATCAGTAGGGAGAGCTGACATGACTCTTAAAGCAGGCACACGGAAGAAATAGGAGAGGGCACAGTAACATACCCCTCCCCTTAAAATAAGAGTCATATCGGTTAGTAAATCTGGGAGAGGGCATCTGCTACCACATTCTCCTTTCTTTTAATGTGCCTGATTTCTAGCCAGTACTCTTGTAACAGTAGGGCCCATCTTGTCAGCCTCTGGTTCGAGTTCTTCATCCTGTGCACGAACGTCAAGGGGTTATGATCGGTGAACACTCGCACCGGTCTAGTACCTCCACCCACATAGACGTCGAAATGCTTCAGTGCCAGGATCAGGGCTAAGGCTTCCTTTTCCACTGTACTATAAGCCCTCTGGTACTTTTCGAATTTCTTCGAGTAGAATGCCACTGGACGGTGGACTCTGTCCTTCTCTTGAGCTAACATGGCCCCAATCCCCACGTCGCTAGCGTCGACGTACAACATAAAGTCTGACTCAAAGTCGGGCGAAATCAGCACTGGCGCTTCGGTTAATAACTCCTTAGTCTTCTCGAAGGACTCCTGGCATGCTTCCCCCATTTCCATCTAACGTTCTTAGATAGCAATTCAGTCAGAGGGTGTGCCACTGTCGAGAAGTTCTTGCAAAATCCTCTATAATATCCAATCATCCCTAGATATCGTAACAATTCTTTTCTCGTCCTGGGATTCGGATATTCTTTGATTGCTATCACTTTCTGGTCTACTGAAGTCACTTCCCCTTGGCCCACGACGAAACCTAAGTATTCTAATCGGGCCTTCCCGAACTCGCTCTTGGCCTGATTAATGGTCAGGTTCGCTTCTTCCAACCGTTGGAACAACTCTGTCAGTCGATTCATGTGTTGTTTCCAGCTATCGGCGTACACCACTATATCGTCTATATACACGGCGCAGCCTTCTATCCCTCTTAGCACTTCGTTCATCATCCTCTGAAAACAACTTCCGCTGTTCTTCATACCAAACGGAAGCACTTTGTACTGGTACAATCCGTCTGGAGTAGCAAACGCTGAGATCTTTCTCGCACTCGGAGACAAAGGGATTTGCTAATATCCTTTCAGCAGATCGACCTTAGTGACAAACCTTGCGTTTCCTACTTGGTCGACGCAATCACTTATTCGGGGCATCGGGTGAGAATCCGACACGGTTATGGAATTCACTTTGCGATAGTCGGTGCAAAAACGATATGATCCGTCACTCTTCTTGACCAGCACACAGGGCGAGCTCCACTCACCGTTGATGGGCTCAGTGAGATCATTCGCTAGCAGATATTCCACCTCCTGTCGCATGATCTTCCTCTTCTCAGGACTCACCCGATAAGCACTCTGCTTGATTGGCTTTCCTCCACACACGTCCACCTCGTGCACCACACTCTTGTGCCGTCGGGGCACATCCGTGAAAAGCGACTTGTTCCTCCTTACTAGGGTCACTAGTTCTCTCCTTTTCTCTTTATCCAGATGACGCAGCCTGTCTTCTAGGTGTATCAAACTTTCTGTATTCGACAGGCGCGTACCATCGGCACGGGCCCACTTTCTTTCCTCTGCTGGCAACACTTGGCTCATCTCCACACACAGAACCAATTTCCCTTCTTGCGACTGTGTTACCCCCCTCACTCTCGCACTCTCTTGCTCCTCTGGGAAGTATGGCTTCAAACGGTTGATATGACATACCTGTGTCTTGCGGGGCCGATTCGGCTTGCTGATCTCATAACTTACAGGACCCACACGCCGAATAACCGAGTATGGACCACCAAAGCGTGATTCCGTCACTCTACCTCTCCCAGGTAGCAACATCATCACTTTGGCTCCTGCCTCGAACTCCCTTAGGACAGCCTTCTTGTCGTACCAGATCGACATCTTCTCTTGAGCTGTCTTCAGGTGCTCAGCAGCCAATTCCTTCGCCGTTTTCAATCGTTCATGGAATCTTGGCACATACTCTTCCAATGTCACTAATGTCTTCTCCGCCGTCAACTGCTCCTTCAGCATCAGTAACGGGCTCCTTACTTCGTGCCCAAACACTAGCTGGAATGGAGAGAATCCCAGAGACTCAACAATAGCATCTCGGATCGCAAACAGGGCTGGATAGACAGACTCATCCCATTCTGCTCCCTGTTCTGCACAATATACTCTTAAGATGGTCTTCAGAGTGGAGTGGAACCTCTCAATCGCTCCTTGCGATTGAGGTCTATAATGTGACGACCGTAGTTGGGCTATTCCCCAGCTCGCAATAGCCTGTCTAAACCACCTCGACTGGAAAACACTTCCACAGTCGGACTGGATCTCCTTGGGCATACCTACCCAAGCAAAGAACCGCTGAAGGTGCCCCATGACGCATCTCGATGTCACCTTCCGCACTGGGATCGCCTCTGGAAATCTCGTCGAAGCTCAAATGATGGTCAATAAGTAATTATTTCCCCTTCTTGTCCTGGGTAGTGGTCCACAACGTCGATTATTAGGCGTTCAAACGCCTGGCCAAACGCAGGCCTGGAACCAAAGGCGCTTTCGGGATGGCAGGGACGTTCTTCCCCGCCCTCTGGCACGGGAAACACGTCTTGCAGATTCTTCTTACATCCGCGTCCATGCCCGGCCAATAAAAATGTTACCAAAGCCTGCTTAGGGTCTTGGTTACTCCCAAGTGACCCGCGGGATCCACTGAGTGTGCAAGCTTCAGTACCGCGCTGGCACCAACACCTGACGCCTCACTCTCAGCATATCATCACCCGCTTCTTCCCTTACCGGTCTCCACTGCCTCATTAGCACTCCCTTCACGAAGAAGTGAGTCGGTGACTCGGGTCCGGCGAGACCTCCTTCCGCCTCCCGTACCAACTCAGGAAACTCTTCCTTTTGCAGCTCACCTAGACGGGTGCGGTCAATACCTAGAGGACTGGTGAGAGTAACTTGGACACTCCTATCCGACCCCTTCCTCACTTGTCGCTTGTCCTCTGGCCTCTTCTCGGAACAAACGATCGAGCCCCAGGTCACCCGGCATGTTCCCTTCGGTATGACCGGATCCGCTCACATCATCTTCCATGACGTCTCGTCCCGACGTCACCGCGCATACCGGAAATGCCACTCTCGCAATTTCCGTTTCGCCACTGCTGGCGCCCGTCCTGCTGCTCTGTCGATAGGGCTCTATACACTCCTCACCCTTAATCAAATTCGGGAGAACACATCTCCCACAGGAGTCATTCCCTAGGATCACCTGAGCTTCCATCCTGGGCAGTAAAGCACAGACCCCTACCACGAGAGTCTGACTACCATAGTCTGAATTAAGAGTCACCTTATGAAGGGGCATCCTCACTTGTCCCCCCAACGTCCTTATCAGGGCCTCCCCTGTACTGGAACTTCTGTAGTCCTCGGGGAAGAGGGATTCACTAACAAGGGTGAAGTCGGATCCAGTGTCCCTCAGCATCCTCGCTGGCACAGGATCAGCTCCTCTTATCTTCACCGTCCCCTCACACACAAAGGGGTGAATCCTCTTCTCTCTCATCACCGGCATATCACTTGAGTTATCGTTGGCTTCTTCGCTTCCTATCCTCGCGAAAGCCACGTTCCCACCGTGCCTGGGGCGACCGCTCTCCCTTGCAAAGTGTCCTCGTCCCCCACAGTTGTAACACCGACCGCCTCTTCCTGGGCGACCCTCTACCAGTCACCCTGGTAGCACCAACGGTAGAGGTTCCCTGAGTCCTCCTAGGACTCCCCGTCGTCAGTTCCCGGGCAGCGGGCAGCAGTCCCGAGCTAGGTCCACTGCTCACAGCTTGGGGCTTCCTCCCCGCTGCCCTTGAGCTCTTGAGCCGGGTTACTTCATCGGGCACACTACTCTTGGGAAAGTCCTCACCCGTCCTCGCTTTTCCTGAACTCCTAAAGTTCCCTCCCGACCTGGGGTAAGGCGAGTGTCTGGGCGGCCCCTCCCTCCTGAGATGTAGTGCCTCCTCCAGCATGTCGGCTCTGTCCGCTGCAGCCTTCAGGTCCTTAATACCTGCTTCTCTCACCCTTACTCGCAACTCAGGATGGAGCACTGATATAAACTTCTCCATCACTATCAGTCGTTTGGTCTCATCCGCTTCCTCCGCCTTCAATCATCGTAGGAATTTCCGTTCCATATCCCTGGCGGTCTCGGCGTAAGACTTTCCCGACACTCTCGTACACTCTCTGAACCACTTCCGGTACATCTCCGGAGTCAGTCGGAATGAGTGGGACACCGCATTCTTAATCGCGTTGTAACTAGCACAGTCCTCTAGGTCCACCATGTTGTAGGCTTCTCGGGCCTCACCGGTCAACCTGCCCTGGACCAGAGCAGCCCAATCATCTTCCGGCCACTCCTTCAGAGTCGCTATCCGTTCGAAGTGTTCGAAGAACGCCTCAGCTTCTTGAGGTTCGAACGTAGGTAAGTCACGTTCCCTAATCTTGAGGTCATCCCGCCGTGAAGGTAGTGAGGGCAGCCCACGATCAACACGACGCAATTCGACTTCTTTCTTTGCCTTTATCTCCTACAGTCGAAGTTGTCTCTCTCCTTCTTCTCGCCGCAGCCGAGCTTCACGCTCCTCTCGCTGCAGCCGAGCTTCACGTTCCTCTCGCTGCAGCCGAGCTTCATGCTCGCGCTCCTCTCGTTGCATTGGCGCTTCTTTCTCCTCTCGTCGCAGCTGGGCTTCCAGTTGCATCTTCATTATTTCCAGTTGCAGGCTCCTCTTACTACAGCTGGACCTTCCACTGCTCTCACGTTCACTGTGAGTTCTCCCCACACTGGTAGGCGCTTGGGGTGACTCTAGTCGGGACGGTTCACCTTGGGATGGCTCTTCTTGGGACGGCTCTTCTTGAGATGGCTCCTCTCCCGTCGCCTCCTCTCGAGCCGTGAGCTGTGCCATGATCTCTATCCTTCGCTCCGCTACCTTAGTCGTCCTCAACCTGATCCCAAAGTGGTTTGACACTTGTTGGAGCTGGGCCTTGGTACACTCTTCCAAAATTCTCTCATCCCTTGTCTCAATAAATTTCTTTACTTTATCCTCCTCCATCTCTATATCATCGAGCATACACGACAGCACAGACAAGTTAGTAGGTACTAATTTCACCGTTTCAGTCCCTTAGCTGGTTGGGTAACAGTATCACTGAATTCACTGGCCACACTGTATTAGTACCCTGGAGACACTGTCTTGAATTTTGGGCAATACTAGAGCTTGATTAACATACCATGGCAACACTGTAGCCTGATCCACGCATCCTGGCGAAGTTGCCAGTTCTTGGGTACCGTGGTTCGAATCCTGGCAAGGTCGCCAGTTCTTGTCACGGGGGGGGGGGGGGGGTGCTGGGGCTCCGCTAGCAATCGGCTGCCAGGGGTTCAGAAGGCAGAATATTCAGCCCCTCCGACCTACTCCTGGGATTCACCGGAGTCTCCTTGGTCCCACAGGGGAGGACCAGCAATGCCCACCACCGCAGGTCTTTGCTCCCAACACTAAAGAGGGGGGTGCCACTGATTCACCCTGGGAGCCCTTCTGTCAACCACGGGGAAACTGCTGTTAACAGTTCCGGCCTAGAATCGTGGAGAAGTGAAGGAAGACTCAGGCTTACCTTATAACAATAACTTCCCTGAGTCTTGCCTGCCAGACAAAAAGGTTGCAGGAGCCCCTTTCCCGCCTGCCTTCCCTATCTTCTTCTTAACAAGGTCGCCAGCTGGGTTAGTATATCTGCACCCCAGTGATGCAGTTCAGTGGGTGTATTCTATACTATTTTTTTTTTTTTTTTTTGAGATATATACAAGAGTTGTTACATTCTTGTACAGCCACTAGTATGTGTAGCGTTTCGGGCAGGTCCCTGGAATACGATCCCCGCCGCGAAGAATCGTTTTTTCATCCAAGTACACATTTTACTGTTGCGTTAAACAGAGGCTACAGTTAAGGAATTGCGCCCAGTAAATCCTCCCCGGCCAGGATACGAACCCATGACATAGCGCTCGCGGAACGCCAGGCGAGTGTCTTACCACTACACCACGGAGACTGTAAAGAGACTGTATTTTTTTTTTTTTTGAGATATATATACAAGAGTTGTTACATTCTTGTACAGCCACTAGTACGCGTAGCGTTTCGGGCAAGTCCTTAATCCTATGGTCCCTGGAATACGATCCCCTGCCGCGAAGAATCGTTTTTTCATCCAAGTACACATTTTACTGTTGTGTTAAACAGAGGCTACAGTTAAGGAATTGCGCCCAGTAAATCCTCCCCGGCCAGGATACGAACCCATGACATAGCGCTCGCGGAACGCCAGGCGAGTGTCTTACCACTACACCACGGAGACTGCATTTGTTGCCAGAGCGTTGCTACTCCCTCGATCTGCCACTGGACTGTCCGCCCAGGGTACTATCCCATAAAAGTCTGTGTGGCTTTACCTATCTCCAGCCACTACGTTGCTTGTTGCCACCATTCAGGCTCTGATACTGGTCGGATGGCTTAGGGTACACTTTTATATAAGTCTGTGCTGCTTTACCACTCTCCAGGCGATAAGAACTTCTATAGAGAACGTGATGTTCCCTAGGTGGTACTATGATAACCCTCGTGTATGCTCATAGAAAATGTTATAATGGAGGCACACTTAAACACAATGATAAAATGTGTGAATTTACTGACACAAATTACATGATCACACATATAATCACAAGCAATACATGAAAATTAAAATAAGGATAATAAATCTGGAGATCGTCAGCAACTCTTCTTTCACGACATCCAACCACTCCTTCAACTGGGCAGATTAGACAGGAGTCACACACTCTCTCACAGAAGGGCCTCTTCGCCACGTCGGCACCTCTTCTTCAACTGTCCTGCCGTCCACACACACTGCCCTCTCCAACAGTCCTCGACACAAGCTGCCCTGCAGCCTGTCCTACTAAATTATTAGTGCTATACTGCAATATACATATACAAATATCGTGGCCTATCTAGCCTACTCACACAAGGGGTAATGGGAGGGAAATTTGATCTACCTTACATTCCTGGCTCACGACGCGTCCCTCGATGGTGTGAGGTTCCCACGCTTCCTGAGTCGATCCTTGACGATCCAGGAACGTTCCACAAGTCCTCAGGTGTCGTGCAGCCTTCGCGTAATCGCCGATCCAATCCCAGAGATTCAGCTATCCCAATCCTGGTTCACCAGTGGGCACTGAGCTAATCACTATATGCACACACTCGTCCCTTCCTCAAGGCGTTGCTCCTTGTCCTAGGAACGGTGTCGTTCCTCCAAAACCCTCAGTGAATGTAACCCGGTCGTAGCTAAGCCTGCCCGCCACACCTTTCCAGACCCTCAGCATCGAGCGGCGCCGCCCAGCGTCGTCGCCGACCAATTTTCCAAGTTTGGCACTCCTCCGCTCAATGAACTTGGCTTCTTTCTTGCTTCCCAGAAGCGCAGAGTGTTCAATAACGATGGTGGGTTGCGATGGCTAGTTTAATCCACCGAATAAGGCTTGTAGAGCCTCAGATCCTCAAGAGCTGACCGAGGCGCGTCCTCTCAACTCCACAGTCAGGTCAACTCTGACGTTGGCGCCGCCCGGGGCACTCGGTGACGTCACGGTGGGCTGCTGATTGGTCGCCCGTGACCTAAGTCGGCCGATCCGCAATCGGCTAGCGTTTTCTACAAAATGGCGGCTCTGCAGGTAGATTGATTGATAAAGATTAAGCCACCCAAGAGGTGGCACGGGCATGAATAGCCCGTAAGTGGTACAATTTTTTTTTTCCCAGTGTTCTGAGGTTGCATTTAACCATCAAGCTGTTATCGTGGGGGAGGATACTGCTTCACAGTCTTTATGAGGGTGTCCAGCTGCTGGACACCTTTGTTGACCAGGAGAGTGGCTGTGTTGATGGCTTCAGGGTGGCCACTGCATGATTCAGGAACTCTTAAAGCTCTTCTAAGGTCATTGGTTGCTTCACATTCCAGAAGATAGTGAAGTAATGGCTTTTCTGTGACAGTTTGGCAGAAGATGCACTTTCTCTGTCGGGGTTCACCAATCTCCCAGTTGCATCTGTAACCTAGACGTAGTCTATATAGCCTAACTGCTATTTCCCTGTGGATTCCTTTTGGGAATCCACAGGGAATGCAGGTAGGGGGTACTCTTTCATTTATATCAGGGTGTCACCCTCCCCTTACCTACAACTTATAATGTAAATTTCTCCTGTAACGGTTCTATTGTTACGTAAAGTATGGTGACAAATAAACACAGACACTAAGATACTATATATAGTACTACATACTATATATATATTTGGTCGAATATACAGAAGTACACAGGTGATACGTTGGTGTGAGTTGAGCGCACTGAGCGTTGGTACAGTATCTCGCAAGTGTCTGCTCTAGACCACACTTGAAAGTAGACTCTGGTTAATGTTTGATTGATGATTGATGAAGATTAAGCCACCCAAGAGGTGGCACGGGCATGAATAGCCCGTAAGTGGTGGCCCTTTCGAGCCATTACCAGTATCAATAGATGATACTGGAGATCTGGAGGCGCAACTGCACCCTGCGTGACGGGAGATGTCTCCCGGACCAAGTGGTGACCAAATGGTGTGGTTAATGTTTGCTATCCTGCTGCTTATATGCCCGGGCAACGCCTCACCTCATTCATCTCCAAAGGTTGACAGGAATATTAACAAAGCATTTGGAGCGAGTATATTATTGGGATAATCTACTCGCTACAGAACTCCCCCTCCCAGGGGATGAAAGGAAAAATACTTGATCAAGGAACTTAGCTGGTCGGTGAATTGTACGCCCTGCTCGCGTTACATAACCATCAAAGTTAACTTCCTCCTCTTCGCTGATGTCATCTAACTGGGGTCGTAGGGTGGGAGGTCGCACGTACAGGATCGTTCGTCGTCGTAGGATCAGGTTGTGGTGTGGCTGGTAACTGGGGTCGAAAAGTGAACTGCGTAGTCGGCGGATGTGTCTCTGGATTTAGCAGTGTCGCAGACGTTGAGACGAAGCCTGGAGCAGAGCGGAGAGCTGAGTGAGGCCGGAGTCGTGGAGCTCTATGTGGGAGAGCGTGGCGGCTCGATTGAGAATTGTGAGTGTCTGAACTCGGGGAGCGAGAGCGTGGCGGCTCGATGCGGTCGTAGTCTGCTGTCTGCTCTGTGTCGAAGCTGTAGCGTCTTGGGTTGATTAGGACTGTACACGCCGAGTACTACATTGTTGACTGTGGCAATTGTAGACTGGTACCAAAAGATGTAGGCAGTGTGTGGACAAGCTCGGTGTAGCAGGAGAGAAGAATGTGCATAATTGTTGCGTCCTTGGGTCGCTGGTGGAGCATTTAGATCCGGGTCGGATGGGCTCGGGCACCAGGACAATAGGAGGTAATGTAGGCACGTAGTTAGGACAACGAGGGAATCACTGCTAGAGCTGAATTGTCCTGGAGGCGACGAAGAGTCGGAAACGCAAGCTGTAAGTCCTGTACTGCGAAAAGTGCTTGAGTCGGCAGAGTATCAGAATGCAGTGAACGTGTAGATGAATCTGACGAAAGAGCAGCTTTCGTGGGCGCCCCTGTAGAACAAGCAGTGCCCTGGCAGCGACGGAGAGTCGGCAGGACAGGCTGTAGATCCCACATTATGTAGTTACTGATGAGGCTGCCAGATGAGTGAGTAGTGATCGTGGAGCAGCAAGCCGTAGTAGATGAAAATGCAGAGATGATCGCGATGAAAATCATAGCTGTGGCAAGGGTGTTGGCAACGTTCCACGACAGGTGGCTGCGGTCCACAGCAAGCAGCAGCAGTGGAGGTCCAGTGAGAGTCCATGTTGTAGTCCATCGTGGCTGGGTATCGTCGAAACTCTCTGGGGTCACCAATGTAACAGTTCTATTGTTACGTAAAGTATGGTGACAAATAAACACAGACACTAAGATACTATATATATATTTGGTCGAATATACAGAAGTACACAGGTGATACGTTGGTGTGAGTTGAGCGCACTGAGCGTTGGTACAGTATCTCGCAAGTGTCTGCTCTAGACCACACTTGAAAGTAGACTCTGGTTAATGTTTGTTATCCTGCTGCTTATATGCCCGGGCAACGCCTCACCTCATTCATCTCCAAAGGTTGACAGGAATATTAACAAAGCATTTGGAGCGAGTATATTATTGGGATAATCTACTCGCTACACTCCCTTATCTGGCGGCCGGTCTAGTCGCCACATATACCAACAGACTCCCTGTATCTCAGAAAACCAGTAGGGAGAGCTGACATGACTCTTAAAGCAGGCACACGGAAGAAATAGCAGAGGGCACCGTAACAATATATACAACAGTTCTTACATTCCTGGACAGCCACTAGCACGCATAGAGTTTCGGGCACGCCCTTAATCCTAATATTCCCCGGAATACGACCGTCCAAATCGTTTAACAACCAGGTACCCATTTTACTGATTGGTAAATAAAGGCTACAACTAAGGATTGGTGCCCAGGGAATCCGCACCGACCAGGTTACGAACCAAGGACAAAGCACTCACGAAATGCCAGGCGAGTTTCTTACTACTACTCCAAAGGGATTGCAAACACTAGGACTATGTTATTTTTTTAATACATGAGGTACATCTGCATTAGTGCAGCTACCCTAGAATATATGAAGTAGAGTACAGTCTGTCAAAAAACTAACTACATGATGCTAAAAAATCCCAATCACACAGGATGGTTAGTCATACAGAGGCATGTGATAGGCAGTCTACACTGGCAGACTTCGGATGCCTTTTGAGGATATCATCAACACAAGAGTGAGTAAGGTAGCAGTGGTAATAAAAGTCCCCATCTCGCAGTATGGTTAGTCATACAGGGTCATATGTTTAGTAGCCGGCACTGGCAAATTTTGGGTACACTGTGAGGATATCTTCAAGAATACGAGAGTGAATAAAGTAATTGCAAAGCTCCAGGTACCTCATGCCAACTGGTCTGAAAGGTCTAATAACTGGGCATTCGGCGATGTAGTGTGGGAGATCGTGCCGCAGTTCCTGCTCACAGAGTATGCACCTGGAGTGCTCAGGATTGGGAGATCCGTCACCTGCAGCCACCTGCCACAGGTAACGGTAACTCAACCTGATCCTTGCAACCACTGTGTCGCACAGTCTAGTGGACGTTTTGTGCTGCCCATAGATATAGATTTCAGATCTGAACAAATCGTAGCTTTTTATACTAGTACTTTCAGGTCGTTGGGAGTCAGTAATTTCTTTCCTATCAGACCTGAGTGTTTAGACCACTACAGTTTTGACAGCAGAGATGGGGATACCTAGATCTAATTCAACTTCATCTTTGTTGTACGCTAATTTGGCTGCAATGTCTGTCTCA
Organism: Procambarus clarkii; assembly: GCF_040958095.1. NCBI lineage: Eukaryota > Metazoa > Arthropoda > Malacostraca > Decapoda > Cambaridae > Procambarus > Procambarus clarkii. The sequence continues at coordinate 38,713,941 of NC_091157.1, forward strand.
TTAAGATGAGTTATATTTATGTGTGAAGGTATCCATACAATGGAGATTCGAGACCCTTTACTCTGTGCAGCAATTAGGTCATTTATAATTGGTAGTATGAGGTTCTTGCTGTCGATCTTCCATGAGAAGTTTTCGATTGCTTGAAGAGCAGACTTTGAATCACAAAATATTATTCCTCCTCCAATGTTTTTTAATGTACTGGTAGCTAGTTGTAATGCTGCTAGTTCTGCTTGTGTGGAGGTCAGCCAGTTGTTTAACCTGACACTGACAGTCTTTGTGCAAATATTATTTCTATAAAACCTACATGCTGCTGTAGTCCGTCCAGTAGAAGATTGGACTAAGCCATCGGTGTAGACACAGTGCTCGTAAGATCTTAAATTCTCGATGGAGGAGGCAATTGTTTCGAATGTGATAGCTTTGAGAAGAGCAAGATTCTCATTATCTTTCTTGGTGACAGGTGTTTATGATACTTGAATGGTGGGGTACAGATAAAAAGGAATATCAGAGACAGGTAGATTGCACTTAAAAGGAATGTTGAGTTTAATGAGATTGTAGGCACTGTTGCTCAGCCATTTATCATAAAAGGAGTGAGTTGTATGTCGGCACCAGTCAATAGGGTGTTAACAGCACTAAATAATTTGTCTCTGAGCAATGCAGGAGATGTAGAGTCTCTCATGACTTTAAGGCAAAAGGTAGTGTTGACTTGCATGATTCTCTCTAGTATGGTTGGAAGCTTCAGTTCTTCCCTCATGTTGATGATTCTTGTGCATCTTGGGGCACCAAGAATTATCCTCATGGCCTCATTCTGTACTACTTCATGTTTGTCCAACACAGAGGAGAGGAAATAAATTAAGTGCAAAACATTATAATCAACGAGAGATCTAACAAACATCATATAGAATAGTCTAGCAACATTAATATTAATACCAATATTCTTACCAGTAACTGTTTTCAATGGTTTTAGTCTTTCTTTTAACCTACGATGTACATCGTTTACAATGACACTGTTAATACCAACTCCAAGGTATTTGTGCTGCCTACACGTTTCAATGTTCTGGTTGTTGACTTTGAAAGTTATAGGGGCATGAGTTTTCTCTAGGGGATGAAGAACTCTAAATTTAGTTATAGAGATAACAAGACCACATTCAATGCTTTTGCAGCGAATGAATCAAGTAGAGCTTGCAGTCTAGTTTGGGAATTTGCAACAATGCATATGTCATCGGCATAACAAATGACGGCCTCGTCAGGTAGTGTGGGAATATCAATTGTTAATTTGTGCATCAGAACATTGAACAGTGTAGGACTTAGCACTCCACCCTGGGGTGTACCCAACTCAAAGGGTGAACAAAGTTTACTTTTGACCCTCTTGAAAAGAACTGAGGCGGTTCTGTTACTCAGGTAACCCCTGAGCCATGTCAGCAGTCTACCCTTAACTCCAAAAGAGACTAGTTGTTCTAGGATTATTTCTCTGTTTGCTGTATCAAAATCAGTTTGTAGATCAATAAAGGCCGCCTGAGAGTTTTGTCCCTCTCAAATAAAATATTCAGCAAAGCAAGTTTGTGTGCTTCTTCCAGGAAGGAAATTGTTATGAATTTGGCTACTGTTATGGGGGGTTGTTCCTCAATTAGAAACCAGAGGTCAAATTGAGCTAAATAAACTACATTATATTAGTGAGACGCATGGCGAGGTGTCTCTGTTCGTATCTTCTTTGCCAAACGTAGGAAGAATCTTGTTGCTCACAAAGCATTCAGACTCTGGAGCTTGTTGTGGATTAAGTATAACATTGTAGTAATTATTAACTATCCTTAGAACGAGTAAACAATATTGTACATCGGTGAAGACTTTTAATGTGTATAGCTGCACGATCAATTAGGCTCTTCCCGGCACCACAACAACTCGGGAGCCCTGGACGGGACGCTGGATGCGGTCTTCTCTGACTGGCGTTCGTGGGGGTCAAGACCTTCCTGAGCTGCTCTGCACTCCTCTACCTTTCCTCTTACTTATTTCCCTTACCTTAAGTTCCTGTAACCATTAAGTTAAGTACGGTGTTGTTAAGTATGCCTACTCTGGAAGTGAAAGATTTGTGTAGACCTGGGGTAGTATTTGCCAGTGTTTTGGGTACCCCTAAGAGTTGTGTTGTGTTAGGGTACCACGTGGTCTCACTACCCTAAGCTGCCTCAAGCTTCAGGTTCTTCACTAGTAGTACGTTACCCTAGCTTGTTCTCAGTGTAAACCTTGTATCCTGCTTATGTGGACCAAGGCTTTTAACGTAAGATAGTGTGGTAAAGTAATTATTGTTATTGGTGTGAATGTATATGGGGGGTTGTTGTTGGGGGGTTAATAAATAAGTAAGTTAGTTAAAGGAGTATCCATTCTTCCTGTGTAGGAGATCTATGATCTACCTCTAGGCTGACAATTGCAGTAATAAGTCACTATAAGTTTACTTTTATATATTTATTGGGGTCCGGGCCTTGCAGATCTCCAGTACTGGATACCTCTTAATGCTAACTACTGACCCTACTCTGAATTAATACTAGATCCAACATAACAGACACCCCTATTTATAACAGGGGGTATAGAGTATTAATGGGAAGGGCCAACAGCTAGAATCAGGATGTATCAAAATTAGTGGAGATCAGATAGGCCCGGCCCCCAATAAGAATATAAAATCATATTAATTTAGTGGCTTAAGAAAATATGTCAGTCTAGCGGATAATCACTGATCCCCTACACAGGAAGAATGGATACTCCTTTAAAAACTAACTTATTTATTAACCCCTCTTAACAACCCCCTATATACATTAACAACAATAACAATAACTACTTTACCACACTATCTTACGTTAAAAGCCTTGGTCCACGTAGGCAGGATACAAGGTTTTACAATTAGGACAAGCTAGGGTAAAGTCTACTAGGCAAGGGACACTAGCAAGGACTCTAGGTAGCTTGGTACCACTTGAGCACACGTGGTTCCTCTGAGACCCCTTAGAGTAACTTAGCAATATAAACACTTGTGTAGCCTATACACATTACTACACACTTATGCCAGAAAACGTGCATGCTACACGGTACTTAGCTTTGTAAACTAGACACAGGATAAGGTAAGGGAAGAGGAGAAGGAGACAGAGTCACACAGAAGAGGTGTTGACTCAACCACAGCAGTCCAGACAAGATAGCGAGGAGCCTTCAGTCCCTGAGCTCTCTCTAGTTGTTGTTGTTGCCGGGAGATAACTAGCTCATCGTGCAGCTTATAAACATTACATATCTGCACTGACGTACAACGCTGTTTACTCTACTAGTTTTAAGGATAGTTAATGATTAGTTCAATGTTATAATTAATCAACAACAAACTCATCTCATGGTGTTGTATGTGATGCCATCCTCTCCAGGAGAGTAGGAGAGGTAGCCTTACCTTTCTTGAGTGCATTTTTAATTTCAAAGGGGGTTATGCGATAGTTATCATCAGGCCCTATTTCACTACAGGTAATTTCAATATTGAAGTTACGATTTATTTTGGTACTAGCCAGATTCAGATTCAGATTCAGATGTTTATTCAGGTAAGGTATATACATACAAGTGATGTTACATTAATGGATTGATATATAGATAGAGCTAGTACATACAATGCCTAAAGCCACTATTACGCAATGCGTTTCGGGCAAGAAACATTAATATCTAGAACTTAATACTAATTGAGCATAAAGAATAAAAGATGTTGAGAACAAATACAAATAAAGATAAAAAAAAGGTGGAACATGACTGAAAAAGCAGCACAAATACAATAGGTTGACAAACAGTGTTGATTAAAAAAAAAAAAAAAAAAAAAAAAAAAAAAAAAAAAAAAAAATAACAGACATGGGTTGACAATAGAGGAGTGAGGTAGATTACAGGGAATTTATTAGGTAGTGTTTAGTTTTTATCTTAAACTGGTTGAGAGAGGTACAGTCTTTAACATGGTTGGGAAGGTCATTCCACATTCTGGGCCCCTTGATTTGCAGAGCATTTCTAGTTTGATTAAGACGTACTCTAGGAATATCAAAACTGTATTTATTTCTGGTGTGGTGCTCATGGGTTCTGTTACAACCTTCTATGAAGCTTTTAAGATCAGGATTGGCATTATAGTTTAGCGTTTTATATATGTATAATACACATGAGAGAATGTGCAGTGACTTAATATCTAACATATTAAGAGATTTGAGTAGGGGTACCGAGTGATGTCTGGGGCCAGAGTTGGATATTGTTCTAATAGCGGCTTTGTGTTGGGTAATTAGAGGACGTAAGTGATTTTGGGTAGTAGAACCCCAAGCACAAATACCATAGTTGAGATAAGGATAGATAAGAGAGTAATAGAGAGTCACCAGGGCAGGGCGTGGTACATAATATCTGATCTTAGAAAGAATGCCCACAGTTTTTGAAACTTTTTTTGATATATTTAGAATGTGTCCCTGGAAATTCAGCTTGTGGTCAATGAGAATGCCAAGGAATTTGCCATCTAATTTGTTACAAATTTGGGTATTGTTTATTTTGAGATTTATAAGACTAGAGGATTTATTGCCAAACAGAATATAGAAGGTTTTGTCAATGTTAAGGGTGAGTTTGTTGGCAGTTAGCCAAAGATGGACTTTATTTAGCTCAGTATTTACTGTGGCATTTAGAGCAAGAGGGTCAGGACTGGAGTAAATGAAGGTTGTGTCGTCAGCAAATAGAATTGGTTTGAGGTGTTGGGAGGCATTTGGAAGGTCATTAATGTAGATGAGAAAGAGGAGAGGGCCAAGTATGCTGCCCTGAGGAACACCAATGTTGATGGGTAGGGTGGGAGAAATTGTATTATTCACAGAAACATATTGGAGCCTGTCAGTAAGGTAGGACTCGAGGTATTGTAGGGAGTGTCCTCTGACTCCATAATGATGTAATTTAAGAAGAAGGTTATGGTGGTTGACAGTATCAAAAGCTTTACGCAGGTCCACAAATAACCCAACAGGGAACTCCTTTTTATCAAGAGCTGTATGAATCGAGTTAAGCATACTAATAAGTGCATCGTTAGTGCTTTTTTTGGGTCTGAAGCCATATTGGCAAGGGCTAAGTATATTGAGTTTGGCTAGATATGAGTAAAGCTGCTTGTATATAAGTTTTTCAAAAATTTTTGACAAGTTTGGCAGGATTGATATAGGTCTGTAGTTGTTAACATCTGTGGGGTCACCACGTTTGTGGACAGGCGTTACTCTCGCTTTTTTTAGAATATCTGGAAAGGTTTGGAGTTCAAGTGACTTGTTGAAGAGCAAAGCAATAGCAGGGGCTAAAGATCTGGAGGCTTTTTTGTAAATTAAAGTTGGTATCTCCTCAAGGGCACCAGACTTGGTTTTAAGGGAAAGGATTATCTCATTGACGTCAGTGGAGTTAATAGGCTTTAGGTACAGAGACTGTGGATAGTTACCTGTAAGATAGTCCTTAATGTCAGTACTGGAAGATGGAATATCATTTGCAAGGGATGAACCAATGGAAGAGAAGAACCTATTAAACTCAATAGCAGAATCAGAGGCTGAAAGCTGACCATTGTTATTAGACAGGAGAGTCGGTTTGTTATTTAAAGATTTCTTTGATCCCAATATTTGTGAAATTGTGCTCCAAGTTTGTTTAATGTTGCTCTTTATTTGAGTAAATTTGTCTTCGTAGTAATTAGTTTTGGCTCGTCTAATTATCTTAGATAGCAATAATGAGTAATTCTTTGAGAATTCTTTGGAGACAATTCCTAACCTATACTTCTTCTCAAGGTCGTGTTTTTTGTTAATGGATTTCAGTATTCCCTTTGTAAGCCAAGGATTGTTAAGCCTTTTGCTTGTGACTTGTTTTGTAAGCCTAGGACAGTGGGTGTTATAAAGGCTAAGAGTTGTTTGTAGAAAAGATTGCACTGCTAGGTTGATGTCCCCTATGTTACCTAACTCGGACTCCCAGTTGACATTATCAGCAGCAGTTATAAAATTGTTTATAGCAGTTTCATTGTGCAGCCTAAAGCTTAACTCCCTTGTTTCTAGAGGTGGTTTGCTAATGTTAGTTAAGAGAAATGTGGGGTAGTGGTCTGTAGTGCTATCGGTGATTATACCTGAAGTAAGCGGAGAGGTTATGTTGGTCCAGATGTGATCTAGAGTCGTGGCAGTGCTATCAGTGATTCTAGTAGGTCTAGTGATTAAGGGTATGAGGAGGCAGGAATTCATACAGTTGAGGAAGCTAACAGCAGTAGGGTGTTCTGGCTCGCAGAGGTCAATATTAAAGTCCCCTGCGATAATTAGGTGGTTTTTGTTCAGTCTGTTATCAAGTATTAGATTTCTAAGGTTTGAGTTGAATCCAGACACATCAGTGTTGGGAATTCTATAGACTGCACCCACAGACAGGACAGACTCGGCACCCTTGACTCTGAAGCTGGCGAAGATATACTCCCCATAGCAGTCTCTAGTTCTAATTTCTTTTAAGCATGTTAGTTCTTGGTGGTAGTAAAGAGCAGTGCCACCACCTCTCTGAAGTTGACGACAGTTGTGAATTGCTGAGTAGTTAGGCATGTTAAAGAGTTGAGTAGTATCCTCTTTCAACCATGTTTCAGTAAGTATAATAAAAGAGAATTTGTTGCCAATAGTTTCAATCAAGGCACTAACATCATCGAAGTGTTTACCTAGGGATCTAACGTTCAAATTGATTACAGAGATATTGTGATTATGAGTTAATACATTGTTTACATCATGTGCTGCAAAATATCTGCAGTTTAGATCATTAAAGTGATTATTGTCATAGATAGTGGATAAGAGGTTAAGTTCAGGGTCTATACTTGACTGCATAAAAAAAAGCTGATTGTAGAATCAGAAATAAGTAGAAAAAAGCTATAAAATAGGGAAAAATATATACACAATACTGTACAAAACAAACACAAAAGGGGCTTACAGGGGTACAATGGAGTAAGGGAGTATGGCTAGGCTAGGCAACCTAGGCAATTAATGAGATTAAAGAAAAAACATGTAAACATGGACTATACAAAACACAAGATATGGAAATACAAAACAAAAAATATAAGCAAGACTAAGCAATACAAAAAAAAAAAAAAAAAAAAAAAAAAAAAAAAAAAAAAAAAAAAAAAAAAAAAAAAAAAAAAAAAAAAAAAAAAAAAATTGAGCAAAAATGAGGTAGATTGCTTACGAGTACTCACAGGTACACTGTAAGTAACAATTTGCAATTTGAGATGCAGGCAAAGCCAGGGGTACAATGGAGTAAGGGAGCATGGCGAGGCTAGGCAACCTAGGTAATAAATGAAATCAAAGAAATGTTGAATAATAAACATAGGCAAATTTAAGCTAATGATTAATAACTATAGATAGTTCAGTAATGACTGTATAATTAAAAAGACCTGAAGAACTACTTAATAACTCAATTAAATAATTTCGGTAAATGACTAGGTAAGAGTAAGTTAAAAATTAAGTCAGAAAATGAACCAAGGAGACTTAGGATACCTAGCCCCACTAGTTGACAGGGGGTTAATTAAGGTAATTCATTGGGAGAGATAATAAGGTGAGACAAACCACATTGGGAGAGGAAAGTGTTGAGGTTTTCTTCTCTAGTAATAGTAAACATTTTGCCCTCTGCGGTTTTTCTCACCTTTATCAGATGGTTTTGTACATCTAGTTGCAGGCTGCTTATACTAGCAGTGCTTGCATATTGTCGAAGCAGCATGTCGGCATAGTCTACAGGTGAATGGTGATCAAGTTGACGACTGCTAGGACGAGAAATCTTTTTAATTTTATTCCACATTTGGGATGAGGATGTTGCATGATTGATGCCTTGCAAAAACTGTTCCCAGTGCTGGTTATACACCTGTTCCTTTAGCTCTCTAAACTCTCGGCTGGCCTTAAGAAATATATTGAGGGTGTCAGCTGTTTTATGTGTTTTATACTGCTCAGCTAGGAATAGAACTCTGTCATGCAGGGTTAAGGCGTAAGTCCGTGAACAACATCTTAAGGCGTAAGTCAGTGAACCTCCTCACTGTTTTGGGTCTTGTGGATTTTACAATATTGTCATAAAAAGCGGTTACTTCAGTGACCAGGTCCTCATATAATGCTTTGGCGGTAGTAAAAAATTAAGTGTTATACCATTCAGAAATGCGGAATTTGAAGTGCATGTGTAATTTTTCAGGGATATTAAAGGGACCGCGTCGTACATACCCGACGGGTTTGCTTATGTGGGTTCTGCCCCCGCGTCGTAAATAGCCGTGCGATGTAAAAAAGCAACATAAAATCCAATTCTTATTCGACCGACTTGGGGTTAGTATGAAAATGTTTGCCATTAAATTTCCGTTTTTTTCTAATAGGCACATGGCCTATTTGAGAAAACGGCATTGTATTGTAACTTAGTGGAGAGACTATTGAGTTGGTGACACAACGAGGGTAATCGCCCACTTCACACACTCTTGTGTGGGCCGCGATCATGATTCTACATTTATATGCATATGTCTGTGTAGAGATTTTTATTGCGAGTTCAGTGATATAAAATGTAATGCTGTAGGACTAATGTGGAGCTGACAACAAACAAAAGAGTATGAACATTTTGTTGCTGTTTGGGCGTACGGCGAGTGATCTACGCTTTTATTTATTTCGTGGTGCAATAGCTAATGCTTTGGTTACATTTTATACATATGATCTTGTAGAGAATTTTATTGCCAACACATTGATACCAAAATGAAATACGTAGCTTGAGAATTGGTGTCACGAGAGTGAAAAGATTACACATTGTTAGGTGATTACGCTCAAGAGCCCAAAACGCCGCGCGCACAATGCACTATTTTTTTTCACGGGGACCGCGCGCATTAAAGTGATAAATTATTAAATTAATTTTTTTTGTTTTTTTTCAAAGTTTAGGGGTTTGACATTATTGATAGTGTAAGAACTGAATATGGCAAAGTGATCATTAACTAATTCGTGAACATTTGATCCTCCGACAGCATTATCGATGAGACCGTGACCAATGACATAATCAAGTCTGCCACCCATGAGGTGTGTGACGTTAGAGGAGTCAAAGTTGAATACGGACATGTTATTATCTCTCAAATATTTTACAAAGACCCTGCCATTCCTGTTTGTTTTGGAGTCACCCAGGCTAGTGTGTCTAGCATTAAAATCACCCATGACAATGGTTTGAGAGCTGCTGGTGATTTTTGGAAGAGAAGCTTCCACCATTTGATCGCACCTTACATATACATTAACTAAGTTAATAAAGCCGGTCGCTGTAGCAATCTGAAACTGCTGATAATATGAGTCGTCACTTTTGTGGTTTTTAACATGTTTACACACTAGGTTACTTTTAACATACGTCATGATACCGACATCATGTGAACCAACATTTGAGAATGCTACATAACCTGAGAGTTTGGGTGGCGTTTTGTTTTTTGTGTTTGCAGTGTATGGTTCCGGCAGGCACAGTACATCAATGTTGTTGGCACCAGCGTACATCATTAGATCAAACAGTCTCCTTCGCACGCTTCTCACATTCCACGTGAGAAATTTAAGAGTGAGTTGGTCGTGGGTAATGGTGTTCATAAACCTGACAAAGAGAAGTGTTCACAAGATTTACAAGTTGCAGACTATTGCGTACAAGTGACAATTGTTCACAGTCATCAATGGCAAAGAGGTCTTTCATCTGTTTCAAGGTCAGCTGGTTGCCTGTACCTTTCCTAACATTTACAATCATTTCATGTTCATCAGAATTCATAGGGACACAAGCGGTATTGTTTGGAATGAGTTCTTGAGCGCATTTGTTAATTACAGTTAAGACACACGGGTTTTCATATGTTTCACTCGCCACAGTGGTACTTACAGCACTGGAGGAGGGGTCAATACTAGCTTGAGACGTGTCAACACTTACATCACTAGAAGGCATTTTATTAGAGACTTGGACGTTCACTTCACTCCTCGGGCTGGCGAGAGGATCGCTTGAACACTGTCTCAGGTTGTGTTACGGACCCGAGCCCAGCGTCTGAGCACGGAGCAGTGACGACCATGCCATCTGTGGGTCAGCTCCCGAAACCTCCTCCAAATGGACGGCGCCATCAAGTGAGGACAGGAAATACCAGCCACAAGGGATAGTTTCCCGTCCTGATCAGCTCATAACACAGCCGCTGCTGACCTCTGGTGAGGTGGCGCTTAGACAGCAACGCCATCTATGGAGTGGATAGGTGGGCGTTTGGGTCTGAGCCGGTGAGTGACGTGCCCTAGAGTGTCCCTAGTACTGATGACGTGTCTGATTACAGAGTCGACCTGGGACTGCTGTAATGGAAGTTGGATCAGTCTACCCAAGGCAGCCGTCTTGTCTCCAAGTGTTTGCTGCAGCAGCTGTGAGTCGCCCCCCGGATGAACACTGTGGTGTTACCCTGCCTGTGACGTGGCAGTTGAGGGATTGTCGTACCTGGGACTGACTGGTGGAGACGCTTAACCACTGGGGTGGTGTGGAAAGGAGAGTGACCTGTGGGATAACACGAGGCTCCTGACTAGGGCTCGCGACCTTAGTATCGATCGTGGAGTGGCCTAACCAGCGCTGCTGATTGGAACCTGCCAGCTACCGGCTGGACTTGTGGTTGATGGCCTCCACGACGGTGCCCCCAGTGGAACTGTGATTTGGCTGGCCTGTGGCCAGGGTAGACTCAAGAGAATTTTTTCTATAGAACCTCTATTTTTATTTGTACTCAACGCATTCTTTTCTTTTTACCCATTAGTTTTAAGCTTTAGTCAGTAGTGTTTTTTCCTGCCCGAAACGCTTTGCGTAATAGTGGCTTTAGGCATTGTATGTACTAGCTCTTATCTATAAAGCCAACAAACTTTGTAAAATCTCTTTATGTATGTACCTTTGCCTAAATAAAAATTATTATTATAATTATTATTATTATAATTATAGAATCGAAGGATTCTTCGTGAGGCCACAAGAGGACCAAGAGCTTAGCACTGTTGAGCACCGTGAACGTCCAGAGTCTTCAGAGGAAGACTACGTTGTGTATTCTAGTGTTTATACCCCCCCCCCCTGTGTAATCGTTTATATAGTATTTATGGTGATGGTAATAATTATACTATTAAGTTTTTGCCTTTATTTCCCTTCCCCTTTAATTTACTTGCGTTACGGATCACATCCCTTGAAAGCCACTACTAGCTTGGGGCCGGATACCCAAACTCTACTTACATCAGAGAAAGAACCCGGTTGCGACCCGAGAGGGCCGTAACATAATTGGCATCCCCAGCGGGATCTGACCCCTTGTCAAGTATGTTTGACAGGGGTGGTGAAGTGGCGTAATCCCTGTAAATAATTCCCCCTGTGTGTGACTATTAGGACGTTGTACGTCCTGTGCGGTGCTCGGAGTGACTAAGGGCAATATTGTGCAGCGCGGTGCTCGCTGTGATTAAGCGATTAAGTGCAATATTGTGTAGTGCGGTGCTCAGTGTGATTCAGTGCAATATTGTAGAGCGAGGTGCTCGCTGTGATTAAGTGCAATATTGTGTAGCGCGGTGCCCGGTGTAATTACGTGCAATATTGACAAGTGCAGTGTTTGGTGCGGTAAAGTGCAATATTGACATAGAACAGTGCTCGGTGTGTTAAGTGCTAAAGTGAAGTGGTGTGTTAAGTGCTAGGGTTCCAAGTGATAATGGCAGAAAAAGCTACCATCGATGATCTGGACGATGTTCAGGCTTTTCTGAACAGGGAGGACTGTCTTGCCAGATTAAAATATCTGGGCAAACAGGAACTCGTACTGGTGAGTGCCTACCTGGAGATCAAGATCCGTGCCAGTGATTCCCGTGTGGAGATCTTGTCCAAGGTTCACCGGCATTTGAAGGCCGAGGAGAAACAGGAAGGCGAGGCACATAGTATAAAAGAAAGTGAGGAAGTAGCTTCCACTGAAAAGGAAGATAAAGGCAGTGACATTGACAGCGATGCAGGTGAGCTAAATATAAGTTTACTTACCGTAAAAATGCGTGCCTTGGAAATAAATCGTGAGATAGAATGGAAGAAATTAGAAATGGAAAGAGAGAGACAAGAAAAAGAATTAGAGATGAGGCGTTTAGAATTAGAACGAGAAAGAGAAGAACGAGAAAGAGAAAGAGAAGAACGACAAAGAGAAAGAGAAAGAGAAGAGCGAGAAAGAGATGAGAAACGAGAACGAGAAAGAGAAGAACGACAAAGAGAAAGAGAAAGAGAAGGGCGAGATAGAGAAGAGAAACGAGAACGAGAAAGAGAAGAACGAGAAAGAGAAAGAGAAGAACGAGAAAAAGAACGAGACAGGCAAGAACGACGGGACAGAGAGGAAAGAGAGAGACAACATGCGCTAGAAGTATTACGGTTAGGCGGTGGTCGGAGGCAAACGACGGACACAAGTCTTTTCGATCCGGTGAGGAACATCAAAATGGTCCCGAAGTTCAACGAGAAGGAAGTCTCAAAGTTCTTCGCGGCCTTCGAGAAAGTCGTTGCCTCTTTGGAGTGGCCAAGGGAGAATTGGGCCATCATGATACAGTCCGTCTTGACTGGGAAGGCCCAAGTTGCCTACTCCACGTTGTCCCTTGATGACTCTGGCGACTATGACAAGGTGAAGAAGGTCGTGCTCATGGCGTACCAATTGGTACCTGAGGCGTACAGGCAAAAGTTTAGGAACCTGAAAAAGACCTCAGAGCACACGTTCACCGAATTCGCCACAATCAAGGAGCGACTTTTCCAGGAATGGTGTGCCTCTCGGAAGGTGGAGACCAAAGAAGACCTCGAGCAGCTTATACTGTTAGAGGACTTCAAGGATTGTCTGTCTGGAGATCTGAAGACGTACCTAGAGGAACAGCAGGTAGAGACCTTGAGTGCGGCAGCCACCATGGCTGAGGAATACATCCTGACTCATAGGCCGTCTGCTAAGTACGTCCCGAGGAATTACCCACGCCGGTTTGACAAACCTCGTCAGGAAGAGGAGAGACCCGTCCCACGAAGCGCTGAGAAGACGCCCCCAAGTAGCCCTCGAAGGACCAGTCCTAACAGCCCGAAACACCGGAGTCTGAGGAGGAATGTGGTGTGCTGGACTTGTGGGCAGAAAGGGCATGTAGCTGCTATGTGCCGAGGCAGAAGGGGTAGCGGCCCACGTAGGGAGGTGATGTTAATGAGCTGTGTAACACCACCAGCAGGAAGCCAGTCTACGACTAGTCAGGAAGAATCCAGATTGTTTTCCCCTCACACTTCTAGCGGGTATGTATCGAGTGGTCATACTGGTAGACCTGTTGTAGTGCTCAGAGATAGTGGAGCAGCCCAGTCCCTGATCGTGAGTAGCTCGTTACCCGAGGGAGTGAGTGTGGATAGGAGACAAAAGGTTGTCCTAGTCGGGTTTCCTAGGACGCAGTATGTCGCCCCCTTAGTGCCGGTACATCTCGACTCGCCTTACTTCAGCGGCACATGTGCGTTGGCAGTAGTCGATACCCTACCTATAGCTGGGATTGACGTGATACTAGCCAACGACTTGGTGACAGATTGGAGCACCAATCATCCCAAGATTGCGGACGAGTCAGCCGGAACAACAAGGTCTGAGGTAACGGCAGGCAGTGGTAATATCCAGGTACAGTCAGACCCGGAATCAGATAACATGGTTAATCCTTCCTCTCACCTACAGATCGAGAGCATTCTAGCAGAGTCTCCTGAGTCGATTCCCGACAAGGAACATGAGGTTACGATGGCAGAGACAACTGAGCATGAAGAGAGGTCTCGTGTGCAAGCACCCACGGATACCCCAGAGTCTGGAGCGAAGGCGGATGTGTACTTGCGGTATGGCAAGGTACAGCGTTCATTGAACCGGCCAGAGAATCCCCAGACGTCGGAGGTATGTGAGGTATGTTCGAAAGGTCTAGTGCCCTCTTCGGTCCAAACCAGGCTAATGGTTATAGCCGGCTATGGACATTTCAAGCTCAGGAAACTTGTCCCTAAGTTAACCAAATGTTTCCTAGCGGTATTTTTTGTTCTCGTATGTGTTCTCAGTAAGGACCAGTGGACGACCCGACGGATGATGGCTCCCTTGAACATTGCGAAGAGACCCCAGGGATTGGAGACGTGCACTGTGAGTGTTGCAGTCGAAGAAGGGACCTGGAAGGTGATGGTAGATACAGGAGGTACGAGATATGATATGATGAGTGACTGTTTCCGACAGGTTGACACCCCCCGCGTGATTGCTGAGCCTAAATGCAGCGTTATACGGAACGTTGGTCGACCTGACGGTAGCAGAGCGAATGCCATCCTCGATGTACGAGCAGCCCTGTTGGAACTAGGTGTAGGCCTAGTAGGCGGGTATGCTGTAAGTACTGACTTGCCCACTGTCGCTGTCACTCTAAATGATCAGACCCCTGTATTCCAGGTTCCCGCATCCCTGAAGAACTGCCGGAACGGTACCAGAAATGCCGTCTGTGACCAACCATCATCGGTGCCACGACACAGGGAAGTGTCGAGTCGCCCCAGATCGAGTCTATACCAATCCTTACTCGAGACAAGTGAGAATATGACCCTGCTTGACATCGCAGTGGAGGTGTGGAAAGTCACATCAGGCAGGGCATTGTCTTCCATCTTCAAGCTTCCTTTGTGCCAGGGTTTCTCCTTAGGACAGTTCTGTGGACAAGACAGCCTCGCCGTTCCAGTTCTTAGTGTACGTGAGTCCATTTGGAGTTGTGTCCCCGTACTAATTTGGTTTGTGTTTCTCTTTATAGAACCCCAAACCAAATTCCTTTTGGTGGGGAGGTGTTACGGACCCGAGCCCAGCGTCCGAGCATGGAGCAGTGACGACCACGCCATCTGTGGGTCAGCTCCCGAAACCCCCTCCAAATGGACGGCGCCATCAAGTGAGGACAGGAAATACCAGCCACAAGGACTAGTTTCCCGTCCTGATCAGCTCATAACACAGCCGCTGCTGACCTCTGGTGAGGTGGCGCTTAGACAGCAACGCCATCTATGGAGTGGATAGGTGGGCGTTTGGGTCTGAGCCGGTGAGTGACGTGCCCTAGAGTGTCCCTAGTACTGATGACGTGTCTGATTACAGAGTCGACCTGGGACTGCTGTAATGGAAGTTGGATCAGTCTACCCAAGGCAGCCGTCTTGTCTCCAAGTGTTTGCTGCAGCAGCTGTGAGTCGCCCCCCGGATGAACACTGTGGTGTTACCCTGCCTGTGACGTGGCAGTTGAGGGATTGTCGTACCCGGGACTGACTGGTGGAGACGCTTAACCACTGGGGTGGTGTGGAAAGGAGAGTGACCTGTGGGATCACACGAGGCTCCTGACTAGGGCTCGCGACCTTAGTATCGATCGTGGAGTGGCCTAACCAGCGCTGCTGATTGGAACCTGCCAGCTACCGGCTGGACTTGTGGTTGATGGCCTCCATGATGGTGCCCCCAGTGGAACTGTGATTTGGCTGGCCTGTGGCCAGGGTAGACTCAAGAGAATCGAAGGATTCGTCGTGAGGCCACAAGAGGACCAAGAGCTTAGCACCGTTGAGCACCGTGAACGTCCAGAGTCTTCAGAGGAAGACTACGTTGTGTATTCTAGTGTTTATACCCCCCCCCCCTCGTGTAATCGTTTATATAGTATTTATGGTGATGGTAATAATTATACTATTAAGTTTTTGCCTTTATTTCCCTTCCCCTTTAATTTACTTGCGTTACGGATCACATCCCTTGAAAGCCACTACTAGCTTGGGGCCGGATACCCAAACTCTACTTACATCAGAGAAAGAACCCGGTTGCGACCCGAGAGGGCCGTAACAGGTTGTCCATGTTGATCTTAGCATAAATGCTGTTGAGACCATTTTCAATCTTCATGAGTTTTTCTCGGAGCTTATTGACGGTAATTTCTATTTTACTCATGCGAGCTGGAAGTTCTAACACCTCCCTCTGTAGGCTGGCGTCAGGCTTCCCAAGTAGGCGAGGGAAGGTTGCCAGGCTGTTGGTGTCAGGAACGGTGGTGGGATCATCCCGGGTGGGGGTCGGGCTGATGTAGTAGTGGGCTCATCCCGGGTGGAGGGGTTGACTGGAGTCGTGGGGGGTTGCCCCACATATGCCAAAGTTATAGGGGCATATGAGTTTTCTCTAGGGGATGAAGAACTCTGGATTTAGTTATAGAGATAACAAGACCACATTCAATGCTTTTAGCAGCGAATGAATCAAGTAGAGCTTGCAGTCTGGTTTGGGAATTTGCAACAATGCATATGTCATCGGCATAACAAATGACGGTTTCGTCAGGTAGTGTGGGAATATCAGTTGTTAATTTATGCATCAGAACATTGAACAGCGTAGGACTTAGCACTCCACCCTGGGGTGTACCCAACTCAAAGGGTGAACAACGTTTACTTTTGACCCCCTTGAAATGGACTGAGGCGGTTCTGTTACTCAGGTAACCCTTGAGCCATGTCAACAGTCTTCCCTTAACTCCAAAAGAGGCTAGCTGTTCTAGGATTATTTCTCTGTTTGCTGTATCAAAAGCAGTTTGGAGATCAATAAATGCCGCCTGAGAGTTTGGTCCCTCTCTGATAAAATACTCAGCAAAGCAAGTTTGTGTGCTTCTTCCAGGAAGGAAACCATACAGGTTAGGGGCAAGGTGGGGCTTGATTTGAAACATTAGTTTGACGAGAATAATCCTCTCAAGAACTTTACACATGCACGACGTCAGAGAAATGGGTGTAAATTTTTGTGCATTAGGCTTGGATATGGGTATTATGAGTCCCTGTGTCCAGCGGCCAGGTAAGACACTCTGCCTTAGAGTTTGATTAAACAATTCTAGCAAAGGGCTATTTAGCAGCTCAGCAAGTACTCTCATAGTGTTGTATGTGATGCCATCCTCTCCACGAGAGGTAGCCTTACCTTTCTTGAGTGCATTTTTAATTTCAAAGGGGGGTTATGCCATAGTTATCATCAGGCCCTATTTCACTACGGGTAATTTCAATATTGAAGTTACGATTTATTTTGGTACTAGCCAGATAGTTTTGCACATCTAGGGGCAGGCTGCTTATACTAGCAGTGCTTGCATATTGTCGAAGCAGCATGTCGGCATAGTCTACAGGTGAATGGTGATCAAGTTGACGACTGCTAGGACGAGAAATCTTTTTAATTTTATTCCACATTTGGGATGAGGATGTTGCATGATTGATGCCTTGCAGAAACTGTTCCCAGTGCTGGTTATACACCTGTTCCTTTAGCTCTCTAAACTCTCGGCTGGCCTTAAGAAATATGTTGAGGGTGTCAGCTGTTTTATGTGTTTTATACTGCTCAGCTAGGAATAGAACTCTGTCGTGCAGGGGCTTAAGGCGTGAGTCAGTGAACCACCTCTGTCCCTTCCTCACTGTTTTGGGTCTTGTGGATTTTACAACATTGTCATAAAAAGCGGTTACTTCAGTGACCAGGTCCTCATATAATGCATTGACGGTAGTAAAACAGTAAGTGTTATACCATTCAGAAATACGGAATTTGAAGAGCATCTGTAAATTTTCAGGGATATTAATTATTTTTTTTTGCAAAGCTTAGGGGTTTGACAGCTTCGTCAGGTAGTGTTGCTCTCCTCATTATAGCCTAAGGGAATTGCTCCCCCTCGTTATAGCTTAAGGCAGGGGTCTCCAAACTTTTCAATGTAAGGGCCACATTATATATTTCCCATATTTATGCGGGCCGGAGGAATAAAAAATGAAATTGCTATTTTGTATAACTAAGATAAAGGCATTGTCAAAGTACAGAGAAAAGAATATTGTACAGTGTTTGTGCTCCCTGAAACGGAAGCAGCGAAGCCCCACTCTCCTTCCATCCCCACAATATACAGTTATACACAACTGATTGGTTGTAATGCACAACACATACCTACCAGTATTAGTATCTGTGCGTCACACTATCGAGAGAGAGGAAAACTGACGCGGGTTGAGCGCCACCAGTCAGCAGCCCCAGCTTTGAATAATTCTGCGATGCCATTCGTACGATAATTATTTTTTCAAGGCCACCACACAGGGATTTGTTTGGAGGGCCGGATGAAATTATGTGGCGGGCCGGATGTGGCCCGCGGGCCATAGTTTAGAGACCCCTGGCTTAAGGGAAGGCCTAAGGAAAATTAAACATAGTAGCAGATGCACTTTCTGGATTGCCAAAACCTGGGGTGACTTAGAAAGGGGAAGGGAGAGCTATGATCTGCACAGATCATTACAATATATTAGAGTATCCAGTGTTGACTAGCATGAAGGAGATACAAAGATATCTAGGAATGTGTGGGTATTATAGGAAGTTCTGTAAAAATTTTGCAGCAATTGCAGCTCCTTTGACAAACTTGCTATGTAAAAATGTAAAGTTTAGATGGTCTCAAGAATGTCAGGCCCAAGGCTTCTACTGACGCCTAACCCAGATTTACATAATTCCCCCGTATGCGCTCGAGTTTTGTCAACCAATTAGTTCTACCTCTGACTAACTCACCCCGGTTAGGCTTCAGTAGAAGCCTCAGGATCCTTGTGGGAAATGATGATGATGTTCACGTGTATTAGGGGACTTATAAGCAATGACTGCCAAACTCCCCCTTCCACCCCTGAACCCTCCAAACATGTGTTCGCTTGCCCATCAGGGAAAACTTCTAGTGATCTTGAAATCTTGTGTAGTGGAGCCCTTCCACGAAGGTTAACTGCCAAAGTTGTGCTAAAGTATGTTCAAAACGACTCTATAGCTGGAAATGACCGACAAATTGTACTAGACCATTGGATGCAAATGTGTGACATTGGTAATAACTAAGAAATGTTCCTGGACTTATACTTTAGTGCAATAGATAATATGTATATATATAATATATATTAAGTGAACTAATAATATCAATATATAATGCTGACTTTAAATGCACAATTAACTAAGTTATCCGTCCTAAGCTGGAACATTGCATCCCTCAAAAAAAGGTTCTCAGATTTACATCACAAAGTAACAACTGAACACATCGATATTGTATGTCTCCAGGAGTGCAGAGTTCCCGCAAGATCCTCACCCCCGAAATTGCCCTCATTTGTTTCTTACAACCTCAGATCCAGTAACTCTTGCATTCTATACATCAAACAATCCCTACCCCATCAACTTCTGCCAGAAAAACAAACTGCCGGTCAACAGTATCATGGAGTGAGGATCTATGTGGGCAACTCTGTTCTCAATGTATTTAATCTATATGCTCCAGCAGGAAAGTTAAATTATATTGATCTTCCGGCCTGCGCTCAAGCAGAGCCCACCATCATTCTTGGTGACTACAATGCTAGACACAAGGACATTGGTGGCTCTCGCTTCAGTAACGGTAATGGGAATCAACTGCTGTCGCTACTAAATAGTCACAAAGATGTGCAGATTGTGGGTGACCTTGAACCCACGCTTATTTGTGGAGGCATTCTAGACCTCTGTGTTGGTTTCAACGTCTCTCACGTCTGGTGCACATCATCTATTGTAACAGATTTGTTGTCAGATCATCACCCTAGATTGACTACTCTATGTATAGGAAATACCATCCTGCCCGGTGGGACTTTCAAACGCAAACGGCTCAGTGTTCCTCCTGCTCGACGTGAAGACTTTGTTGCTCATGTGTCAGAGTGGTACAGCACTTATGATCCCTCCACAGTCCAGACGTTTAACGACGGTCTAGTACAGAGCATTCAGATGTTTGCTGACCCTTTAGGTCGGCCCCCTGCACCATCCAATAGTCGGAACGATATGAAAGGTAATAAACGCCATGCCTATTACAATGACCCCAAACTGGGTACTTTGAAACGCACTGCCAGACGAGTTGAGCTTGCATATAGGGAAACACGTACGCCAGCAATGCTCAAGCTCTTTCAGAAAGCCCTAGCCAAGGCGAGGGAGCGCATGACAGAGCTCAGGCAAGATAACTGGGAAACTTTTGTTAACAGTCTCAACTCTCACACCCCCCTCAGCCAGGCATGGAAGGATATTAAAAGAATTAAAGGTGATAAGATCGGCCAAGTAGCACACCCTCACCCTCTACACAGAGCAAACGAGTTAGTCGATGCTTGGGCAACCACCTCTAGCTTCAATAATCTTCCCCCAGACATACAGTTCAGATTAAATGCTGGTTACGGAGATCGAGAAAGGCTCGTTGACTTCATGCTCCACAAGGAAGATGAATGCAACGTGCCATTTACTGAGTTTGAATTACTCGCGGCCGTAAACAAAGGCAAAGCCACATCCCCTAGTGAAGATGGTATCACTTATGACATATTGCGTCTGCTCCCTTTAGTACCAGGGAATCCCCTACTTGAGCTGTATAATATGAGCTATGTTACTGGGGGGCTTCCTAACTCTTGGACCAACAGTATAATCATTCCAATTCCCAAGCCAAATCAAGAGAATACTTTCCGCCCAATTTCCCTTACTAGCTGCATTTGCAAAACATTCGAGAGAATGGTCCTAAACCGTCTCCTCCATAGAATAAGAACCATGCTATCCTCCCAGATATATGGCTTCATGCATGGAAGGAGTGTGCATCATTGCATCACCACCTTTCTTACCCTGCACACTGAAAAGTCATATACCACCTTCCTAGATCTCAAGTCTGCCTTTGATATTGCAAATAGACATGTTATCTTGAGTGAGCTTGCAAGAATGAATATTGGTGGTCGGCTTCTTTGTTGGATCAGGGGTTACTTATCCAACAGGAAGTCATCTGTATTTTTCCAGGGGCATAGGAGTGTAACAAGAGACTTTGAACTAGGTACCCCGCAGGGTGGTGTCCTCAGTCCTACCTTATTTAATATCTTAATAAACATGCTGTTAAACTCTATACCGAGCAAACCCAACGTCCACATCATTAGCTATGCTGATGATATAATGATACACACCGCTGGGTATGCTAACACGCAGAACACTCTTAACTCCGTATTAGACTCATGTCAGGACCTAGGTTTAATTATCTCAGCAGAGGAAACAAAGATACTAAATCGGCGCCCACCCAGGCAGGGGGGAGCTGTTCGCAAGATGCAACTGTCTGATGGCTCCCAGCTTGACTATGTAAACAGATTCAAATACCTTGGCCTTGAGGTGCCACTGTATGGACCTGTTGTATTCAGACTCTGTCGTCAGTATAAAGAGAGGCTCCGAGCTCTCAAGGCTGTTGCAGGTTATCACTCAGGCTATGGTGCCAATGTCAGAATTGTCAAAATGATGTACCTTGCATACATCAGATCTTTAGTGGATTATGCTGCACCTCTGCTTGTTTTGATGCCTGAAAGAAAACTTGGAGGGCTTAAAAAATTGCAGAACGAAGCCTTGAGGATAATCCTTGGGTGCCCTCGTACCACAAAGATACTTAATGTGAGAAAGGAACTTAATATTCTGAGCGTTGTTGATCGTGTTACTGAAATTAATTGTCAAATTGGTATAAAAATGCTTAGGCTAACTCATCCAAATCCTTGCACAGAAGCCCTCCAGAATTTCTATATTGAAGATCAGCATTGTTCCAAATGGATAACAAAAACTGGAACTCAACTCAGAATATATCAGGTTCATGATTTGTACCAAGAGAAACAACAACGGCACTTTCCTGCACCGTGGGAGGTTACACACTTTCCAGTTTTAATCCTTCCCTTTCCACCCAAGAAGCAAATTAGAGATCAGCCCAAGCTTCGTCTTGAGGCAAAGCGCAACGCCTTAAGCCATATTGATACTCTGTCCACAGAGCATTCTCTCTCTCAAATCATATACACTGATGGTTCCCTACACCGCACCACGTGTGCAGCTGGAAGTGCAGTTGTCCTGACAATGGGCGATGGCTTGTACTTTGAGTGGGGAGTCCGTATAAACAATTGGGCCTCTACCCTTCAGACCGAACTATTTGCCTTGATCCTTGCACTGAAATGTGTACAAGTCTCCAAACTTGATACATTAATTGTAAGTGACTCCTTATCATCCTTAAATGCTCTCAACTCATTAAGACATAACTGTAACATGCTCGTGTCCGAAGCTAGACACAAATACAACAAAATTATTAAGGATGGTAACAAGAGTCCATTTCATGTGGTCTCCATCTCATGTTGGCCTCCGAATGCATGATAGAGCTGATAAGTTAGCCAAAGAATCTGCCTTTAAAGGAGCCGTTGAGTGTAACCTTGGATTGTCAATGAGCAATCTGAGAGCAGCAGTACACCGAGAACTTCAACAAGATCTTGTAGATCTGAGGCAAAGTGAAATTGACACCAGTAATTCCATCTATCATCATACTATCATGCAAGAGGAGCCACACATCTACGGATCATCCAATAAAATCAGCAGACTTCTAGATGTTACTACTGCTCGGCTTAGACTCGGTTACAAGTATCTCTGGGAATTCTCATTATTTGCTGATGTAGACCTGACCAAATGTAAACTGTGTCAACAAAATTATTCGCACACCCTCCGTCACTATGTGATGGAATGCGAAAAGATACGTGAATTTAGAGACAATTCTATAACCAATGTTCCAGCGATGTGTAAATATTTCATTCAAAATGATCTGCTACCAGAAATTTTAGCCAAATATCCCCAGTTTGCTAACTGGTAGGTAGTAACTGAGTGATTGTAACCTATCCACCGCTGCCCACTGGATGGGGGGCGGTGTGCAGGACAAACATATAAATTTTGACATTAGCTCTCCACATATGTCAATTGCTTAATTTAGAACCTGTACTTGAGGTCGATCTCGAACCCATTGTTGATGTGACGACTTATATTGAATTTTGTAACTAGCTCATCAAAATTGTAACTTGCTTAGCTAAATGAATTGTGGGGTTCAGTCCCTGAGCCCATTATGTGCCTCTGTAACCCTTTCCACTACCGCCCACAAGATGGGTATGGTGTGCATAATAAATGAACTAAACTAAAGAAGCAGTCAAGGTTGCAAGTCTTTTACCATGTTGTGGTACAGTTGAGTATAGCACGTCTGGGAACACTCAGCAAGGTACTTATTAATATGTTACTATGTATTATTATGGATGAAAAATCCGAAAAAAATACTTTTTTTTTAGAAAAAAGCGTTTCATTACAACAGCTGTTGCGCGTTGGCGATCTCAGATTAAAATATATTTTCATAAAATTAAAACATAAGATAACTGTGTAATAATATTATTAATTTTTAATATTTTTAAATTACTTAACATGCCTATTAATAACGTTTAAATTATAATTTTAACTGTATTAAAGAAAATTATAATATAGAACAGCAATTTTATAATATAGTTAACATTTATAAAATGTTTCATTTTATTCTGTATATCGAGATATTCTTAGGTTTGAACTATGTTTAGGATTGTTATTCTTGCTTATCGGAAACAATTAATAAATGTTCAAATGTTTTTACATATATAACTTTGTATACTTCTGTTATTCCATTATATGTAACAAAATACATATATAAGATAAAGTAAAATATTTCCCAAAAGATAAATTTTGAAATTTAGAATAGTATACCAGAGAAATTTTCGGCATTTGTTAAATTCGTGAAAAAGAGTTACATACTTATTTATTATTTATTTACTTATTTATATATACAAGAAGGTACATTAGGTTTATGAGCGCATATAGCATTAATGTTTTTACATTCTTGTAAAGCCACTAACACGCATAGCGTTTTTTAGTGGGGTCTGGGACTATTTAACCTACTGTGGGAACCCGTTCTCGTTATAACACAGCACATATGTGATTAAATGCTTATAGTCCTTATGTTGCTAATTTGAATAGTACCTATGTACTTACCTAGTTATGCTTCCGGGGGTTGAGCTCTGGCTCTTTGGTCCCGCCTCTCAACTATCAATTAACTAATGTACAGGTTCCTGAGCCTACTGCATGGGCTCTATCATATCTACACCTTTTAAGCTGTGTATATATGGATTCAGCCTCCACCACATCACTTCCTAATGCATTCCATTTGTCCACAACTCTGACACTGAAAAAAATCTTTCTAACATCTCTATGGCTCATTTGGGCACTCAATTTCCCCCTATGTCCCTTAGTGCGTGTTAAATGTTAAATGTCTTTTGGTAAATCAACCCGCTCTCGCACAAGACAGCACATATATGACATTAATGCTTAAAGTCAATATGTTGAATATGAATTAGTACAAATGCTACAGTACTAGTACTAGTACTAGTACAGTATTAGTACTACATTCAGGGGTCTGCAGTCTCCGTGGTGTAGTGGTAAGACACTCGCCTGGCGTTCCGCGAGCGCTATGTCATGGGTTCGTATCCTGGCCGGGGAGGATTTACTGGGCGCAATTCCTTAACTGTAGCCTCTGTTTAACGCAACAGTAAAATGTGTACTTGGATGAAAAAACGATTCTTCGCGGCAGGGGATCGTATTCCAGGGACCATAGGATTAAGGACTTGCCCGAAACGCTACGCGTACTAGTGGCTGTACAAGAATGTAGCAACTCTTGTATATATCTCAAAAAAAAAAAAAAAAAAAAAAAAATGTGGTATATACCCAGTTACATTTTTTCCAAGGCCCAAACTCTTCCTCACGTACAAAGTTACGTCTCGCAGTACCCGTCCATCGCCATAGACAGCAGAATAGTAGTGATTAGCTCACTTATAATGAAAATTGTAGTTTTCAGGTCTCACACGGGTTGTGAAATTTACCTGCTATTGTCCATGTTCTTAGAATTTACAGATCAGCTACATCCTACTGAAGTTTCGTAGTTTTGTTTTAGGAAATATTATTGTTCTTAGTAAATTATAATAAGCACTATAAATTATTACATAGAATAATAGTGCTTCACCAATCAACATTATATACACTAGTTTGTGTTTTAAAAATCTTTAAAGAATGTATTGTAGGAACGTCAACAGAAAACGATGTTACGTTTGAATGTCTATAGGGTAAACTACTTCAAACAGGATGGTATAGTGTTGTAACGTACGTTTATGTTACGTTGTTGGGTTGATTAGATACACAGTGTTTAGTGAGTTTCATATTTATTTAGTAGTCCTGGATACAGCAGTGTCATAGACGTTGAGACGAAGGCTGGAGCAGAGCAGAGAGCTGAGTGTGGCCGGCGTCGCGGAGCTCTATGTGAGAGAGCGTTGTAGCTGGATGAGGTCGTAGTCTGTTGTCTGCTCTGTGTCGAAGCTGTAGCGTCTTGGGTCGATTAGAACTGCCCACGTCGAGTACTACATTCTTGACTGGAGATTGTACTGTTTGATATTCATCATATCGCTTGCATATATGGTGATTACACCTCAGCTCCCTCCAACAAGGTGAGACGAGTATTACCTGTAATTGGGGAAAAGATTGTAGCTTCTGTAATTATTGTTAATTAGTTATGCTATTAAGATAATGGAGCGAGTATAAGATTAACTCGCTACAGTGTCTACTACCTACTGTAGGATGGGTATAGGGTCCACTACCACCTGTTAGGTGGGCATAGGGTCCACTAACACCTGTTAGGTGTGTAAGGGGTCCTTACCACTTGTAGGATGGGTCTGGGGCCCAATAACTATCCATAGGATAGGTGATAGGTATGGGGTCCACTACCGCCTACTGGATGGGTATATGGTCCACTACTACACACAGAATGGGTTTGAGGACCACTATCATCTACAGGATGAGTATGGGGTCCACTACTGCCCACAGGATAGGTATATGTTCCACTTCCGCCCGATGTGTGTGTGGCGTCCACTATACCGCCCACAGGATGAGTATGGCATTCATTGCCGCCCACAGCATGAGTATAGGGTCCAGTTCCGTCCACGGAATGGGTATATGGTTAACTACCGCCCACAGGATGGGTATGGGGTTAACTTTATTTTTTTTATATATATAGAAGAGTTGTTACATTCTTGTACAGCCACTAGTACGCGTAGCGTTTCAGGCAAGTCCCTGGAATACGACCCCCACGAAGAATCGATATTACAACCAAGTACACATTTTACTGCTGAGTTAAACAGAGGCTACAGTTAAGGATTTGCGCCCAGTAAATCCTTCTCGGTCAGGATACGAACCCAGGACAAATTAAGAGCTCACCTATAGGTGAGCTCAATTAACTACCACCCATAGGACACGTATGCGGTCCACTACCGCCCACAGGGTGAGTATTGGATCCATTACCGACCACAATATGCTTACGGGGTCAGGTACCTTCCACAGGATAGGTATGGGGTCCACAACCACCCATAGGGTGGGTGTGGGGTCCACTACTGCCTACAGGATGGCTATGGGGTCACTATACCACCCACAGGATATGGGCATGGGGTCCAGTTCCGCCCAAAAGATTGGTATGGGGTGCACTACCGCCCACAGAATGGGTATGGGGTCCACTACCACCCACAGGATGGGTATGGTGTCCACTACCACCCACAGAATGGGTATGGGGTCCACTACCGCCCACAGGATGGGTATGGGGTGCACTACCGCCCACAGGATAAGTATGGGGGTCCACTACCGGCCACAGGATTGGTATGGGGTCCACTACCGCCCAAAGGATGGGTATGGGGTCTACTACCGCCCACAGGATGGGTATGGGGTGCACTTCCACCCTCAGGATGGGTAAGGGGTCCACTACCGCCCACAGGATAAGTATGGGGTCCACTACCGCCCAAAGGATGGGTATGGGGTCTACTACCGCCCACAGGAATTTTATGGGGTCCACTACCGCCCACAGGATGGGTATGGGGTGCACTACCACCCTCAGGATGGGTATGGGGTCCACTACCGCCCACAGGATAAGTATGGGGTCCACTACCGCCCACAGGATGGGTATGGGGTCCACTACCGCCCACAGAATGGGTATGGGGTCCACTACCGCCCACAGGATGGGTATGGGGTGCACTACCGCCCACAGGATGGGTATGGGGGTCCAATAGCTACCGCCCACAGGATGGACATGGGAGTCCACTAGCGCCCACAGGATGGGTATGGGGTCAACTACCCCCCCACGGGATGGGTATGGGGTCCACTACCGCCCACAGGATGAGTATGGGGTCCATTATCACCCACTACCACCCACAAATAAAGAGCAACATTAAAAAAAACTTGGAGCACAATTTCACAAATATTGGGATCAAAGAAGATTTTAAATAACAAACCAACACTCCTGTCCAATAACGATGGTCAGCTTTCAGCCTCTGGTTCTGCTATTGAGTTCAATAGGTTCTTCTCTTCCATTGGGTCATCCCTTGCAAATGATATTTCATCTTCCAGTACTGATGTTAACAACTACAGACCTATATCAATCCTGCCTAACTTGTCAAAAATATTCGAAAAGCTAATCTACAAGCAGCTTTACTCTTTTCTAGCCAAACACAATATACTTAGCTCTTGTCAATATGGCTTCAGACCCAAAAAAAGCACTAACGATGCACTTATTAGTATGATTAACTTAATTCACGCAGCTCTTGATAAAAAGGAGTTTCCTGTTGGGTTATTTGTGGACCTGCGTAAGGCTTTTGACACTGTCAACCATCAAAACCTTCTTCTTAAATTGCATCATTATGGAGTCAGAGGACACTCCCTGCAATACCTCAAATCTTATCTTACTGACAGGCTCCAGTATGTTTCTGTGAATAATACAATTTCTCCCACCCTACCCATCAACATTGGTGTTCCTCAGGGCAGCATACTTGGCCCTCTCCTCTTTCTCATCTACATTAATGACCTTCCAAATGCCTCCCAACACCTCAAACCAATTCTATTTGCTGACGACACAACCTTCATTTACTCCAGTCCTGACCCCCTTGCTCTAAATGCCACAGTAAATACTGAGCTAGAGAAAGTCCATCTTTGGCTAACTGCCAACAAACTCACCCTTAACATTGACAAAACGTTTTATATTCTGTTTGGCAATAAATCCTCTAATCAGATAAATCTCAAAATAAACAATACCCAAATTTGTAACAAATTAGATGGCAAATTCCTTGGCGTTCTCATCGACCACAAGCTGAATTTCCAGGGTCACATTCTAAATATATCAAAAAAAGTTTCAAAAACTGTTGGCATTCTTTCTAAGATCAGATATTATGTACCCCGCCCTGCCCTGGTTACTCTCTATTACTCCCTCGTCTATCCATACCTCAACTATGGTATTTGTGCTTGGGGTTCTACTACCCAAAATCGTTTACGTCCTCTCATTACCCAACACAAAGCTGCTATTAGGACAATATCCAACTCTGGCCCCAGACAGCACTCGGTACCCTTACTCAAATCTCTGAATATGTTAGATATTAAGTCACTGCACATTCTCTCTTGTGTATTATACATATATAAAACGCTGAACTGTAATGCCAATCCTGACCTCAAAAGCTTCATTGAAGGTTGTAACAGAAACCATGAGCACCTCACCAGGAATAAATACAGTTTTGATATTCCTAGAGTACGACTTAATCAAACTAGAAATGCTCTACAAATCAAGGGACCCAGAATGTGGAATGACCTTCCCAATCATGTTAAAGACTGTACCTCTCTCAACCAGTTTAAGATAAAAACTAAACACTACCTAATAAATTCCCTGTAACCCACCTCACTCCTTTATTGTCAACCCATGTCTGTTATTTTATTATTATTATTTTTTTTTTAATCAACACTGTTTGTCAACCTATTGTATTTGTGCTGCTTTTTCAGTCATGTTCCCCCTTTTTTGTATCTTTATTTGTATTTGTTTTCAACACTTTTTATTCTTTATGCTCAATTAGTATTAAGTTCTAGATATTAATGTTTTTCTTGCCCGAAACGCATTGCGTAATAGTGGCTTTAGGCATTGTATGTACTAGCTCTATCTTTATATCAATCCATTAATGTAACATCACTTGTATGTATGTACCTTACCTGAATAAACATATTTATTTATTTATTTATATTTTTATTTATCTTACAGGTAACTATCCACAGTCTCTGTACCTAAAGTATATTAATTTCACTGACGTCAATGAGATAATCCTTTTCCTTTGAACCAAGTCTAGTACCCTCGAGGAGATACCAACTTTAATTTACAAAAAAGCCTCCAGATCTTTATCCCCTGCTATTGCATTGCTCTTCAACAAGTCATTTGAACTCCAAACCTTTCCAGATATTCTAAAAAAAAGCAAGAGTAACCCCTGTCCACAAATGTGGTGATCTCACAGATGTTAACAACTACAGACTTATATCAATCCTGCCTAACTTGTCAAAAATTTTTGAAAACTAATCTACAAGCAGCTTTACTCTTATCTAGCCAAACACAATATACTTAGCTCTTGCCAATATGGCTTCAGACCCAAAAAAGCATTAACGATGCACTTATTAGTATGATTAACTTGATACATGCAGCTCTTGATAAAAATGAGTTCCCTGTTGGGTTATTTGTGGACCTGCGTAAGGCTTTTGACACTGTCAACCACCAAAACCTTCTTCTTAAATTACATCATTATGGAGTCAGAGGACACTCCCTGCAATACCTCAAATCTTACCTTACTGACAGGCTCCAGTATGTTTCTGTGAATAATTTAATTTCTCCCACCCTACCCATCAACATTGGTGTTCCTCAGGGCAGCATACTTGGCCCTCTCCTCTTTCTCATCTACATTAATGACCTTCCAAATGCCTCCCAACACCTCAAACCATTTCTGTTTGCTGACGACTCAACCTTCATTTACTCCAGTCCTGACCCCCCTTGCTCTAAATGCCACAGTAAATACTGAGCCAAGTAAAGTCCATCTTTGGCTAACTGCCAACAAACTCGCCCTTAACTTTGACAAAACTTTCTATATTCTGTTTGGCAATAAATCCTCTAATCAAATAAATCTCAAAATAAACAATACTCAAATTTGTAACAAATTAGATGGCAAATTCCTTGGCGTTCTCATTGACCACAAGCTGAATTTCCAGGGACACATTCTAACTATATCAAAAAAAGTTTCAAAAACTGTTGGCATTCTTTCTAAGATCAGATATTATGTACCCCGCCCTGCCCTGGTGACTCTCTATTACTCCCTCATCTATCCATATCTCAACTATGGTATTTGTGCTTGGGGTTCTACTACCCAAAATCATTTATGTCCTCTAATTACTCAACACAAAGCTGCTATTAGGACAATATCCAACTCTGGCCCCAGACATCACTCGATACCCCTACTCAAATCTCTGAATATGTTAGATATTAAGTCACTGCACATTCTCTCATGTGTATTATACGTATATAAAACGCTGAACTGTAATGCCAATCCTGACCTGAAAAGCTTCATAAAAGGTTGTAGCAGAACCCATGAGCACCACACCAGAAATAAATACAGTTTTGATATTCTAAGAGTACGACTTAATCAAACTAGAAATGTTCTTCAAATCAAGGGACCCAGAATGTGGAATGATCTTCCCAACCATGTTAAAGACTGTACCTCTCTTAACCAGTTTAAGATAAAAACGAAGCTATACCTAATAAATTCCCTGTAACCTACCTTACCCCTCTATTGTCAACCCGTGTCTGTTTTTTTATTAAACGACGCTGTTTGTCGACCTAATTGTATATGTGCTGCTTTTTCAGCCATGTTCCCCCCTTTTATCTCTTTTTTTATTTGTTTTCGACACATTTTATTCTTTATGCTCAATTAGTATTAAGCTTTAGTCATTTAAGTTTTTCATGCCCGAAACGCTTTGCGTAATAGTGGCTTTAGGCATTGTATGTACTAGCTCTATCTATAAATCCATTATTCTTTGTAAAATCTCTTGCATGTATGTATGTACCTTACCTAAATAAACATGTATTTATTTATTTATTTATTTATTTATTTATTTATTTATTTATTTATTTACAAGATGGGTATGGGGTTCACTACCACCCACAGGATGGGTATGGGCTTCACTACCACCCACTAGATGGGTATGGAGTCCACTAGCACCCACAAGATGGCCAATGCCATCTTGGCAATACTGAGACTTTCCTAGTCTCAGGTGGAAAATAGCAAACAATAATATTATACCAGGAAATCTATCGGGACCTAACCAACCACAGATTAGAGAACTACTTAGATTCTGTGACAAATTTTCACTCAATCAGCAGATATCGGAGCCAACGAGAAATGAAAATATTTTAGATCTGGTCTTTACGAACAATGAAGACATTATCAGAGACATTACGATATCAGATACCACATACTCA
Organism: Procambarus clarkii; assembly: GCF_040958095.1. NCBI lineage: Eukaryota > Metazoa > Arthropoda > Malacostraca > Decapoda > Cambaridae > Procambarus > Procambarus clarkii. The sequence continues at coordinate 38,745,065 of NC_091157.1, forward strand.
GATCACACGCTCATTGAAGTGCAAACGACCATCAATACTCAAAATAGACCTAAAACGTTGATAAAGCGAGAGGGGCTATTCAGTAAATTAAATTTTAATAATAAAAGGATAGACTGGGAGATAATAAACAGGGAACTTACAAACATTCCATGGGAAACTGTTCTAAGTAATACAAGTCCTACAGAAGGAATAGAAAAACTGACTTCGGAAGCGTATCAAGTCTGTCTGAAACATGTTCCTTTGAGGAAAGTCAGAAAGAGATCCAACGTAGAAAGAGAACGCAGACGACACTATAAACGCAGGAAAAAAATAACGGAACTGCTTATGCAGACACGAATTTCCCGTCAAAGAAGGAATAATTTAAATAGGGAGATTGAAGAAATCGAGCGGAAATGGAAACACTCATATGAAACCTGAAGAAAGGCAGTTAGAACAGAAAGCAATTCAGGAAATAAAGAAAAATCCAAAATATTTCTTCTCATATGCGAAATCAAAAGCAAAAACCACTGCCAGTATTGGACCTATTCGTACAAGTGAAGGTTCATACACGGAGGATGACAAAGAAATTAGTGAAATCCTAAAAAAGCAGTATGAGGACATGTTTAGCACTTCAATAAACAACATGAAAGTGGAAGATCCAGATAATTTCTTTATGCGAGATATTCAAACCCCTGTAAATATAACTGATATCAACACAAGCGCACTAAATTTTCAAAGAGAAATTGAAAACATGCCCATGCACTCGGCCCCAGGTCCAGACTCATGGAATTCAATATTTATAAAGAAATGCAAAGTGCCGGTAGCACAGTCACTCAGTATAGTGTGGAGGAAGAGCTTGGACACGGGGGAGATACCAGATGCACTTAAAGTAGCCCCTCTACACAAGGGAGGGAGCAAAGCATTGGCAAAGAATTATAGACCAGTTGCACTAACATCGCACATCATAAAAGTATTTGAGAGAGTGATTAGGAGTCAGGTCACCAATTTCATGGAGACCAATGACCTTCACAACTCAGGCCAACATGGATTTCGAGCGGGAAGATCGTGCCTCTCACAGCTACTTGAGCACTACGACAAAGTCACTGAGGCATTAGAAGAAAAACAGAATGCTGATGTGATATACACGGACTTCGCAAAGGCTTTCGATAAATGTGACCATGGCGTGATAGCACACAAAATGAAGTCAATGGGAATAACCGGTAAAGTAGGACGCTGGATTCTCAGTTTTCTGTCAAACAGGACTCAGCGAGTAACGGTCAACCATATAAAATCTAGTCCAAGTGCAGTTAAAAGCTCTGTACCTCAGGGTACAGTCCTTGCACCGCTGCTTTTCCTTATTCTCATATCAGATATAGACAAAAATACAAGTCACAACTTCGTATCATCCTTTGCAGATGACACAAAAATCAGTATGAGCACGGTATGGCTCGTCCGGTGGCGGGAATTTCTGTTAGCCAATCAGAACCACCGGGCGAGGTAACGAGTGCTGGCCGGAGCATGTGGAGAAACAGACCTCTACTCTCCTCCATTCAGTCAACATGCTGTCGTCACTTTCGGATGTTTGACCAACGGACCCAACTGTTCCAGTATGCTCCACCCACGCCAAAGGAAACGGACGTGAGGACCTAGCGGCATGGTAAACGTCTCTGAGGTCGTGGAAGGCACCGTCATTGATAGTTAGAGGCGTTGAGGTAACACACAGTTTCCGAATAGTGGTCCTAATTACGGAAAAGTGGATGATCTATAAGTGGGAAGAACAATCGGACAAGAGACGACCATTTCATGGTCGCAGTCACTTTCTATATATATATATATATATATATATATATATATATAGATATATATATATATATATATATATATATATATATATATATATAACTGTACTTATGTACAATACTTTAATATATATACGTGTAATATATTGTATATAATGTGGATCGAGATATATCTGAATATATCCATGATGAAGTTTTTATACAAACTTATTTTCTTGTCCTCTGGCAGACCTCAGCACAAAGTGTGTCGCACCTGACAATAGGTCCGGCTGAGGGTGACACCTGAACAAATTAATGTACCCCGTTATTTTACAACGAAACATAAGATAAGCACTCAGAATAAACCTATTTTAAATGTGTTGGGTTGTCGACAGTTCGATCCCAACACGAGCCAGCATAAAGCACACGACAGAAGGCAGCCCTCCACGAGCCAGCATAATGCACGTGACAGAAGGCTGCCCTCCACGGGCCAGCATAATGCACGTGACAGAAGGCTGCCCTCCACGGGCCAGCATAATGCACGTGACAGAAGGCTGCCCTCCACGGGCCAGCATAATGCACGTGACAGAAGGCAGCCCTCCACGAGCCAGCATAATGCACGTGACAGAAGGCAGCCCTCCACGAGCCAGCATAATGCACGTGACAGAAGGCAGCCCTCCACGAGCCAGCATAATGCACGTGACAGAAGGCTGCCCTCCACGGGCCAGCATAATGCACGTGACAGAAGGCTGCCCTCCACGGGCCAGCATAATGCACGTGACAGAAGGCAGCCCTCCACGAGCCAGCATAATGCACGTGACAGAAGGCAGCCCTCCACGAGCCAGCATAATGCACGTGACAGAAGGCAGCCCTCCACGAGCCAGCATAATGCACGTGACAGAAGGCAGCCCTCCACGAGCCAGCATAATGCACGTGACAGAAGGCAGCCCTCCACGAGCCAGCATAATGCACGTGACAGAAGGCAGCCCTCCACGAGCCAGCATAATGCACGTGACAGAAGGCAGCCCTCCACGAGCCAGCATAATGCACGTGACAGAAGGCAGCCCTCCACGAGCCAGCATAATGCACGTGACAGAAGGCTGCCCTCCACGGGCCAGCATAATGCACGTGACAGAAGGCTGCCCTCCACGGGCCAGCATAATGCACGTGACAGAAGGCAGCCCTCCACGAGCCAGCATAATGCACGAGACAGAAGGCAGCCCTCCACGGGCCAGCATAAAGCACGTGACAGAAGGCTGCCCTCCACGAGCCAGCATAATGCACGTGACAGAAGGCAGCCCTCCACGAGCCAGCATAATGCAGTGACAGAAGGCTGCCCTCCACGGGCCAGCATAATGCACGTGACAGAAGGCAGCCCTCCACGAGCCAGCATAATGCACGTGACAGAAGGCAGCCCTCCACGGGCCAGCATAATGCACGTGACAGAAGGCAGCCCTCCATGAGCCAGCATAATGCACGTGACAGAAGGCAGCCCTCCACGGGCCAGCATAATGCACGTGACAGAATGCACGTGACAACGTAAACTTGTCTCATTGTCAGAAATGGTCAAGAAACTATTAAATTCTTTATATATAATTCTGTGCACCAGAAATCTTGGCAAAATTGTCTAAAATTAGATCACTGGAGGTCGTACGTGTAGTGTCTGTGTCGTCCCTGCGCCGTTCACTGGAAGTCGTACGTTCAGTGTCTGTGTCGTCCCTGCGCCGTTCACTGGAAGTCGTACGTTCAGTGTCTGTGTCGTCCCAGTGCCGTTCACTGGAGGTCGCACGTGTAGTGTCTGTGTCGTCCCTGCGCCGTTCACTGGAGGTCGTACGTGTAGTTTCTGTGTCGTCCTTGTCCCGTTCACTGGAGGTCGTACGTGTAGTGTCTGTGTCGTCCCTGCGCCGTTCACTGGAAGTCGTACGTTCAGTGTCTGTGTCGTCCCAGTGCCGTTCACTGGAGGTCGCACGTGTAGTGTCTGTGTCGTCCCTGCGCCGTTCACTGGAGGTCGCACGTTCAGTGTCTGTGTCGTCCTTGTCCCGTTCACTGGAGGTCGTACGTGTAGTTTCTGTGTCGTCCCAGTGCCGTTCACTGGAGGTCGTACGTGTAGTGCAGTCTTTGCAGTCTTCGTGGCGTAGTGGTAAGACACACGCCTGGCCTTTCGCGAGCGCTTTGTCCTGGGTGGAGGATTTACTGGGCGTCATTCCTTTACTATAGCTTCTGTTTACCCAACAGTTAATTGAGTACCTGGTTGTTAAACGATTTGGCGGGGTCGTATTCTGGGGAATATTAAGATTAAGGACTTGTCAGAAACGTAACGTTTGCTAGTGGCTGTACAGGAATGTACTCTTGCATATATAAATAAATAAATAGTGTCTGTGTCGTCCCTGTGCCGTTCAAAGCAGGTTGTGCATACAGGTGACTATTATTCACTCTGCCAGCATCCCTCTCTAGGGATGGTGGCCTGCCCGTGGAGGGTTCCCCACTCCCTGAGTAAGTTGCTGAAGATAGTGAACTGAGGTCCCCCCATTACCTTCCCATTCCTTGCTTCTGCTGCACTGTCTTTCTCTTCTCTCGCTACGTCCCTCTGCACATTCTTTATTTCCTTACTATCAGAAGATTGCTCTTCCTGGATAGGATGGCATCTTTTGTTGCCTCGTTGGTGAACACTGTTATTAGTGAAGCGTGATTAGTTTTCTGTTTTGGCTTAACAGAGAGTGGCGGAAATACTTAAGAACATAAGACCGTAAGAATAAAGGTAACTGCAGAAGGCCTAATGGTCCATACAAGTCAGCTTCTATTTATAACCACCCAATCTCATTCACATAAATGTCTAACCTACGCTTAAAACAATCAAGGGATCCTACTTCAATTACAATACGTGGTAATGGGTTCCAGAAATGAACAACTCTGTTACCGAACCAGTATTTACCCAGGTTTTTCCTAAATCTAAGCTTATCCACTTTATACCCATTGTTTCGTGTTGATACTTTTAATATCTTATTAATATTCCCTTTGTTACTTGGTACATTGTGGTAACGATGTTGTAGTTGTTATCTTGGTTATCTTGAGATGATTTCGGGGCTTAGCGTCCCCGCGGCCCTTTCCTCGACCAGGCTTCCTGTTTGTTACACATCAACAGGAAGCAGCCCGTAGCAGCTGTCTAACTCCCAGGTACCTATTTACTGCTAGGTGAACAGGTGCACCAGGGTGAAAGAAAAGTCTTGCCCATTTGTCTCCGCCTCCACCGGGGATCGAACCCGGAATCTCAGGACTACGAATCCGAAGCGCTGCCCACTCAGCTGTCAGGCGTGTTATTATATCATCTTTGAGAACCAGCATATCCATGTTGGAAGTTGGGTGAGGGTTCAGTAGGTGTGAAGGGCAGGTGTAGCCCCAGCACCAGCCAGCCAGGGGAGGAAGTATTAGGGCGGGTGTGAAGGGCAGGTATAGCCCCAGCACCAGCCAGCCAGGGAGGAAGTATTAGGGGGCGAGGCGCCGCCGCCAGCCCCTAGCAACAGTCCCGCCTCCCAGTGTTGCCAGTGCTCGCCTCCACCACCCCGCCGCCCAGCGTTGCCAGTCTCCCCACAACAAAGAAAATATGTCCTTCACCACTTATTTTAGTTTTATATATTTAGCACCAGAGTCCTGTACACCAAGAGTCATGAACACCAAGAGTCTGTACACCAAGAGTCTGTACACCAAGAGTCTGTACACCAAGAGTCATGTACACCAAGAGTCTGTACACCAAGAGTCATGTACACCAAGAGTCATGTACACCAAGAGTCATGTACACCAAGAGTCTGTACACCAAGAGTCATGTACACCAAGAGTCTGTACACCAAGAGTCATGTACACCAAGAGTCTGTACATCAAAAGTGCTGTGTATCAGGAATTCTGTACACAGAGTCTTGTACACCAAGAGTCATGTACACCAAGAGTCTGTACATCAAAAGTGCTGTGTATCAGGAATTCTGTACACAAAGAGTCTTGTATATCAAGAGTACTGTACACCAAGAGTCTTGTACACCAAGAGTACTGAACACCAAGAGTCTTGTACTCCAAGAGTACTGAACTCCAAGAGTCTTGTACACCAACAGTCGTGTAAATCAGGAGTCCTGCACATCAGGAGTCCTCTAAATCAGGAGTCTTGTGCATCAGGAGTCCCGTACACCAAGAGTCTTGTACACCAAGAGTCCTGCATATCAAGAGACTTGTACACCAAGAGTTCTGAACACCATGAGTACTGTACACCAAGAGTCTTACACAACGAGTTCTGTGCACAAAGAGTTCTGTATATCAAGAGTCTTGTACACGAAGACCTATATACATCAATAAAATTGCACAATAAGAGTCCTGTACATCAAGAATCCTGTACATCAAGAGTTCTGTACATGAAGAGTCCTGAACACCAAGAGCTCTGTACACCAAGATTCCTGTACGCAAATTAAATTTTGGCCTGAGGGGCGAGTTTATTGGGCAGCGTCACTCATCCTGTGAGTGGACACACCGCCATAGCGGCATGTACAACACTCCCCAATAGGAAGAAAACCCGCTGGGTTGTTCATCCTGTCACTTGTACCCAGACACAGCTGGGACTTGCTTAACTGTCTCGTGTGAACAGCTCCTCAAACAAGAAGATTAACATCTGTCTACCCTTAAAAGTTTACGTTATCTTGCGGGTGCAAAATGGGTAAATCTTTTAAGAACAGTATAAATATTTGACAAATAGTGTTTTCCTAACTCAAACAATCTGGGGGTTTATTGAACGCAAAGTTATGTACAGCAAGAGTCCTTAACATCAAGAACCCTGTACACCAAGTGTCCTGTACATCAAGAGTCCTGTATATAAAGAGTCTTGTACACCAAGAGCCCTGGACACCAAGCGTTTTGTATGTCATGGGTCTTGTGCACTATGACCCCTGTACATAAATAGAATCGTACATTAAGAGTTCTGTACATCAAGATTCCTGTTCACCAAGTTATGTACAACAAGAGATCTGAACATCAAGAAAATGGAATATCAGGAGTCCCGTACACCAAGAGTCCTGTGCATCAAGAGTCCTGTACACCAAGAATCTTGTACACCAAGAGCTCTGTGCATCAAGAATCTTGTACGCCAGGAGTTCTGTACACCAAGAGTCTTGTACACCAACAGTCTTGTACATAAAGAGTCCTCAACATCAAGTGTCCTGTACATTCATGAGTCCTGTACATCAAAAGTCGTGTACATCAAGAGCCCTGTGCATCAAGAACTATGTACACCAATAATCCTGTACACCAAAAGTCCTACACATCATCAATAAAATTGTAAATTAAGAGTCCTGTACACAAAGAATCCTGAACACCAAGTTATGTTCAGAAAGAGTTATATACACCAAGAAAATTGAACGTCAGGAGTCTTGTACACCAAGAGACCTGTACACAAAGTTATGTACACCGAGAGCCCAGTACATCATGAAAATTGTACATGAAGAGTCCTCTACATGAAGATTTCTGTAAACCAAGAATTATGTACACAAAGAATCCTGTACACCAAAAGTCTTGTACACCTTTGCCTTTGGTGACAGGCAAGAGGCACTGAACTACAGGCCAGTTTCCCTAACTTGAATACCAAGGAAGGTGATGGAGAAGATCGTGAGGAAAAGGCTCGTAGAGCATCTGGAGGGAAATAACTTTGTAACACACCACCAACATGGGTTCAGAGATGGTAAATCGTGCCTCACAGGTATAATAATATTCTATGACCAAGCAACAAAAATTAGGCAGGAAAGAAAAGGGTGGGCCGACTGCATTTTCCTGGACTACTAGAAAGAAAGCCTTTGACACAGTACCCCAAAAAAGACTGTTGAAAAAGTTGGAGCAACAGGCAGGAGTAAAAGGGAAGGTGCTCCAGTGGATAAGGGAGTACTTAAGCAACAGGAAACAACGAGTAACGGTGAGGGAGGGGGGGGGGGGAGACATCAGAGTGGCGAGATGTCACCAACGGAGTCTCACAGGGCTCAGTACATGGACCTATCCTGTTTCTAATATATGTGAACGATCTTCCGGAGGGCATAGACTCGTTCCTCTCAATGTTTGCTGATTATGCAAAAATTATGAGAAGACTCAAGACGGATGAAGATAGACAGAGACTACAGGATGACCTGGACCAACTGGGGGAATGGTCTAGAAAATGGCTGCTAAAGTTCAACTCAGGAAAGTGTAAGGTAATGAAATTAGGCGAAGGGAACGAGAGAAAGATCTGGGTGTTGATATCACACCGAACCTAGCTGTCCCCAGAGGTCCACATCAAAAGGATATCATCAGAGGCATATGCTAGACTGGCCAACATAAGAACTGCCTTTTGAAACTTGTGTAAGGAATCGTTTAGGACCCTGTATACCACTTATGTCAGACCAATCATGGAATATGCAGCTCCAGCCTGGAGTCCATACCTAGTTAAACACAAGACAAAGTTAGAGAAGATTCAGCGGTATGCCACTAGGCTCGTCCCGGAACTGAGAAGTATGAGCTACGAGGAAAGGCTAAAGGAGCTGAACCTCACGTTCCTGGAAAACAGAAGAGTAAAGGAAAACATGATAACCACCTACAAAATTCTCAGGGGAATTGACAGGGTGGACAAAGACAAACTTTTCAGCACGGGTGGGACACGAACAAGGGGACACAGGTGGAAACTTAGTACCCAGATGAGCCACAGAGACGTTAGAAAGAATTTGTTCAGTGCCAGGAATGCACTAGGAAGTGATGTGGTGGAGGCTGACTCCATACACAGTCTCAAATGTAGGTATGATAGAGCCCAGTAGGCTCAGGAATCTGTACACCAGTTGATTGACAGTTGAGAGGCGGGACCAAGGAGACAAAGCTCAATCCCAATTAGGTGAGTACAATTAGGTGAGTACACCACGAGTCATGTGCACCAAGAGTCCTGAACATGAAGAGTCCAGTACATCAAGATTCTTGTACATCAGGAGTCTTGTACATCAAGAGTCTTGTACATCAAGAGTCTTGTACATCAAGAAGCCTGTACATTAGGAGTCCTGTGCATCAAGAACTCTGTACATGAAGAGTTCAGTATATCAATAGTCCTGATCATTACAGATCCCTAAACGTGAAGAATTTTGAATATCAAGATTTTTGTACACCAAGACTCATATACATCAATACAATTGTACACTAATAGTCCTGTACATCAAGAGTCCTGTACATCAAGAGTCCTGTACATCAAGAGTCCTGTCCATCAAGAGTCCTGTACACCAAGTTATGTATAGCATGGGTCCTCTACATCATGAGTTCATTACATTAAGAACCCTTTACACAACGAATCCAGTACATCAAGAGTCATGTACAGCAAGTATCCTGTACACAACGAGTTATTACATCAAGAGTACTGTACATCAAGAGTCTTGTACATCAAGAGTCCTGTACATCAATAGTCATGCACATCAAGAGTCCTGTACATCAAGAGTTCTGAACATCAGGAGTCCTTTATACAATTATTTCTGTACACCAAGAATCATGTACATCAAGAGTCCTGTACACAAAGAGTTCTGTACACCAAGAGTCCTGAACATCAAGAGTCCTGTACATCACGAAACAAATTATTTACAGTAAATGTTAGTGGCCCCTCGATAGGCCTAACATACGCCGTGTTCCCGTTAGTAGTATACGGTGTTCAACAGTACAACGGTGTATAGTATACCACACAGTAAACACGGCGGCTGTAGTGGTAATGTAAACACGGCAGCTGTAGTAGTAATGTAAACACGGCAGCTGTAGTGGTAATGTAAACACGGCAGCTGTAGTAGTAATGTAAACACGGCAGCTGTAGTGGTAATGTAAACACGGCAGCTGTAGCGGTAATGTAAACACGGCAGCTGTAGTGGTAATGTAAACACAGCAGCTGTAGCAGTAATGTAAACACAGCAGCTGTAGCGGTAATGTAAACATGGCAGCTGTAGCAGTTATGTAAACACGGCAGCTGTAGCGGTAATGTAAACACGGCGGCTGTAGCGGTAATGTAAACACGGCAGCTGTAGCGGTAATGTAAACACGGCAGCTGTAGCGGTAATGTAAACACAGCAGCTGTAGCGGTTACGTAAACACGGCAGCTGTAGCAGTTATGTAAACACAGCAGCTGTAGCGGTTACGTAAACACGGCAGCTGTAGCGGTAATGTAAACACGGCAGCTGTAGCGGTAATGTAAACACGGCAGCTGTAGCGGTAATGTAAACACGGCAGCTGTAGCGGTAATGTAAACACGGCAGCTGTAGCGGTAATGTAAACACGGCAGCTGTAGCGGTAATGTAAACACGGCAGCTGTAGCGGTAATGTAAACACGGCAGCTGTAGCGGTAATGTAAACACGGCAGCTGTAGCGGTAATGTAAACACGGCAGCTGTAGCGGTAATGTAAACACGGCAGCTGTAGCGGTAATATTGAATGTAATATACTGTCAGCATTCGTGTGTGCTTGTCAGCATGGGGGTGTGCTAATCGGCATGTGGGTGTGCTTGCCAGCATGCTGGTGTGCTTGCCAGCATGTGGGTGTGCTTGCATGCATGCTGGTGTGCTTTCCAGCGTGCTGGTGTGCTTGCCAGCATGCTGGTGTGCTTGCCAGCATGAGGGTGTGCTTGCCAGCGTGCTGGTGTGCTTGCCAGCATGCTGGTGTGCTTGCCAGCATGCTGGTGTGCTTTCCAGCATGCTGGTGTGCTTGCCAGCATGCTGGTGTGCTTGCCAGCATGAGGGTGTGCTTGCCAGCGTGCTGGTGTGCTTGCCAGCATGCTGGTGTGCTTGCCAGCATGCTGGTGTGCCTGCCAGCATGGGGGTGTGCTTGCCAGCATGCTGGTGTGCTTGCCAGCATGCTGGTGTGCTTGCCAGCATGAGGGTGTGCTTTCCAGCATGCTGGTGTGCTTGCCAGCATGCTGGTGTGCTTGCCAGCATGAGGGTGTGCTTGCCAGCATGCTGGTGTGCTTGCCAGCATGCTGGTGTGCTTGCCAGCATGCTGGTGTGCTTGCCAGCATGCTGGTGTGCTTGCCAGCATGCTGGTGTGCTTGCCAGCATGCTGGTGTGCCTGCCAGCATGCTGGTGTGCCTGCCAGCATGGGGGTGTGCTTGCCAGCATGCTGGTGTGCTTGCCAGCATGCTGGTGTGCTTGCCAGCATGAGGGTGTGCTTGCCAGCATGCTGGTGTGCTTGCCAGCATGCTGGTGTGCTTGCCAGCATGAGGGTGTGCTTGCCAGCATGCTGGTGTGCTTGCCAGCATGCTGGTGTGCTTGCCAGCATGCTGGTGTGCTTGCCAGCATGAGGGTGTGCTTGCCAGCATGCAGGTGTGCTTTCCAGCATGCTGGTGTGCTTGCCAGCATGAGGGTGCGCTTTCCAGCATGCTGGTGTGCTTGCCAGCATGAGGGTGTGCTTGCCAGCATGCAGGTGTGCTTTCCAGCATGCTGGTGTGCTTACCAGCATGCTGGTGTGCTTGCCAGCATGCTGGTGTGCTTGCCAGCATGAGGGTGTGCTTTCCAGCATGTGGGTGTGCTTTCTAGCATGTGGGTGTGCTTTCCAGCATGCAGGTGTGCTTGCCAGCATGCGGGTGTGCTTTCCAGCATGCAGGTGTGCTTTCCAGCATGCAGGTGTGCTTTCCAGCATGTGGGTGTGCTTTCCAGCATGCAGGTGTGCTTTCCAGCATGTGGGTGTGCTTTCCAGCATGTGGGGGGGGGGGGTGCTTGCCAGCATGCAGGTGTGCGTGCCAGCATACGGGTGTTCTTGCCAGCATGCAGGTGCGCTTATCAGCATATTGGTGTGCTTGCCAGCATGCGGGTGTGCTTGCCAGCATGCGGGTCTGCTTGCCAGCATGTGGGTGTGCTCGCCAGCATGCTGGTGTGCTCGCCAGCATGCTGGTGTGCTTGCCAGCATGCTGGTGTGCTTGCAAGCATGTGGGTGTGCTTGCCAGCATGCGGGTGTGCTTGCCAGCATGCGGGTGTGCTTGCCAGCATGCGGGTGTGCTTGCCAGCATGTGGGTGTGCTTGCCAGCATGCTGGTGTGCTTGCCAGCATGCTGGTGTGCTTGCCAGCATGCTGGTGTGCTTGCAAGCATGCGGGTGTGCTTGCATGCATGCTGGTGTGCTTGCCAGCATGCGGGTGTGCTTGCCAGCATGCGGGTGTGCTTGCTAGCATGCGCGTGTGCTTGCCAGCATGCGGGTGTGCTTGCTAGCATGCGCGTGTGCTTGCAAGCATGCGGGTGTGCTTGCATGCATGCTGGTGTGCTTGCCAGCATGCGGGTGTGCTTGCCAGCACGCGGGTGTGCTTGCCAGCATGCGGGTGTGCTTGCTAGCATGCGGGTGTGCTTGCATGCATGCTGGTGTGCTTGCCAGCATGCGTGTGTGCTTGCCAGCATGCGCGTGTGCTTGCATGCATGCCGGCTTGTCTGGACACGAGATATCGTATTCGGAGAGTCAGTGTTAAAGGTGCAGCGGGCGGAGACGGGCGCGCCGCTCTGCTTTTGTCTGGCGTTGATGTGAAGTGACCAGCCTGTTGACGAGGGTGGCGAGGCCGGACGGTGGTCGTACTTGTGCACAGTGTTGACGAGGGTGGCGAGGCCGGCTGTGGTCGTACTTGTGCACAGTGTTGACGAGGGTGGCGAGGCCGGCTGTGGTCGTACCTGTGCACAGTGTTGACGAGGGTGGCGAGGCCAGACGGTGGTCGTACTTGTGCACAGTGTTGATGAGGGTGGCGAGGCCAGACGGTAGTCGTACTTATGCACAGTGTTGACGAGGGTGGCGAGGCCAGACGGAGGTCGTACATGTGCACAGTGTTGACGAGGGTGGTGAGGCCGGCTGTGGTCGTACTTGTGCACAGTGTTGACGAGGGTGGCTAGGCCAGACGGAGGTCGTACATGTGCACAGTGTTGATGAGGGTGGCGAGGCCAGACGGTAGTCGTACATGTGCACAGTGTTGACGTGTAGCGTGTTCTGGGCGGTGTTGATCACGCATCTTATCTTACTTAGCACAACGTCAGCCAGATCACTCAGCGACATAAGGTGTCCCGTTACTAAGGAAAACTGTTGAAAAATATTGTAAATGTAATAAAATGAGTGATCTGTAATTGTCATAGTAACTAGTTCTGTTTAATAAACCATTATTGAATATAGTGAAACTCGTGTCGTATGTACTCAGCAACTCAACTGTTGTCACCATCCATCTAACTGAAAAGCATATTTAATTACAAGTGAATTTGTTAGTGTGACAAAACCGAACTGGAGAGGAAACATTGAGATTCCATACCACCAGCAGCGGTACTGGTTGGCGCCTCCCACGCTGGTGTGAGGGGCTGTGCCACACCCACACCCCGTGACACACCCGCTGACACACCCACTACACCCTCTGACACACCTGCCACCCCCCCTGACACACCCCCCTGACACACCCGCCTTACCCCCCTGACACACCCCCCTGACACACCCGCCACACCCCCCCTGACACACCCGCCACACCCCCTGACACACCCGCCACACCCCTAACACACCCGCCACACCCCCCTGACACACCCGCCACACCCCCTGACACACCCCCTGACACACCCGCCACACCCCTTGACACACCCGCCACACCCCCTGACACACCCGCCACACCCCCCTGACACACCCGCCACACCCCCCTGACACATCCGCCACACCCCCCTGACACCCGCCACACCCCCCTGACACACCCGCCACACACCCCTGACACACCCGCCACACCCCCCCTAACACACCAGCCAAACCCCCCTGACACACCCGCCACACCCCCTGACACACCCGCCACACCCCTTGACACACCCGCCGCACCCCCTGACACACCCGCCACACCCCCTAACACACCCGCCACACCCCATGACACACCCACCACACCCCCCTGACACACCCGCCACACCCCCCCTGACACACCCCCCTGACACACCCGCCACACTCCCCCTGACACACCCGCCACACCCCTTGACACACCCGCTGCACCCCCTGACACACCCCCCTGACACCCCCCCCTGATACACCCCCTGACACACCCGCCACACCCCCCCCCTGACACACCCGCCACATCCCCCCCTGACACACCCGCCACACCCCTCTGACACACCCGCCACACCCCTTGACACACCCGCAACACCCCTTGACACACCCGCTGCACCCCCTGACACACCCGCTGCACCCCCTGACACACCCGCCACACCCCCCTGACACACCCGCCACACCCCCAGACACACCCGCCACACCCCTTGACACACCCGCCACACCCCTTGACATACCCGCTGCACCCCCTGACACACCCGCCACACCCCCCCCTGACACACCCGCCACACCCCCCCTGACACACCCGCCACACCCCCAGACACACCCGCCACACCCCCAGACACACCCGCCACACCACCAGACTCACACGCTGCACCCCCTGACACACCCGCCACACCCCCCTGACACCCGCCACACCCCCCTGACACACCCGCCACACTCCCCCTGACACACCCGCCACACCCCCCTGACACACTGGCCACACCCCTTGACACACCCGCCACACCCCTTGACACACCCGCTGCACCCCTTGACACACCCGCCACACCCCCCTGACACACCCGCCACACCCCCCTGACACACCCACCACACCCCCCTGACACACCCGCCACACCCCCCTGACACACCCGCCACACCTCCTGACACACCCGCCACACGCCCCTGACACACCCGCCACTCCCCTTGACACACCCGCCACTTCCCCTGACACACCCGCCACACCCCCCACACCCGCCACACCCCCTGACGCACCCGCCACATCCCCTGACACCCCTGACACACCCGCCACACCCCCTGACACACCCGCCACATCCCCTGACACCCCTGACACACCCGCCACACCCCCTGACACACCCGCCACATCCCCTGACACACCCGCCACACCCCCCTGACACACTGGCCACACCCCTTGACACACCCGCCACACCCCTTGACACACCCGCTGCACCCCTTGACACACCCGCCACACCCCCCTGACACACCCGCCACACCCCCCTGACACACCTACCACACCCCCCTGACACCCGCCACACCCCCCCTGACACACCCGCCACACCCCCCTGACACACCCGCCTTACCCCCCTGACACACCCGCCAAACCCCCCTGACACACCCGCCACACCCCCCCTGACACACCCGCCACACCCCCCTGACACACCCGCCTTACCCCCCTGACACACCCGCCAAACCCCCCTGACACACCCGCCACACCCGCCACACCCCCTGACACACCCGCCACACCCCCTGACACACCCGCCACACCCCCCTGACACACCCGCCACACCCCCTGACACACCCGCCACACCCCCTGACACACCCGCCACACCCCTTGACACACCCGCCACACCCCCTGACACACCCGCCACACCCTCCTGACACACATGCAACACCCCCCTGACACATCCGCCACACCCCCCTGACACACCCGCCACACCCCCCCCTGACACACCCGCCACACCCCCCCTGACACACCCGCCACACCCCCCCCTAACACACCCGCCAAACCCCCCTGAGACACCCGCCACACCCCCTGACACACCCGCCACACCCCTTGACACACCCGCCGCACCCCCTGACACACCCGCCACACCCCCTGACACACCCCCTGACACACCCACCACACCCCCCTGACACATCCGCCACACCCCCCCCCTGACACACCCCCCTGACACACCCCCCTGACACACCCGCCACACTCCCCCTGACACACCCGCCACACCCCCCTGACACACCCGCCACACCCCTTGACACACCCGCTGCACCCCCTGACACACCCGCCACACCCCCTTGACACACCCCCCCTGATACACCCGCCACACCCCCCTGACACACCTGCCACATCCCCCCTGACACACCCGCCACACCCCTCTGACACACCCGCCACACCCCTTGACACACCCGCCACACCCCTTGACACACCCGCCACACCCCTTGACATACCCGCTGCACCCCCTGACACACCCGCCACACCCCCCTGACACACCCGCCACACCCCCCTGACACACCCGCCACACCCCCCTGACACACCCGCCACACCCCTAGACACACCCGCCACACCCGCCACACCCGCTGCACCCCCTGACACTTCCGCCACACCCCCCTGACACACCCGCCACACCCCCTGACACACCCGCCACACTCCCCCTGACACACCCGCCACACCCCCCTGACACACCCGCCACACCCCTTGACACACCCGCCACACCCCTTGACCCACCCGCTGCACCCCTTGACACACCCGCCACACCCCCCTGACACCCCCCTGACACACCCGCCACACCCCTCTCACACACCCGCCACACCCCCCTGACACACCCGCCACATCCCCCCTGACACACCCGCCACACCCCCTGACACACCCGCCACACCCATTGACACACCCCTTGACACACCGGCTGCACCCCCTGACACACCCGCCACACCCCCCTGACACACCCGCCACACCCCCCTGACACACCCGCCACACCCCCTGACACACCCCCCTGACACACCCGCCACACCCCCCTGACACACCCGCCACACCCCCCTGACACACCCGCCACACCCCCCTGACACACCCGCCACACCCCCCTGACACACCCGCCACACCCCCTGACACACCCCCCTGACACACACGCCACACCCCCCTGACACACCCGCCACACCCCCCTGACACACCCGCCACACCCCCCTGACACACCCGCCACACCCCCCTGACACACCCGCCACACCCCCTGACACACCCCCCTGACACACACGCCACACCCCCCTGACACACCCGCCACACCCCCCTGACACCCCCCTGACACACCCGCCACACCCCCCTGACACACCCGCCACACCCCCCTGACACACCCGCCACACCTCCTGACACACCCGCCACGCCCTCTGACACACCCGCCACACCCCCCTGACACACCCGCCACACCCCCCTGACACTCCCGCCACACCCCCTGACACACCCGCCACACCCCTTGACACACCCGCCACACCCCCCCTGACACACCCGCTACACCCCCTGACACACCCGCCACACCTCCTGACACACCCGCTACGCCCTCTGACACACCCGCCACACCTCCTGACACACCCGCCACACCCCCCTGACACACCCGCCACTCCCCTTGACACACCCGCCACTCCCCCTGACACACCCGCCACACCCCCCACACCCGCCACACCCCCTGACGCACCCGCCACATCCCCTGACACACCCGCCACATCCCCTGACACCCCTGACACACCCGCCACACCCCCTGACACACCCGCCACATCCCCTGACACACCCGCCACACCCCCCTGACACACCCGCCACACCCCCTGACACACCCGCCACACCCCCCTGACACACCCGCCTGACACACCCGCCACACCCCCCTGACACACCCGCCACACCCTCCTGACACACCTGCCACACCCCCCTGACACCCGCCACACCCCCCCTGACACACCCGCCACACCCTCCCTGACACACCCGCCTTACCCCCCGACACACCCGCCAAACCCCCCTGACACACCCGCCACACCCGCCACACCCCCTGACACACCCGCCACACCCCCTGACACACCCGCCACACCCCCCTGACACACCCGCCACACCCCCTGACACACCCGCCACACCCCCTGACACACCCGCCACACCCCTTGACACACCCGCCACACCCCCTGACACACCCGCCACACCCTCCTGACACACATGCAACACCCCCCTGACACATCCGCCACACCCCCGACACACCCGCCACACCCCCCCTGTCACACCCGCCACACCCGCCACACCCCCCCTAACACACCCGCCAAACCCCCCTGAGACACCCGCCACACCCCCTGACACACCCGCCACACCCCTTGACACACCCGCCGCACCCCCTGACACACCCGCCACACCCCCTGACACACCCCCTGACACACCCACCACACCCCCCTGACACATCCGCCACACCCCCCCCCTGACACACCCGCCACACTCCCCCTGACACACCCGCCACACCCCCCTGACACACCCGCCACACCCCTTGACACACCCGCTGCACCCCCTGACACACCCGCCACACCCCCTTGACACACCCCCCCTGATACACCCGCCACACCCCCCTGACACACCTGCCACATCCCCCTGACACACCCGCCACACCCCTCTGACACACCTGCCACACCCCTTGACACACCCGCCACACCCCTTGACACACCCGCCACACCCCTTGACATACCCGCTGCACCCCCTGACACACCCGCCACACCCCCCTGACACACCCGCCACACCTCCTGACACACCCGCCACACCCCTCTGACACACCCGCCACTCCCCTTGACACACCCGCCACTCCCCCTGACACACCCGCCACACCCCCCACACCCGCCACACCCCCTGACGCACCCGCCACATCCCCTGACACACCCGCCACATCCCCTGACACCCCTGACACACCCGCCACACCCCCTGACACACCCGCCACATCCCCTGACACACCCGCCACACCCACCTGACACACCCGCCACACCCCCTGACACACCCGCCACATCCCCTGACACCCCTGACACACCCGCCACACCCCCTGACACACCCGCCACATCCCCTGACACACCCGCCACACCCTCCTGACACACCTGCCACACCCCCCTGACACCCGCCACACCCCCCCTGATACACCCGCCACACCCCCCCTGACACACCCGCCTTACCCCCCTGACACACCCGCCAAACCCCCCTGACACACCCGCCACACCCCCTGACACACCCGCCACACCCCCTGACACACCCGCCACACCCCCCTGACACACCCGCCACACCCCCTGACACACCCGCCACACCCCCTGACACACCCGCCACAGCCCTTGACACACCCGCCACACCCCCTGACACACCCGCCACACCCTCCTGACACACATGCAACACCCCCCTGACACATCCGCCACACCCCCCTGACACACCCGCCACACCCCCCCTGTCACACCCGCCACACCCCCCTGACACACCCGCCACACCCCCCCTAACACACCCGCCAAACCCCCCTGAGACACCCGCCACACCCCCTGACACACCCGCCACACCCCTTGACACACCCGCCGCACCCCCTGACACACCCACCACACCCCCCTGACACATCCGCCACACCCCCCTGACACACCCGCCACACTCCCCCTGACACACCCGCCACACCCCCCTGACACACCCGCCACACCCCTTGACACACCCGCTGCACCCCCTGACACACCCCCTTGACACACCCCCCCTGATACACCCGCCACACCCCCCTGACACACCTGCCACATCCCCCCTGACACACCCGCCACACCCCTCTGACACACCCGCCACACCCCTTGACACACCCGCCACACCCCTTGACACACCCGCCACACCCCTTGACATACCCGCTGCACCCCCTGACACACCCGCCACACCCCCCTGACACACCCGCCACACCCCCCTGACACACCCGCCACACCCCTAGACACACCCGCCACACCCGCCACACCCGCCACACCCCTTGACACACCCGCTGCACCCCCTGACACTTCCGCCACACCCCCCTGACACACCCGCCACACCCCCCTGACACACCTGCCACACTCCCCCTGACACACCCGCCACACCCCCCTGACACACCCGCCACACCCCTTGACACACCCGCCACACCCCTTGACCCACCCGCTGCACCCCTTGACACACCCGCCACACCCCCCTGACACCCCCCCCTGACACACCCGCCACACCCCTCTGACACACCCGCCACACCCCCCTGACACACCCGCCACTTCCCCCCTGACACACCCGCCACACCCCCTGACACACCCGCCACACCCATTGACACACCCCTTGACACACCGGCTGCACCCCCTGACACACCCGCCACACCCCCCTGACACACCCGCCACACCCCCCTGACACACCCGCCACACCCCCCTGACACACCCCCCTGACACACCCGCCACACCCCCTGACACACCCCCCTGACACACACGCCACACCCCCCTGACACACCCGCCACACCCCCCTGACACACCCGCCACACCCCCCTGACACACCCGCCACACCCCCCTGACACACCCGCCACACCCCCCTGACACACCCGCCACACCCCCCTGACACACCCGCCACACCCCCCTGACACACCCGCCACACCCGCCACACCCCCTGACACACCCCCCTGACACACACGCCACACCCCCCTGACACACCCGCCACACCCCCCTGACACACCCGCCACACCCCCCTGACACACCCGCCACACCCCCCTGACACACCCGCCACACCCCCTGACACACTCCCCTGACACACACGCCACACCCCCCTGACACACCCGCCACACCCCCCTGACACCCCCCTGACACACCCGCTACACCCCCACTGACACACCCGCCACACCCCCCTGACACACCCGCCACACCCCAGCATCAGACCCACAGCGCCTGACCTCAGCACCAGACCCACAGCTCCTGACCTCAGCACCAGACCCACAGCGCCTGACCTCAGCACCAGACCCACAGCGCCTGACCTCAGCACCAGACCCACAGCGCCTGACCTCAGCACCAGACCCACAGCGCTTGACCTCAGCACCAGACCCACAGCGCCTGACCTCAGCACCAGACCCACAGCGCCTGACCTCAGCACCAGACCCACATCTCCTGACCTCAGCACCAGACCCACAGCTCCTGACCTCAGCACCAGACCCACAGCTCCTGACCTCAGCACCAGACCCACAGCGCCTGACCTCAGCACCAGACCCACAGCGCCTGACCTCAGCACCAGACCCACAGCGCCTGACCTCAGCACCAGACCCACAGCGCCTGACCTCAGCACCAGACCCACAGCTCCTGACCTCAGCACCAGACCCACAGCGCCTGACTTCAGCAACAGACCCACAGCTCCTGACCTCAGCACCAGACCCACAGCTCCTGACCTCAGCACCAGACCCACAGCTCCTGACCTCAGCACCAGACCCACAGCGCCTGACCTCAGCACCAGACCCACAGCGCCTGACCTCAGCACCAGACCCACAGCGCCTGACCTCAGCACCAGACCCACAGCGCCTGACCTCAGCACCAGACCCACAGCGCCTGACCTCAGCACCAGACCCACAGCGCCTGACCTTAGCACCAGACCCACAGCGCCTGACCTCAGCACCAGACCCACAGCGCCTGACCTCAGCACCAGACCCACAGCGCCTGACCTCAGCACCAGACCCACAGCGCCTGACCTCAGCACCAGACCCACAGCGCCTGACCTTAGCACCAGACCCACAGCGCCTGACCTCAGCACCCGTAAACATCCTCTCACAACCAAGCGTCATATCCAATAAAACGGTGTTGCATCGTCTGCAGGACGGAGCGGTCAGCGAATACCAGGACGGAGCGTGTAGGAGTGAGAACATTAATAGAAGAAGAGGAATGTCACAACTGGTGTGGCCGGTGTGGCCAGTGTGGCCGGTGTGGCAGGTGTGGCTCATGGTCCTGGCCCACGTGACAAGTGCCACTATCATACAGCCTCAACATTCCGGCCGTCTTAGTAAGTTGTCAAATAATTTTTCTATTATTCTTCATAATTTGGTTCTTAACAGGAACGTTGAGAATAGCAGGCACATTACGCTGTTGTATAGGAATGTTGAATGAGCAAGCACAGTACACTGTTGCATGGGAACGTTAAGAGAGCAAGCACAGTACACTTTTCTATGGGAACGTTAAGAGAGCAGGCACAGTACATTTTTCTATGGGAACGTTAAGAGAGCAGGCACAGTACACTGTTATATAGGAATGTTAAGATTGCTGGCACAGTACACTGTCGTAAAGAAACATTATTGGTGCAGGTACAGTACACTGTCGTATAGGAACGTTAATGGTGCAAGCACAGTACACTGTTGCGTGGAAACGTATTGAGTTTAGGCGCAGTACACTGTCGCATAGGAACGTCAATGGTGCATGCACAGTACACTATTGCAAAGGAACGTCAATGGTGCATGCACAGTACACTGTTGCATAGGAACGTTAATAGTGCAGGCACAGTACACTGTTGTATAAGAACGTTAAGAGTGCAGGTACAGTACACTGTTGTATAGGAACGTTAAGAGTGCAGACACAGTACTCTATTGAATAGGAATAGAGCAGGCACATGACACTTTTGTACTGGAACGTTAAGAGTGCAGGCACAGTACAATTTTGTACAGGACCGTTGAGAGAGCAGGCACAGTACACTTTTCTACATGAACGTTGAGAGAGCACGCGATGTACATTGTTGTACAGGAACATTAAGAGAGCAGGCACAGTACACTGTTGTACAGGAACGTTAAAAGAGAAGGCACAGTACAATGTTGTAAAGGAACGTTAAGAGTTCAGGCACAGTACACTGTTGTATAGGAATGTTTAGTTTGCAGGCACAGTACACTGTCGTAAAGGAACGTTAATGGTGCAGGCACAGTACACTGTCATAAAGGAACGTTAATGGTGCAGGCACAGTACGCTGTTGTACTGGAACGTAGAGAGTGCAAGCACAGTACACTGTTGTATAGGAACATAGAGAGAACAGGCACAGTGCACTGTTGTATAGGAACGTTGAGAGTGCAGGCACAGTACTTTGTTGGACTGGAACGTTACGTGTGCAGGCACAGTACACTGTTGAGCGTAGTAATAAATGAAACAGCTTACCTCCCATTCATTTGAAACAAAGGAGAGAATACAGAGTATTGACCGACAAATGTCTGATTCGCATCAGCTTTAAATATTGCTTTTGAATATTTTGAGGTTAAATATTAAGATTTGTTAACCTCTCGTCATTTGACAGGTTTCTAATTTGGGGTATTAACTTTGTCATCCTACGCTGGACACGATCAAGTGAATTTATATCCATTTTATACTAAGGCGAACAAAACTGAACTGCATAATCTAAATGGGGCTTAACCAGAGCGAGATGTCTGAAGAATAACACCAGGTGTCTTGTTACTAACGCTTCGATTAATAAATCCCAGTGACCTTTGAGCCTTATTGTAACCCGGGGAGGGTTTCTCTACTTATCTTTCCTTCTTCTTTTCCCCCCTCTACCCGTATTCTTACTTTTTATTCTCTACAAGGGACTCCAAAACTTTTACCAAAGCCAACTCCACGCCACGTGGTCCTAAGACGATTGACCGACTTAGGATTCTACAACCAGTATGACGTGACCTAGGCTTTGAGCAAAACCCTAGAGTCGCCTCCGCCGCCACCACCAGACCAGCAACACAGAGCAATAATCGAGGTCTGGATCGATCATGCTAATTAATCAACCTTGGGGCTTGATCCCCACTATAACCGATGACCTTGAGTGTGGAATAAATTACACGGTAATGATGAATTCCGAATCGATGTTAGAATCGGCGCCCAGTTCAACTCTGCCTCGTGTGGACCACGTGACCAGGACTATTCTATTCCACTCAATGCTAAATCTGATTTCTTTGTGATCACTGTTCCCCTAGTTCACTCCCGATTTCGATGTCATTAATATGTGTTTCCCTGTTAGTAAACACTAAATCTAAAATATTATTTTCCCGCTTTGGTTCCTTAATGTGTTGAGTAAGAAAGCAATCGTCAATTAATTCTAGAAAATCTTCTGCTTCGTTATTCCCTATTCTGTTAATCCAGTTTATTCCTCTAAAATTAAAGTCACCCATGAGACAAATGCTTTTAGACCTAGATGCTCTAGATATTTCATCCCATAGAAGCTTTGCTTCCATTCTGTCTAAATTTGGTGACCTATATATAACTCCTATTATAAGATTATTTGCTTTTTCGTTTAATTCTATCCAAATAGTTTCTGTGTGTGGCTCAGTTTTGATTCCCTCTTTGAGACTACATTTCAAATTGTCCCTAACATATATGGCTACTCCCCCTCCTCGTCTAATATGTCTATCTGTGTGAAATAGTTTAAATCCATTTTTTGATACTCAGCTAATAGTTCTCTATTTTCTACATTCATCCACGTTTCAGTAAGTGCAATAATATATATTTTTTCTGTACAGATAAGAGCATTTAATTCGTTTATTTTGTTTCTTACACTTCTGCTGTTATTGTAATATACCCTAAGTGTATTGTTAATTTGAGGCCCTACTCTTTCCCTGATCATTTTGCAAATTTCTTTTTCCCACAAACACATACTTTTATTACCTCCTTCCTCCATATCAATTCCCATACTACTATCTGCTAACAGTTTAAACCCAAACAAACGCCTCCAACCACAGGTTCCAACGAGTTTGCAACAACAACAACAACCCCAGCCCTCGATAGAGCACCTCATCCCGAGCATACATATCATTTCTTCAGTAGAAGTGTTCCCAGTATTATGATTAGTAAAAATTTAAAACCAAAGGATCAATGCATGAATGTTCGTAATAAGGCAAAAAGGTCACTGGGAGTTTATTAATCAAAGCGTTAGTAACAAGACACCTGGTGTTTTTCTTTTAGGGAAAGGATAGGTCCATTAAAAACCGAGACAGGCCAGATAACGCATAATGACAAAGAGATGAGTAGTATTTTTAATAAATATTTTGTCTCTGTATTTACTAAAGAAGAACTGAACTCTATGCCTTCAACCAAACAAGTCTATGTGGGTGGGGACGAGGACAGGTTGACTAGTCTAACAGTTACCAGGGATGATATTATTAAACAAATAGTAAAACTCAAACCAAACAAATCCCCAGGGCCGGATGAAGTGTTTGCCAGGGTGCCTAAAGAATGCAAAGGGGTGCTTGGCGAGCCATTGTATAACAGATGTAATAAATCATTAGAGTCAGGCAGAGTGCCAGAGTCATGGAAGGTTGCAAATGTGGTACCAATTTTTAAGAAAGGAGATAGATCACTTGCATCAAACTATCGGCCAATTAGCCTAACGTCAATTGTGGGAAAGTTACTTGAAAAAGTGAAAAAGTCTTCATCTTGTAAAACATAAATTAATAAACGAGTCACAGCATGGTTTTACAAATGGCCGTTCATGTTTAACAAATTTGCTAATTCGTCAGTGCATTAAGCATGGACACCATGTTTTCCCATATAACAGGGCTTGATGGAAAACGTGAATGATCCCTCAATGTCTCAGTTGCCTGGATAGGGAGGGATTTTATTTTTTTTTAATTAATTAATTTTTATTAATGGTCTGACGGCTAGAAGCGTTTTGTAAGGGCTTCTTATATTCTCAAAGACTTGTTTACCCTTAACACTACACTTATGTTACACTTGATACACTTTGAATGAAACATTTGACATAACTCTTGCTTTTTATTGGTTTTCGATGAGGTGGGTATTGGGTGAGGTGGGTATTGGGTAAGGTGGGTACATAAGAATGAAAGTAACTATAGAGGGCCTATTGGCCCATACTGTTCCTTGAAATGGGTAGAATAAAGTTGTGCATTATTTGGCTGTTGATTGCTGGTGTAAACTTTTTGATGTGTAGTGCCTTGCTGATGTCAAGCCGCCTGCTATATCTGTACCTATCGATGATTTCTGTGTTATTTGTTAAGATTTCTCTGGTGATGGTCTGGTTTTGAGAAGAGATTCTATGTTCCTTGATGGTGCCCTGTTGTTTATGCATTGTAAGTCGCCTGGAAAGAGACGTTTTTGTCTTGTCTATATACTGAGTTCTTTTGGGCTTACAGTCCCCAAGCGGGCATTTAAAGGCATAGACGACGTTGGTTTCCTTCAGAGCGTTCTGCTTGGTTTCTGGGGAGTTTTTTATGAGTAGATTGGCCGTTTTTTTGGTTTTATAATATATTATCAATTGTATTTTCTGATTTTTGTGTGTAGGGATAACGTTCCTATCAACAATATCTTTCAGGACCCTTTCCTCCATTTTATGAGCCGTCGAAAAGAAGTTCCTGTAAAATAGTCTAATAGGGGGTACAAGTGTTGTGTTGTGTTGGTTGACTCATCAGAGGTTGCATGGCGTTTCACCTTTCTTTTTATGATGTCTTCAATGAAACCGTTAGAGAAGCCGTTGTTGACTAGAACCTGCTTTACCCTACAGAGTTCTTCATCGACTTGCTTCCATCCTGAGCTGTGGCTGAGAGCACGGTCGACATAAGCATTGACAACACTCCTCTTGTACCTGTCTGGGAAATCACTATTGGCATTGAGGCACATTCCTATGTTTGCTTCTTTAGTGTAGCCTGCAGTGTGGAAGCCTCCGCTCCTTTCCATGACTGTTACATCCAGAAAGGGCAGCTTCCCATTATTCTCCATCTATTAAGTGAAACTCAATACAGAATTCCGCTCAAATGTCTCCTTCAGCTGCTGCAGACATCTGGCATCAGGTACCTTCATAAAAATGTCGTCAATATACCTGCAGTACATAGCGGGTTTCAAATCCATGTAAACTAAGACTCTCTGCTCGATGGTGCCCATGTAGAAGTTCGCAAACAGGACACCTAAGGGAGAACCCATTTCGACCCCATCTACTTGCGTATACATGTGCCCTTCTGGGCTCAAGAAGGGTGCCTCTTTAATGCAGGCTTGGAGTAGTTTCCACAGTATGTTCTCTGGCATGTGAAGAGGATTGCAAGCCGGGTGACGATACACTCTGTCTGCTATCATCCCGATTGTTTCATCTACAGATACGTTGGTAAATAGTGACTTTACATCCAACGAGGCTCTTATCCCCGAGACCTTTGCTCCCTGCAGTAAGTCGACAAATTCTTTGGGAGACTTCAGGCTGAGAGCACAAGGTACGTAAGGAGTCAGCAACCCGTTGAGTCGCTTAGCCAGTCTGTATGTGGGTGTGGGTATCTGGCTGATGATTGGACTAAGTGGCTTTTCCAGGCTTGTGGGTCTTGACATTTCCATAGGCATAGCTAGGTTTGTATTCCCCAACAACCTTTGGCAGGTGGAGTCCGGATTTCTTGGCGTTCACAGTTTCGATCAATCTATTTACCTTCGTTTTCAATTCGGATGTAGTGTCCTTCGTTACCCTTTGGAATTTAGTTTGGTCAGAGAGTATGAGGTTCATTTGTGCCAGATATTTGTTTTTTTTTATGAGTAACGTATATTGGCGACTTGTCACCTCTCCTGACGACAATCTCCTTGTTCTCACAAAGGCTCTTAGCTGCCGCTTTGAGTTCGGGGGACAGTATGGTGCTTCTGTAGTTGCCTCGAATCTTTCCTCCTTCTGCAATAAGTTCTGCTTGCAAAGTGTCTGTAGTGGAAACCTTCTTTTGCGTCTCGAGGGCATATGAAACTTGGCTTATTAGGCAAATCGGGCCTTGCATAGTAGGCTGAGAAGTGCGTTCTGGCTACTAGGTACGACATATATATACCTGGTTGATGGGGTTCTGGGAGTTCTTCTACTCCCCAAGCCCGGCCCGAGGCCAGGCTCGACTTGTGAGAGTTTGGTCCACCAGGCTGTTGCTTGGAGCGGCCCGCAGGCCCACACACCCACCACAGCCCGGTTGGTCCGGCACTCCTTGGAGGAATAAATCTAGTTTCCTCTTGAAAATGTCCACGGTTGTTCCGGCAATATTTCTTATGCTTGCTGGGAGGACGTTGAACAACCGCGGACCTCTGATGTTTATACTGTGTTCTCTGATTGTGCCTATGGCACCTCTGCTCTTCACTGGTTCTATTCTACATTTTCTTCCATGTCGTTCACTCCAGTACGTTGTTATTTTACTGTGTAGATTTGGTACTTGGCCCTCCAGTATCTTCTAGGTGTATATTATTTGATATCTCTCTCGTCTTCTTTCTAGTGAGTACATTTGGAGGGCTTTGAGACGATCCCAATAATTTAGGTGCTTTATTGCGTCTATGCTTGCCGTATATATATATATATATATATATATATATATATATATATATATATATATATATATATATATATATATATATATATATATATATATATATATATGCATAAGAAGCATATATATGCAAGCATAAGAAGATGGGGGAGGCTCTCGAGCTGCCTACAGTGATGTTAGTGGAAAGTTAGTGCGTTCATAAGCAAATCGGTGAGTGTAGTGTTAAAAACAAAGTGCACTAGTGATTTCCCCGAGTGTTTGATAGTGTGTAACAAGTGTGACGGCAGCCTCCCTCGTGTGCCCACCCTCCACCACCCCCCTGCCCGCCATCTTCCCCCACCCCGCTACCTGCGCCCTACCCAGCCAGCCGCCCATCAACACACAGCCTACCCACACACGGTGCCCAGGCCATGCCCAACCCCCCCAGGAGGGTAATGCTTGCCGTGTTACTCTCCATCTGGGAAGGAGAGGGTGCACTCAGCGGGCAGCCAGGCGTCATCACATCTAGGCATGGCACATGTCGCACCTGACACACAGCCTCTTTCCAGCCAAGAAGATGGCCACCCAAGAGGGAACTGTCAAGTGTGTGACAGACGGTATCGTCTCAATTCAAATGGAACTGTCCGCTATCATTCTCTCAATTCAGGTGGTTGTCTAGGGTCTAGGCGCCTGCCCCGGGGCAATGACGATGCTGCAGGAGCGAGGAACAATACCTCCCTCAACTTCATTTCAGCAGATAATCTGCTTGAAGCAATCAAAGCGACGTCCACCAGGACCTTGCCCCACATCCCCAAGGCTGCCCGTCATCAAGCAGCAGCCAAACTCACCAGTCTGCTGACAAAGGTCAACAATGCTCCTAGAACCATTGGAGCATGGCACAATCTCCTTCTATTTGGGAATGCATGCCTAGCATTACCGCCCAGGAGAGACAAGTCATTAGCAACCTCTGTAATCAGAGCTCTTAATGAATTCCCCAGAGCAGACAACCTGGTCCGCCTCCCCCCTCGTGCCAAGAACACCAGCCGCAGGACCACCAACAATAACTCATCTGAGAACCACAAAATGAGAGCACAGATCACCAGGAAAATAGAAGAGGGCAATACCACAGGTGCCATCAGAATCATGACCAGCGATGACACTATTGCCCCCAGGAACGCCACGACAGCGGAGGCTCTTCAAGACAAACACCCACCCAGAGCCCCCGACAGCAGCAGGGATCCCCAGGAAAACAATGCTGGCATAGAACCCTTGACTGTTCGAGAATCTGAGGTGTACAAAGCAGCCATGTCTTTCCCAACAGGTTCAGCAGGGGGCTTTACAGGCCTAAGACCCCAGCACATCAAACAAATGCTGAACCCGGTGCTTGGAGATGCTGCAAAGGACCTTCTAGTGGAACTTACCAGATTCTCTAACATGTGTTTGGCTGGCGGCATCCCTGAGGACATCAGGCCTGTCTTTTATGGAGCAGCAATCTGTGCTCTAAAGAAGAAGGATAGGGGTATCAGGCCCATTGCCGTTGGCAACACCCTCCGACGCCTTGTAGCTAAGGCTGCAGTGAGATCTATCAGCCAGGAAGCAGCCACCTTGCTGAAACCTCATCAGCTCGGGTTTGGGATTCCCCTAGGTTGTGAAGCTGCAGCACATGCAGCGCGGGCTTACATTGTTGATCTCCCGGACCAGAAGGCACTAGTAAAGCTTGACTTCAAAAATGCCTTCAATCAAGTCAGACGAGACGCTGTCCTCAGGGCTGTACACAACCATTTCCGTCCCCTTTACCCATTCATCCGATCGTGCTACAGTGGGGACTCTAAGCTTCTTTTTGGGGAGCATGAAATAAACTCCTGTGAAGGTGTCCAACAAGGTGACCCCTTAGCCCCCCTCCTTTTCTGCCTAGCTATCAAAGAGGTCACTGATAGTCTGACAAGCGAGCTAAACATCTGGTACCTGGATGATGGCACTCTAGCTGGAACTCCGGAAACCATTTTGGGGGATATAAGGAAAATCCAGGAGCAGGGAGCAGCCTTAGGCCTCATTCTCAATGCATCCAAATGTGAAATAATCTCCCGCAACCCAGACATCACTGGGCAAATACAAAATGCTCTTCCAGACATTCTCGTTGTCGAACCACCGGACTGCACTCTCCTGGGTGCCCCCATTGGCCCACGAGCAATCGAGGAGGTCCTGGCTGCAAAAATCACTGACCTAAAGAGAATGCAGGACAGGATTGACAAGATTGATGCCCATGATGCTCTCTTTCTCCTTACAAGATGCCTGTCTCTCCCTAAGTTGACCTACTTTCTGAGATGTTCTCCATCCTACAGCAGCCCTAAGTTAAATGTGTATGACACCCTTCTGAGGTCCATGCTGGTGAAAGTCCTGAACCTGCCATTGGACGACTCTCAGTGGGAGCAAGCAACCCTTCCTGTAAGACTCGGCGGCCTTGGTGTCCGCACAGCCTCCCAAATTGCTCTACCAGCCTTCCTTTCCTCCTCTCATGCATCGCACGACCTCGTCAGAGATATTTTACCTGCAACCCTGAGAGATTCAGCAGGAATACACGATCCTGCTTTCACTGAATGTTCAAATCAGTGGGATGTTCTTGCAGCCCCAGCAACCATTATAGAGCCAACAAAACAACACAAACAGTCCGGCTGGGACCACCCTCTAGTGGAAAAAGTAGCTGATGCCATGCTAAGCGTCGCAACATCAGACAAGGAGAAAGCCCGCCTCAGAGCAGTGCGTGCCCCCCATGCAGGAGACTTCCTCCTGGCAGTACCCATGTCTGCAATGGGCACGCGCCTAGATCCAGAATCCCTTCGTGTAGCAGTGGTCCTCCGCCTTGGTGCCCCAATTCACACTGAATACAAGTGTATTTGCAACAGGGTGGAAGCAGACCAATACGGACTGCATGGATTGCATTGCGGAAGCACAAAGGGCTGGCATGCAAGACACAACGAGGTCAATGACATCATCAAGAGAAGCCTCGTCTCAGCTGGGTGCCCAGCGGAGAGAGAACCTCGCATCCTAGGGGTCCAAAACCCGGATTTCCCAGCACTTCGCCCTGATGGCATCACCATATACTCATGGAAGGAGGGTAGACAGTTGGTGTGGGACTACACATGTGTATCCACCCTGGCTGACACCTATGTACACTTCGGAGCTGATCAAGCAGGTGGGGCGGCCAACCACAGGGAAACAGCAAAATCACTCAGGTACAGGCGACTGGAAGGTCAATACCTCTTTGTTCCCATAGCGTCTGAGACGCATGGCCCCTGGGGCAAGAGTGCCTTGGGATTTCTCAAGGAATTGGGGTCCAAGCTCATTGACGTCACCAGAGACCCAAGGGCTTCCAGTTTTTTATTTCAGCGTCTCAGTGTGGCGATCCAGAGGGGAAATGCTTGCTGCGTCCTCGGTTCCTGTCCAGAAGCGGAGGAGCTTCAAGAGATCCATAACCTTTAGGCATTTGTCTTGTATGTTTTGTAACCTTTAAATACACAATAAAGGAAAAAAAAAAAAAAGGGAAGGGGGTGGTAGGAGAAAAGCACACAGAAACTGTATTGGAGGGGACCCACATTCCCTCCAATGCGTTATGTGTGGTTTCCTCCGAGGCTATGGGTCCCCCTTCTTCCAGCCAGAGGTGGTACTCCCTTCCCTATTGAAAAAAATATAAAAAAAAAAAAAAAAAAATTATATATATATATATATATATATATATATATATATATATATATATATATATATATATATATATATATATTAGTATATTTTGGTAGCAGTCTTTCCTGTAGACATATATTATTAAATATGACCGAAAAAGTAAGATTAATAATTCTAACACGAATTTTCTCAATCTTTCGTACATTTCTTTTCACTGTTGGAGGTAAATAAAAAATCAATTCTCCAAAATTCATTTTTATTTCTAGTCTGACGCGACACGAGCGTGTTTCGTAAAACTTATTACATTTTCAAAGACTTTAGTTTACAAATACACAACTGAATAGAACTTACGCATCTCCGATTTTATATCTACATTTGAGTGAGGTGGATGGGGTGAGGTGGCATTAATAGGGTATTAATTTCATCAACACAAGACAGAACAAGAGGTGGCATTAATAGGGTATTAATTTCATCAACACAAGACAGAACAAGAGGTGGCATTAATAGGGTATTAATTTCATCAACACAAGACAGAACACGAAACAATGGGTATTGAATAGAAGTGTTTGTAGAAAGCCTATTGGTCCATATTTCTTGATGCTTCTATATTGGAGCAGAATCTTGAGGTGGGTAGAATATAGTTGTGCATTAATTGGCTGTTGATTGCTGGTGTTGACTTCTTGATGTGTAGTGCCTCGCAAACGTCAAGCCGCCTGCTATCGCTGTATCTATCGATGATTTCTGTGTTGTTTACTAGGATTTCTCTGGCGATGGTTTGGTTGTGGGAAGAGATTATATGTTCCTTAATGGAGCCCTGTTGCTTATGCATCGTTAAACGCCTAGAAAGAGATGTTGTTGTCTTGCCTATAAACTGGGTTTTTTGGAGCTTACAGTCCCCAAGAGGGCATTTGAAGGCATAGACGACGTTAGTCTCTTTTAAAGCGTTCTGTTTTGTGTGTGGAGAGTTTCTCATGAGTAGGCTGGCCGTTTTTCTGGTTTTATAGTAAATCGTCAGTTGTATCCTCTGATTTTTGTCTGTAGGGATAACGTTTCTATTAACAATATCTTTCAGGACCCTTTCCTCCGTTTTATGAGCTGTGGAAAAGAAGTTCCTGTAAAATAGTCTAATAGGGGGTATAGGTGTTGTGTTAGTTGTCTCTTCAGAGGTTGCATGGCGTTTCACTTTCCTTCTTATGATGTCTTCGACGAAACCATTGGAGAAGCCGTTGTTGACTAGGACCTGCCTTACCCTACAGAGTTCTTCGTCGACTTGCTTCCATTCTGAGCTGTGGCTGAGAGCACGGTCGACATATGCGTTAACAACACTCCTCTTGTACCTGTCTGGGCAGTCGCTGTTGGCATTTAGGCACATTCCTATGTTCGTTTCCTTAGTGTAGACTGCAGTGTGGAAACCTCCGCTCTTTTCCATGACTGTTACATCTAGAAAGGGCAGCTTCCCATCCTTTTCCATCTCGTAAGTGAAACGCAGCACGGAACTCTGCTCAAATGCCTCCTTCAGCTCCTGCAGATGTCTGACATCAGGTACCTGTGTAAAAATGTCGTCAACATACCTGCAGTATATGGCCGGTTTCAAGTTCATGTCGACTAAGACTTTTTGCTCGATGGTACCCATGTAGAAGTTTGCAAACAGGACACCTAGGGAAGAACCCATGGCGACCCCATCTACTTGCTTATACATGTGCCCATCCGGGCTCAAGAAGGGTGCCTCTTTAGTACAAGCTTGGAGTAGTTTCCTCAGAATATTTTCTGGTATGTCAAGAGGAGTACAGGCTGGATCACGATACACTCTGTCGGCTATCATCCCGATTGTCTCGTCCACAGGTACGTTGGTAAACAGCGATTCTACGTCCAACGAGGCTCTTATCCCTGTGGCCCGTGTGCCCCGCAGTAAGTCAACAAATTCCTTTGGAGACTTCAGGCTGAAGGCGCAGGGAACATAAGGAGTCAGCAGGCCGTTGAGTTGCTTCGCCAGTCTGTACGTGGGTGTGGGTATCTGGCTAATGATTGGCCGAAGTGGGTTTCCAGGCTTGTATGTCTTGACATTTCCATACGCATATCCAGGTTTATATTCCCCAATGATCTTTGGCAGGTGGAGTCCGGATTTCTTGGCGTTCACAGTTTCGATCAGTTTGTTGACCTTTGCTTTTAATTCGGCTGTAGTGTCCTTCGTTACCCTTTGGAACTTAGTTTGGTCAGAGAGTATGATGTTCATTTTCGCCAGATATTCGTCTTTTTTAAGAATGACATATATTGGCGACTTGTCACCTCTCCTGACAACTATCTCCTTGTTCTCACGAAGGCTTTTAGCTGCCGCTTTGAGCTCGGGGGACAGTATGGTGCTTTTGTAATTGCCTCGATTCTTTCCTCCTTCTGCAATAAGTTCTGCTTGTAAGGTATCTTTGGTAGTGACCTTCTTTTGAGTCTCGAGGTCGAATATGTCGTCCAACAGAATTTCCAACTCAATATATTGGATTCCAACGTCCAATATGTTGGACGACATATTCGACCTCGAGACACAAAAGAAGGTCACTACCAAAGATACCTTACAAGCAGAACTTATTGCAGAAGGAGGAAAGAATCGAGGCAATTACAGAAGCACCATACTGTCCCCCGAGCTCAAAGCGGCAGCTAAAAGCCTTCGTGAGAACAAGGAGATAGTTGTCAGGAGAGGTGACAAGTCGCCAATATATGTCATTCTTAAAAAAGACGAATATCTGGCGAAAAGGAACATCATACTCTCTGACCAAACTAAGTTCCAAAGGGTAACGAAGGACACTACAGCCGAATTAAAAGCAAAGGTCAACAAACTGATCGAAACTGTGAACGCCAAGAAATCCGGACTCCACCTGCCAAAGATCATTGGGGAATATAAACCTGGATATGCGTATGGAAATGTCAAGACACACAAGCCTGGAAACCCACTTCGGCCAATCATTAGCCAGATACCCACACCCACGTACAGACTGGCGAAGCGACTCAACGGCCTGCTGACTCCTTATGTTCCCTGCGCCTTCAGCCTGAAGTCTCCAAAGGAATTTGTTGACTTACTGCGGGGCACACGGGCCACAGGGATAAGAGCCTCGTTGGACGTAGAATCGCTGTTTACCAACGTACCTGTGGACGAGACAATCGGGATGATAGCCGACAGAGTGTATCGTGATCCAGCCTGTACTCCTCTTGACATACCAGAAAATATTCTGAGAAAACTACTCCAAGCTTGTACTAAAGAGGCACCCTTCTTGAGCCCGGATGGGCACATGTATAAGCAAGTAGATGGGGTCGCCATGGGTTCTCCCCTAGGTGTCCTGTTTGCAAACTTCTACATGGGTACCATCGAGCAAAAAGTCTTAGTCGACATGAACTTGAAACCGGCCATATACTGCAGGTATGTTGACGACATTTTTACACAGGTACCTGATGTCAGACATCTGCAGGAGCTGAAGGAGGCATTTGAGCAGAGTTCCGTGCTGCGTTTCACTTACGAGATGGAAAAGGATGGGAAGCTGCCCTTTCTAGATGTAACAGTCATGGAAAAGAGCGGAGGTTTCCACACTGCAGTCTACACTAAGGAAACGAACATAGGAATGTGCCTAAATGCCAACAGCGACTGCCCAGACAGGTACAAGAGGAGTGTTGTTAACGCATATGACGACCGTGCTCTCAGCCACAGCTCAGAATGGAAGCAAGTCGACGAAGAACTCTGTAGGGTAAGGCAGGTCCTAGTCAACAACGGCTTCTCCAATGGTTTCGTCGAAGACATCATAAGAAGGAAAGTGAAAAGCCATGCAACCTCTGAAGAGACAACTAACACAACACCTATACCCCCTATTAGACTATTTTACAGGAACTTCTTTTCCACAGCTCATAAAATGGACGAAAGGGTCCTGAAAGATATTGTTAATAGAAACGTTATCCCTACAGACAAAAATCAGAGGATACAACTGACGATTTACTATAAAACCAGAAAAACGGCCAGCCTAC
The DNA here is from genome assembly GCF_040958095.1 of Procambarus clarkii. Taxonomy (NCBI): domain Eukaryota; kingdom Metazoa; phylum Arthropoda; class Malacostraca; order Decapoda; family Cambaridae; genus Procambarus; species Procambarus clarkii. Next base: position 38,780,241 of record NC_091157.1, read on the forward strand.
TCATGAGAAACTCTCCAGACACAAAACAGAACGCTTTAAAAGAGACTAACGTCGTCTATGCCTTCAAATGCCCTCTTGGGGACTGTAAGCTCCAAAAAACCCAGTATATAGGCAAGACAACAACATCTCTTTCTAGGCGTTTAACGATGCATAAGCAACAGGGTTCCATTAAGGAACATATAATCTCTTCCCACAACCAAACCATCGCCAGAGAAATCCTAGTAAACAACACAGAAATCATCGATAGATACAGCGATAGCAGGCGGCTTGACGTTTGCGAGGCACTACACATCAAGAAGTCAACACCAGCAATCAACAACCAATTATTGCACAACTATATTCTACCCACCTCAAGACTCCGCTCCAATATAGAAGCATCAAGAAATATGGACCAATAGGCTTTCTACAAACACTTCTATTCAATACCCATTGTTTCGTGTTCTGTCTTGTGTTGATGAAATTAATACCCTATTAATGCCACCTCTTGTTCTGTCTTGTGTTGATGAAATTAATACCCTATTAATGCCACATCTTGTTCTGTCTTGTGTTAATGCCACATCACCCCTTCCACCTCACTCAAATGTAGATATAAAATCGGAGATGCGTTAGTTCTATTCAGTTGTGAATTTGTGAACTAAAGTCTTTGAAAATGTAATAAGTTTTACGAAACGCGCTCGTGTCGCGTCAGACTAGAAATAAAAATGAATTTTGGAGAATTGATTTTTGATTTACCTCCAAAAGTGAAAAGAAATGTACGAAAGATTGAGAAAATTCGTGTTAGAATTATTAATCTTACTTTTTCGGTCATATTTAATAATATATATATATATATATATATATATATATATATATATATATATATATATATATATATATATATATATATATATATATATATATATATATATATATATATATATATTAGTATATTTTGGTAGCAGTCTTTCCTGTAGACATATATTATTAAATATGACCGAAAAAGTAAGATTAATAATTCTAACACGAATTTTCTCAATCTTTCGTACATTACCCTTCACTGTTGGAGGTAAATTAAAAATCAATTCTCCAAAATTCATTTTTATTTCTAGTCTGACGCGACACGGGCGCGTTTCGTAAAACTTATTACATTTTCAAAGACTTTAGTTCACAAATACACAACTGAACATACGTATCTCCGATTTTATATCTACATTTGAGTGAGGTGGGAGGGGTGATGTGGCATTAACACAAGACAGAACAAGAGGGGATATTAATAGGGTATTAAAAGTATCAACACAAGACAGAACACAAACAATGGGTATTGAATAGAAGTGTTTGTAGAAAGCCTATTGGTCCATATTTCTTGATGCTTCTATATTGGAGCGGAGTCTTGAGGTGGGTAGAATATAGTTGTGCAATAATTGGCTGTTGATTGCTGGTGTTGACTTCTTGATGTGTAGTGCCTCGCAAACGTCAAGCCGCCTGCTATCGCTGTATCTATCGATGATTTCTGTGTTGTTTACTAGGATTTCTCTGGCGATAGTTTGGTTGTGGGAAGAGATTATATGTTCCTTAATGGAGCCCTGTTGCTTATGCATCGTTAAACGCCTTGAAAGAGATGTTGTTGTCTTGCCTATATACTAGGCAAGTATATAGGCAAGACAACAACATCTCTTTCAAGGCGTTTAACGATGCATAAGCAACAGGGCTCCATTAAGGAACATATAATCTCTTCCCACAACCAAACCATCCCCAGAGAAATCCTAGTAAACAACACAGAAATCATCGATAGATACAGCGATAGCAGGCGGCTTGACGTTTGCGAGGCACTACACATCAAGAAGTCAACACCAGCAATCAACAGCCAATTATTGCACAACTATATTCTACCCACCTCAGGACTCCGCTCCAATATAGAAGCATCAAGAAATATGGACCAATAGGCTTTCTACAAACACTTCTACTCAATACCCATTGTTTGTGTTCTGTCTTGTGTTGATACTTTTAATACCCTATTAATATCCCCTCTTGTTCTGTCTTGTGTTAATGCCACATCACCCCTCCCACCTCACTCAAATGTAGATATAAAATCGGAGATACGTATGTTCAGTTGTGTATTTGTGAACTAAAGTCTTTGAAAATGTAATAAGTTTTACGAAACGCGCCCGTGTCGCGTCAGACTAGAAATAAAAATGAATTTTGGAGAATTGATTTTTAATTTACCTCCAACAGTGAAGCGTAATGTACGAAAGATTGAGAAAATTCGTGTTAGAATTATTAATCTTACTTTTTCGGTCATATTTAATAATATATATATATATATATATATATATATATATATATATATATATATATATGTCGTACCTAGTAGCCAGAACTCACTTCTCAGCCTACTATTCAAGGCCCGATTTGCCTAATAAGCCAAGTTTTCCTGAATTAATATATTTACTATAATTTTTTTCTTATGAAATGATAAAGCAACCCTTTTCTCTATGTATGAGGTCAATTTTTTTTTATTGGAGTTAAAATTAACGTAGATATATGACCGAACCTAACCAACCCTACCTAACCTAACCTAACCTATATTTATAGGTAAGGTTAGGTTAGGTAGCCAAAAAAAGCTAGGTTAGGTTAGGTTAGGTAGGTTAGGTAGACGAAAAAACATTAATTCATGAAAACTTGGCTTATTAGGCAAATCGGGCCTTGAATAGTAGGCTGAGAAGTGCGTTCTGGCTATTAGGTACGACATATATATATATATATATATATATATATATATGTATATGTATATGTATATATGTATGTTGTACCTAGTAGCCAGAACGTCATATTTGGCCTACTATGCAAGGCCCGATTTGCCTAATAAGCCAAGCTTTCCTGAATTACTATATTTTCTCTATTTTTTTTCTTATGAAATGATAAAGCTACCCATTTCATTATGAATGAGGTCATTTTTTTTTATTTGAGTGAAAATTAACGTAGATATATGACCGAACCTAACCAACCCTACCTAACCTAACCTAACCTATCTTTATAGGTTAGGTTAGGTTAGATAGTCGAAAAAGTTAGGTTAGGTTAGGTTAGGTAGGTTAGGTAGTCGAAAAACAATTAATTCAAGAAAACTTGGCTTATTAGGCAAATCGGGCCTTGCATAGTAGGCTGAGAAGTGTGTTCCGGCTACTAGGTACGACATGTATATATATGTATATATATATATATATATATATATATATATATATATATATATATATATATATATATATATATATATATATATATATATATGTTGTACCTAGTAGCCAGAACGCACTTCTCAGCCTACTATTCAAGGCCCCATTTGCCTAATAAGCCGAGTTTTCATGAATTAATATATTTTCTCTAATTTTTTTCTTATGAAATGATAAAGCTACCCATTTCATTATGTATGAGGGAAATTTTTTTTATTGGAGTTAAAATTAACATAGATATATGACCGAACCTAACCAACCCTACCTAACCTAACCTAACTTATCTTTATAGGATAGGTTAGGTTAGGTTAGGTAGCCGAAAACGTTAGGTTAGGTTAGGTTAGGTAGGTTAGGTTGACGAAAAACAATTAATTCATGAAAACTTGGCTTATTAGGCAAATCGGGCCTTGCATAGTAGGCTGAGAAGTGCGTTCTGGCTATTAGGTACGACATATATATATATATATATATATATATATGTCGTACCTAGTAGCCAGAACGCACCTCTCAGCCTACTATGCAAGGCCCGATTTGCCTAATAAGCCAAGTTTTCCAGAATTAATATATTTTCTCTAATTTTTCCTTATGAAATGATAAAGCTACCCATTTCATTATGTATGAGGTCAATTTTGTTTTATTGTAGTTAAAATTAACGTAGATATATGACCGAACCTAACCAACCGTACCTAACCTAACCTAACCTATCTTTATAGGTTAGGTTTGGTTAGGTAACCGAAAAAGGTAGGTTAGGTTAGGTTAGGTAGGTTAGGTCGTCGAAAAAACATTAATTCATGAAAACTTGGCTTATTAGGCAAATCGGGCCTTGAATAGTAGGCTGAGAAGTGAGTTCTGGCTACTAGGTACGACATATATATATATATATATATATATATATATATATATATATATATATATATATATATATATATATATATATATATATATATATATATGTCGTACCTAGTAGCCAGAACTCACTTTTTGGCCTACTATTCAAGGCCCGTTTTGCCTAATAAGCCAAGTTTTCCTGAATTAATATATTTTTTCTAACTTTTTTCTTATGAAATGATAAAGCTACCCATTTCATTATGTATGAGGTCATTTTTTTTTTATTGGAGGTAAAATTAACGTAGATATATGACCGAACCTAACCAACCCTACCTAACCTAACCTATCTTTATAGGTTAGGTTTGGTTAGGTAGCCGAAAAAGTTAGGTTAGGTTAGGTTAGGTAGGTTAGGTAGTCGAAAAACAATTAATTCATGAAAACTTGGCTTATTAGGCAAATCGGGCCTTGCATAGTAGGCTGAGAAGTGCGTTCTGGCTATTAGGTACGACATATATATATATATATATATATATATATATATATATATATATATATATATATAATATAGTGTGACGATAATCTCTTTCAAGAGAGATTGAGCCTGCTCTTCCCTATATCATTAACGTCATTCTACAAGTACAAGATACTATATTGAAGATATGTCTACCAGTATCGCCAAACGTTTTGCCCAGGAAGCAAAGCGTACCTTGCACCACCAGACACGCCGGCTTCCCGCCCGTCATCAACGAGCAAACTACCCATTCTCCGCCTGCCTGCTCCTGATTGGCTGGTGTATCGCCGACCGCACCTGCACCTGCACTCACGCCCCCGTACCTGAGTCGACGTCTGGGCCCGTACACGCCGTACTCCTCAGAATATCTTTGTGCTCTTAGAAGTTGACATCTCTCTCCGGTAGACTAAGTCCTGGCTGTCGTGTACTAAGGGAGGTGGCAGCTTTAGCCAGTATTCTCAGCACCTGATTAATATTATTATTGTCTTGCACTTCATTTTATTTTAGAGTAAATTTTACATTCATTAATTATTCATGTTTTGTTTGTTGACTTGTTTTGAATTTTACGTAAGCCAAGGGATTGTCTTTGTTCATATATTGTTTTCTAAAGTAATTAAAATTGCATTGTTTATATTTTGTGTTTTGTGTGTCTTCCCATTACCTTACCACAGACAAACAGGCAAGCAGTCTCTTTTTTTTTCTGTAAGTGTGACAAGGCATTGCCACCTGCCATTGGAGGACTGCCGAACATCAACTCTCCAACACTTTACCGTCACAATATATATATATATATTATATATATATATATATATATATATATATATATATATATATATATATATATATATATATATATATATATGTCGTACCTAGTAGCCAGAACGCACTTCTCAGCCTACTATGCAAGGCCCGATTTGCCTAATAAGCCAAGTTTTCCTGAAATTGCTGCCCCAATCCACACCAGATATAGGTGTATTTGCGGCGAGGTGGTGGCTGACAGGTACGGCCACCATGGCCTACTCTGCCAAAGCACAGGGGGGATGGCACTCGAGGCACAGTGAAGTTAACGACATCATCAAGAGGAGCCTCACCACAGCTGGATGCCCAGCTGAAAGAGAGCCCCGTTACCTAACGCCCCGTAACTCTGATGCTCTTATTGGTCGCCCGGATGGTATCACAGTGAACCCCTGGAAGAATGGTAAGCAGTTGGTATGGGACTACACGTGCGTATCAACCCTGGCTAACACCTACATTAACCTCAGTGTTGCACAACCAGGTGGCGCTGCCACCCACAGGGAAGCAGCCAAATCCCGTAAGTATAGAGAACTGGATCACCACTACAATTTTGTCCCCATTGGTTCTGAGACACTCGGCGCTTGGGATAAAAGTGCTACCAGTTTTTTGAAGGAACTGGGTTCTAGGCTCATTGAAACAATAAGGGACCCAAGAGCTGCAAGCTTTCTTTTCCAGCGCCTCAGTATGGCGATACAGAGGGGAAATGCGCACTGCATCCAGGGTTCCTGCCCGCCATCTGAGGAGCTAGAGGAACTCGACAACCTATGATAACCATCTTTGTAACCCATATGTAACTCCTTTTTTGTAACAAAGTTCAAATAAAGTAATTATATATATGTGTATATATATATATATATATATATATATATATATATATATATATATATATATATATATATATATATGTCGTACCTAGTAGCCAGAACGCACTTCTCAGCCTACTACTCAAGGCCCGATTTGCTTAATAAGCCAAGTTTTCATGAATTAATTGTTTTTCGACTACCTAACCTAACCTAACCTAACTTTTTTCGCTACCTAACCTAACCTAACCTATAAAGATAGGTTAGGTTAGGTTAGGTAGGGTTGGTTAGGTTCGGTCATATATCTACGTTAATTTTAACTCATATAAAAAAAAAATTGACCTCATACATAATGAAATGGGTAGCTTTATCATTTCATAAGAAAAAAAATTGAGAAAATATATTAATTCAGGAAAACTTGGCTTATTAGGCAAATCGGGCCTTGAATAGTAGGCCGAGAAGTGCGTTCTGGCTACTAGGTACGACATATATATATATATATATATTAGTATATTTTGGTAGCAGTCTTTCCTGTAGACATATTTTATTAAATATGACCGAAAAAGTAAGATTAATAATTCTAACACGAATTTTCTCAATCTTTCGTACATTATGCTTCACTGTTGGAGGTAAATCAAAAATCACTTCTCCAAAATTCATTTTTATTTCTAGTCTGACGCGACACGGGCGCGTTTCGTAAAACTTATTACATTTTCAAAGACTTCACAAATACACAACTGATTAGAACTTGCATTTCCCTGATTTTATATCTACTTTTGAGTGAGGTGGGAAGGGTGATGTGGCATTACATTTGAGTGAGGTGGGAAGGATGATGTGGCATTAGAGGATATTAATAGGGTATTAAAAGTATCAACACAAGACAGAACACGAAACAATGGATATTGAATAGAAGTGTTTGTAGAAAGCCTATTGGTCCATATTTCTTGATGCTTCTATATTGGAGCGGAGTCTTGAGGTGGGTAGAATATAGTTGTGCAATAATTGGCTGTTGATTGCTGGTGTTGACTTCTTGATGTGTAGTGCCTCGCAAACGTCAAGCCGCCTGCTATCGCTGTATCTATCGATGATTTCTGTGTTGTTTACTAGGATTTCTCTGGCGATGGTTTGGTTATGGGAAGAGATTATATGTTCCTTAATGGAGCCCTGTTGTTTATGCATCGTTAAACGCCTAGAAAGAGATGTTGTTGTCTTGCCTATATACTGGTTTTTTTGGAGCTTACAGTCCCCAAGTGGGCATTTGAAGGCATAGACGACGTTAGTCTCTTTTAAAGCGTTCTGTTTCGTGTCTGGAGAGTTTCTCATGAGTAGGCTGGCCGTTTTTCTGGTTTTATAGTAAATCGTCAGTTGTATCCTCTGATTTTTTGTCTGTAGGGATAACGTTTCTATTAACAATATCTTTCAGGACCCTTTCCTCTGTTTTATGAGCTGTGGAAAAGAAGTTCCTGTAAAATAGTCTAATAGGGGGTATAGGTGTTGTGTTAGTTGTCTCTTCAGAGGTTGCATGGCTTTTCACTTTCCTTCTTATGATGTCTTCGATGAAACCATTGGAGAAGCCGTTATTGACTAGAACCTGCCTTACCCTACAGAGTTCTTCGTCGACTTGCTTCCATTCTGAGCTGTGGCTGAGAGCACGGTCGACGTATGCGTTAACAACACTCCTCTTGTACCTGTCAGGGCAGTCGCTGTTGGCATTTAGGCACATTCCTATGTTTGTTTCCTTTGTGTAGACTGCAGTGTGGAAACCTCCGCCCTTTTCCATGACTGTTACATCTAGAAAAGGCAGCTTCCCATCCTTTTCCGTCTCGTAAGTGAAACGCAGCACGGAACTGCTCAAATGCCTCCTTCAGCTCCTGCAGATGTCTGACATCAGGTACCTGTGTAAAAATGTCGTCAACATACCTGCAGTATATGGCCGGTTTCAAGTTCATGTCGACTAAGACTTTTTGCTCGATGGTACCCATGTAGAAGTTTGCAAACAGGACACCTAGGGGAGAACCCATAGCGACCCCATCTACTTGCTTATACATATGCCCATCCGGGCTCAAGAAGGGTGCCTCTTTTTTTTCTGGCATTTTTGCTCTTGACATGCCAGAAAGTATTCTGAGGAAACTACTCCAAGCTTGTACTAAAGAGGCACCCTTCTTGAGCCCGGATGGGCATATGTATAAGCAAGTAGATGGGGTCGCTATGGGTTCTCCCCTAGGTGTCCTGTTTGCAAACTTCTACATGGGTACCATCGAGCAAAAAGTCTTAGTCGACATGAACTTGAAACCGGCCATATACTGCAGGTATGTTGACGACATTTTTACACAGGTACCTGATGTCAGACATCTGCAGGAGCTGAAGGAGGCATTTGAGCAGAGTTCCGTGCTGCGTTTCACTTACGAGACGGAAAAGGATGGGAAGCTGCCTTTTCTAGATGTAACAGTCATGGAAAAGGGCGGAGGTTTCCACACTGCAGTCTACACAAAGGAAACAAACATAGGAATGTGCCTAAATGCCAACAGCGACTGCCCTGACAGGTACAAGAGGAGTGTTGTTAACGCATACGTCGACCGTGCTCTCAGCCACAGCTCAGAATGGAAGCAAGTCGACGAAGAACTCTGTAGGGTAAGGCAGGTTCTAGTCAATAACGGCTTCTCCAATGGTTTCATCGAAGACATCATAAGAAGGAAAGTGAAAAGCCATGCAACCTCTGAAGAGACAACTAACACAACACCTATACCCCCTATTAGACTATTTTACAGGAACTTCTTTTCCACAGCTCATAAAACAGAGGAAAGGGTCCTGAAAGATATTGTTAATAGAAACGTTATCCCTACAGACAAAAATCAGAGGATACAACTGACGATTTACTATAAAACCAGAAAAACGGCCAGCCTACTCATGAGAAACTCTCCAGACACGAAACAGAACGCTTTAAAAGAGACTAACGTCGTCTATGCCTTCAAATGCCCACTTGGGGACTGTAAGCTCCAAAAAACCCAGTATATAGGCAAGACAACAACATCTCTTTCTAGGCGTTTAACGATGCATAAACAACAGGGCTCCATTAAGGAACATATAATCTCTTCCCATAACCAAACCATCGCCAGAGAAATCCTAGTAAACAACACAGAAATCATCGATAGATACAGCGATAGCAGGCGGCTTGACGTTTGCGAGGCACTACACATCAAGAAGTCAACACCAGCAATCAACAGCCAATTATTGCACAACTATATTCTACCCACCTCAAGACTCCGCTCCAATATAGAAGCATCAAGAAATATGGACCAATAGGCTTTCTACAAACACTTCTATTCAATATCCATTGTTTCGTGTTCTGTCTTGTGTTGATACTTTTAATACCCTATTAATATCCTCTAATGCCACATCATCCTTCCCACCTCACTCAAATGTAATGCCACATCACCCTTCCCACCTCACTCAAAAGTAGATATAAAATCAGGGAAATGCAAGTTCTAATCAGTTGTGTATTTGTGAAGTCTTTGAAAATGTAATAAGTTTTACGAAACGCGCCCGTGTCGCGTCAGACTAGAAATAAAAATGAATTTTGGAGAAGTGATTTTTGATTTACCTCCAACAGTGAAGCATAATGTACGAAAGATTGAGAAAATTCGTGTTAGAATTATTAATCTTACTTTTTCGGTCATATTTAATAAAATATATATATATATATATATATATATATATATATATATATATATATATATATATATATATATATATATATATATATGAGAAAGAAAAAAATATGTATATGTATATGTATATATGTATATGTATATATACATATATAAACGCCAGACGAGCATCTTTACCACCAAACCATGGGGACTGGAGCTGCTAGACTGAATCAAACACGCATTTTGTTCGCAATTAGGGTGAAAACATGTCTTGTCACGCAATATATCTGGATAAGGCACATAATCTTCAAGACGTATTGGATGCTGAACTGCAATTGAATTTTCTTTTTTTTATATTTATTTTTACATGCGTACATGTGAATAAATACAATAAAACAGAACAAAACAGAACACAAACACAAAGGCACAAAACAAAGAAAGACAATATACACTAAATACCGGCCTGAAGGGCCGATAACAAAAACATAACAATGAGCATCAACACAAAGGAACACAGTAAATATAGACAACAAGACAATACAGGAGGGCAATGGAAATAAACGAAAAACTACACATAACACAAAATCACAGTAGAAAAGGAACAGTGCAAGACATGTCGTGCAATGTTAAGCGTACAGGCAAGCATAAGTAAGGCAACAGATCACAATAATCACAAAGGCACAGTTACAAAGGACAAAGGCACAAGGTTACAAAGGACAAAGGCACAAAGTTATAAAGGACAAAGGCACAGGTAGAAATTACAAGGCACAAAGTTATAAAGCACCAAATACACGAAACAGCGGCCTGAAGGGCCGACAACGAAACAATAAGCACAGCAGTACAATCATAAAATACCCAAACCCTCACCCCAACAACCCAACCCGTGAAACAACACAAAACAAGCCAACTGGCCCTGAAAAACCACACAGAGAGGTACAACACATAACACCAATAAAGTAAATACAATACACTCACGCACACACGCACACAAACACAACACCACAACACAGCACAAACACACAACAACAACAACAAAAAATCACTTAAAAGAAGAAGACACGACAGTGGTAGGCAAATACTTCTCAGGAAACTCATGCCTAGGATATTTCTGCTTATAAGCTTCCCACACTAAGTACTCCCTGTCGGTAGGACAACGGTCCCCCTGCTTCAGGGGGGCGGGCATAAACTCGGGAACTACCAGATCAGGCGGAAACGGCAGCATCCGGAGCTGGGCGACAGTTGTCGCATAACGAGGTAAGGCAGAGCGAAGGGAAGCAGAAGACACGGAAGAAGCGGACGCAGGCCCCTGAGACAGCCCTGCCGCCGGACGCACAGAAGACGACGAAGACCGCCGAGACGGCAACCCCACACCTGACACCGCAGGAGACACAGTAGAGACGGTCGGAGACGGGAGAAGTGGCAAAACCGCTGCTGATGAAGCAGGGGACGAAACTGGGGGCACGGAACCCCCAGAGCGAGCAGTCTTCTTGAACACCATCACCTGGTCACTCCGCTCACCAGCAGGAGGAACCACCCCCCATGCAGAACCAGAACCATTCGACGCAGGCGACGCACCGGAAGCAAGCTCCACAGGCACCTCACTAGAAGAAACATCTATACAGGCAGCCGCAGGCACATGGTCCTCCGCCACCACCGAGGAATGCGACGGAACCTCACCCCTGTCACTGGAAGATCCACCATCGTCGAATTCTCCCGAATCAGACCAATCAGAAGATCTCCGGGAACGCTTGGGCACCGGCCTCACATCATCAGAGCCGGATGTCGACCCAGAGACCCAGAGAACACAACCCGGGCGAACCGACGCCCTCCGCAGGACGGCAGCATCCTCAACGACACGGGGAACCAGGTCGAGCACAGTAGGAGGTCCCACAGCGACCCCAGCACCCAGCACATCCTGGGCACACAGCGAGGGTGCAGTGACAGGCACCACAGACGAAGAACAGGAAGACGGGGGAGCCGTGCATACAGGAGCCAGAAGAACCACGGAAGCATCCAGGACAGCAACCGGGGCAGGACGAACACCCGACAACGACACAACCGCCTGAGAAGAGGCAACCGCAACAGGCGATACAGCCCCTGGAGGAGGGGCGACATCTGCAGGAGACGCTTCAGGCGACACACGGGGTACGGCAGCAGCCAAAGCGGCGTTCACACCCACCGAATCATCCTCCACAGGGAGCGGCGGGAAATCCTCCTCACGGAAGAGGTTGTCGGGCGCGATGGCAGGTTCCGAGCACCCAGCAGCCTGATGACCCAAGAGGCCACAACAGTAATACGTACGGGGCTGGCGAGCATAAAACACTCGAACAGAACACCCCAGAAGCCTCACTTGAGAAGGAATGTCCGCCCGCAGCCTCATTCTAAGGGTGCGAATATTTGACCGCACACCCTTTAGCGGACCCGACGAGAGCAGGTGCAACCGCATACTGACGACCGCCCCAAACTGGCCGAAATAATGCCTCAGCAGTCTCTCCGGAAATTCCAGGGGCGCTCTATGCACGCTTACATACGTGATAGCACCACTGCGATCGGAGACAGTCACAGTGCCCGCACCTTCGGGCAGGGGCAAGGTCCGCCCCTCGTACCGACGTAAAGACGCCCTATATACCTCCTCCGTCGTTAGTTTAACAACCACTCTACAGGCAGACACCAGCTCAACACCATAAACATCCTCCACAGGGACCCGCAGCATGTCACACAGCACCAAACCCACCTCGGGATAACCCGCCCGAGCAGAAAACTCGAGGCCTATTGACTGGGCACGCAAAACAGGGGGTAGGGGGGTCCCCATGGCGCCGACACGCCAAACCGCACCCGCCCCCTCGCAACTTTAGGTAGCAACTTGCAGGTCAAGCGAGCGTGTCTTGACCCCCTGGCAGCAAACGAGCGAATCCCACAATTGTATTAATATAAAATCCAGAAATTCTCTGTATGGCTAAACTCGAGCCTTCTGTCTCAGCGAAGAACTGTTCCAATGTGTTCAGTTCAGCGATCCATTGATCCACTACCACACCTGCCTCATGTATAGATATCGTGCATTGCTCGCCCCTTATAGGTAACTTCCCTTCAAAATCAGGTTCATTTTCTTGATTAAACCGTTGTAAATTGAGCGAAAAATTAGTATAAATCAATAGGGCACGTGGGAAATTGGGGTGAGTGGCATTAAACAGTGATTCCAATTGTCTTATAAAAAAATCATGATACATATTTAAATAATGGGCTGGATCCCCTTGAGCATAATCTGGGATACTGAACGAATGACGTATATAGCCCCATTGAAATTATTAATAACCTCTAGAACTTCGGGATGAGCAGGAGGTATAGCATCTACCTGCTGCTGTTGCTGAGGTGGTGGAGAATTGGCAATAGGCTGACTAGTTTCTGCATGGGAAACTGATTCCCAAACCAAATGCAGGGAATAGTCATCATCCTCTAGTCGCAAATCTATAAGTAAAAGAATAACGATTTCAAATAAATAATAAAAATTAAATATAGTAAGTTTATAAATAATGAAGTTATTTGAATAAATTAATTATTGAGGACAATAATTACGATTCGGACTTCCCTTGTTAAAGTTGTTGGTATATGAGCTCGGGTAGTGCTGGGCTCTCCTCCACTGCCTCCTCTTCCACGAATATATACATCCTCCACTATCTGCAGAGCCGGCAACCCTAAACAAAAAAAAATTAATACATATATATATATATATATATATATATATATATATATATATATATATATATATATATATATATATATATATATATATATATACAAATTTAAGAGATATTACTGTTAATAGCTAATGTTCGTAACATAAATATAATAATATAATGGGTAAATAATGGCAAATATTGCAATATTATTACCGAATAATATAATTGATGAGGGAAACTAGTAAGAGTTATTTTTACTTACTTTCGTGCTGGTCAACTTGAGGTGATGATGCTTCTGAGGTCTCAATCAGATTTAGTGGCAGACTCTGAATCATCATCATCATCTAGATACATACAAATGGGCAGGCTTCAGGGATGCGACTTGTGGATTACAGTAACATTAATTTATGTGAATAAGAACAAATTACTGCATCCGATAAGTAATATTTTATAAAATATCGCATACTGCCGGAATAATGAAAAGAAATAATAATAGATCATAAATGAAACAGGTGCTGCTGGTATTAATAATGCTCATGATTGATGCAGAAGATTTTGGAGTACGAGGTGCAGATTATATCACAATGTCCACTTAGGAAGTGTGGGTGGGGGTGGGTCGTCATCACAGAGAGTGAGGGTGGGGACAGGTTGTCATCACATAGAGAGTGAGGGTGGGGGCAGGTCGTCATCACGTAGAGAGTAAGGGGTGGAGGCAGGTCGTCCTCACATAGAGAGTGGGGGTGGGGGCAGGTCCTCATCACATAGTGAGGGTGGGGGGGTCGTCATCACATAGAGAGTGAGGGTGGGGGCAGGTCGTCATCACATAAATAGTGAGGGGTGGGGGCAAGTTGTCATCACATAGAGTGAGGGTGGGGGGGATCGTCATCACATAGAGAGTGAGGGTGAGGATGGGTCGTCATCACATAGAGAGTGAGGGTGGGGGGTCGTCATCACATAGAGAGTGAGGGTGGGGGGTGGGTCCTCATCACATAGAGAGTGGGGGTGGGGCAGGTCGTCATCACATAGAGAGTGAGGGTGGGGGGTCGTCATCACATAGAGACTGAGGGTGGGGGGTGGGTCCTCATCACATAGAGAGTGGGGGTGGGGCAGGTCGTCATCACATTGAGAGTGAGGGTGGGGGGTGGGTCGTCATCACATAGAGAGTGAGGGTGGGGGTGGGTCGTCATCACATAGAGAGTGAGGGGTGGGGGCAGGTAAACATCACATAAAGAGTGAGGGTGGGGGGTGGGTCGTCATCACATAGAGAGTGAGGGTGGGGGGTGGGTCGTCATCATATAGAAAGTGAGGGTGGGTCGTCATCACATAGAGAGTGAGGGTGGGGTGGATCGTTATCACATAGAGAGTAACGGTGGGGGGTGGGTCGTCATCACATAGAGAGTGAGGGTGGGTCGTCATCACATATAGAGTGAGGGTGGGGGCAGGTCGTCATCACATAGAGTGTAAGGGAGGGGGCTGGGTCGTTTTCACACAGAGAGTGAGGGTGGGGGCAGGTCGTCATCACATAGTGAGGGGTGGGGGTGGGTCGTCATCACATAGAAAGTGAGGGTTGGGGTGGGTCGTCATCATATATGGAGCACTAACTCTAGACAGATGAGCCTCCAATAGCAACAGGTGGACCCATTGTGCGATAAATACCATCAATACATTCGATATAACAAACAGTCACTGAGAAGGGTGTCGACGAAATACATGCAGACTTTGTTTTGCAAGCCCCTTGGGAATCTCCTCCAGAAGACTTTAAGATTATGGTTATTGAAGGAAAAAAGAACCAGACAAATCCTCATCTGCTACGTAACATTGCATAGAAGCATAAAGAAGCAAGCATCCGACTGCTTCATTTACTTCACAGATGGATCAGTAGACCAGCAAGGACAAGAAACCGGAGCTGCAGTTAAAGCAGGAAACTGTAAAATGTTGGAGGCTCTCAAATGGGTGTTCGACTTTACAAACAGAGATGCAAGCCATTCAAAAGGCTTTGAAACATGCTCTTGCTGAACACCGATAACATGTTATCATACATACAGATCCGAGAACCGCCATTGAAACCTTGCAACAAGAACACATATGTGATAACATACATCTGATCACATATGTCATATCATTAATGAAAACACTCCAACGTCAAGGCCGACGGGTACTTATCAACTGGGTGTCAAGTCATGTGGGAATAATAGGAAATGACATTGCAGACGAAGCTGCAAAACTTGCAACTAAGAGATGAAATGTAGACATTTACATACCACAGTGTCAATCACAGATTAATTAAGAAAGTAATTAGAAACAGAGCAATGCAAAAGATGTACAGTGACCACAAAACAGCAGTTGCAACATCAGGATCTGCGGGTTGGAACAAGAATTCAACCAACTATGAAACATTTAGTTTGATGAAATGGAGCAGTAGAGCAACAGAAGTACACTTACATCGCATCAGGCTTGGATACCCATGTGCATGGGAAATAGGCTTACAGGTGCCGGAAGATGAGAGAGAGTGAGAGAGATGACCTGCCCCCACCTCACATAGAGAGTGGAGGTGGGGGCAGGACGTCATCACATAGAGAGTGAGGGGTGGGGGGTGGTTCGTTTTCACATAGAGAGTGAGGGTGGGGGCAGGTCGTCATCACATAGAGAGTGAGGGGTGGGGGGTGGGACGTCTTCACATAGTGAGGAAGGGTCGTCATCACAGAGAGAGTGAGGGGTGGGTCGTCATCACACATAGAGTGAGGGTGGGGGTGGGTTGTCTTCACATAGAAAGTGAGGGGTGGGGTTGATCGTCATCACATAGAGAGTGAGGGTAGAGGGTGGGTCATCATCACATAGAGAGTGAGGGTAGGGGCAGGTCGTCTTCACAAGGAGAGTGAGGGGTGGGGGTGGGTTGTCTTCACATAGAGAGTGAGGGGAGGGGATGGGTCGTCATCACATAGAGAGTGAGAGAGGGGGCAGGTCGTCATCACATAGAGAGTGAGGGTGGGGGTGGGTCATCATCACATAGAGAGTGAGAGGTGGGGTGGGTCATCACATAGAGAGTGAGAGGTGGGGTGGGTCGTCTTCACATAGTGAGGGTAGGGGTGGGTCGTCATCACATAGAGAGTGACGGTGGGGGTGGGTCATCATCACATAGAGAGTGAGAGGTGGGGTGGGTCATCACATAGAGAGTGAGAGGTGGGGTGGGTAGTCTTCACATAGAGAGTGAGGGGTAGGGGTGGGTTGTCTTCACATAGAGAGTGAGAGGTGGAGTTTGGTCGTCATCACAGAGTGAGGGTGGGGTGGGAGGTCCTCACATAGAATGAGGGTGGGGGTGGGTCGTCATCACATAGAGAGTGAGAGAGGGGGCAGGTCGTTTTCACATAGAGAGTGAGGGGTGAGGGTGGGTTGTCTTCACATAGAGAGTGAGAGGTGGGGGTGGGTCGTCATCACATAGAAAGTGAAGGTGGGGTGGGTTGTCTTCACATAGAGAGTGAGGGTGAGGGTGGGTTGTCTTCACATGTAGTGAGGGGTGGGGTTGGTCTTCATCACATAGAGAATGAGGGTGGGAGGTGGGTCGTCCTCACATAGAGAGTGAGGGTGGGGACAGGTCGTCATCACATAGAGAGTGAGGGGTGGGGAGTGGGTCGTCTTCACATAGAGAATGAGGGTGGGGGTGGGATTGTCTACACATAGAGAGTGAGGGTGGAGGTGAGTTGTCTTCACAAAGAGAGTGAGGAGAGTGAGGGTGGGGGCAGGTCGTCATCACATAGAGAGTGAGGGTGGGGGTAGAACGTCATCACATAGAGAGTGAGGGTGGGGGGTGGGTCGTCCTCACATAGAGAGTGAGGGTGGGGCAGGTCGCCATCACATAGAGAGTGAGGGCTGGGGTGGGTTGTCTTCACATAGAGAGTGAGGGGTGGGGGTGGGTTTTCTTCACATAGAGAGTGAGGATGTGGGTGCGTTGTCTTCACATAGAGAGTGAGGGGTGGGGATGGGTTGTCTTCACATGGAGAGTGAGGGGTGGGGTTGGTCTTTATCACATAGCGAGTGAGGGTGGGGGGGTGGGTCGTCCTCACATAGAGAGTGAGGGTGGGGGCAGGTCGTCATCACATAGAGAGTGAGGGGTGGGGTGTGGGTCGTCTCCACATAGAGAGTGAGGGTGGGGGTGGGTTGTCTTTACATGGAGAGTGAGGGTGGGGGTGGGTTGTCTTCACAAAGAGAGTGAGGGGTGGGGTGGGTTGTCTTCACATAGAGAGTGAGGGGTGGGGTGGATCGTCTTCACATAGAGAGTGAGGGGTTGGGGTGGGTTGTGTTCACATAGAGATTGAGGAGTTGGGGTGGGTCGTCATCACAGAGAGTGAGGGTGGGGGGTGGGTCGTCTTCACATAGAGAGTGAGAGGTGGATTGTGGTCGTCACCACAGATTGAGGGTGGGGGTGGGTCGTCCTCACATAGAGAGTGAGAGAGGGGGCAGGTCGTCATCAAATAGAGAGTGAGGGTTGGTTGTCTTCATATAGAGAGTGAGGGGTGGGTGGGTCTTCATCACATAGAGAGTGAGGGTGGGGGGTGGGTCGTCATCACATAGAGAGTGAGGGTGGGAGCAGGTCGTCATCACATAGAGAATGAGGGTGGGGGTGGGTCGTCATCACATAGCGAGTAAGGTGTGGGGGTGGGTTGTCTTCACATTGAGAGTGAGGGGTGGGGGTGGGTCGTCTTCACATTGAGAGTGACGATGGGGGTGGGTCGTCTTCACATAGAGAGTGACGGGTGGGGGTGGGTTGTCGTCACATAGGGAGTGAGGGGTGGGGGTGGGTTGTCTTCACATAGATTGAGGGTGGGAAAGGGTTGTCTTCACATAGAGAGTGAGGGTGGGTTGTCTTCACATAGAGAGTGAGGGGTGGGGGTGGGTTGTCATCACATAGAGAGTGACGGTGGGGGGTAGGTCGTCTTCACATAGAGAGTGAGGGCGGTGGGTCGTCTTCACATAGTGAGGTTGGGGGTGGGTCGTCTTCACATAGAGAGTGAGAGTGGGGTGGGTTGTCTATACATAGCGAGTGAGGGGTGGGGATGCGTCATCATCACATAGAGAGTGAGGGGTGGGGGCAGGTCGTCATCACATAGAGAGTGGGGGTGGATGGTAGGTCATCTTCACATAGAGAGTAAGGGGTGGGGGTGGGTCATCATCACATAGAGTGAGGGGTGGGTGTGGATCGTCATCACAGAGAGTGAGCGGTGGGGGTGGGTCGTCATCACATAGAGAGTGAGGTTGGGGGGTGGGTCGTCTTCACATAGTGAGGGTGTGGGGTGGGTTGTGTTCAAATAGAGAATGAGGGTGGGGGTTCGTCGTCTTCACATAGAGAGTGAGGGCGGTGGGTCGTCTTCACATAGTGAGGGTGTGGGGTGGGTCGTCTTCACATAGAGAGTGCGGGTGGGGTGGGTTGTCTTCCCATAACGAGTGAGAGGTGGGGGTGGGTCATCATCACATAGAGAGTGAGGGGTGGGGGCACGTCGTCATCACATAGAGAGTGAGGGGTGGGGGGTGGGTTGTCTTCACATAGAGAGTGAGGGTGGGGGTGGGTTGTCTTCACATAGAGAGTGAGGGTGGGGGTGGGTTGTCTTCACATAGAGAGTGAGGGTGGGGTGGGTCGTCATCACATTAAGAATGAGGGTGGGGGATGGGTCGTCATCACATAGAGAATGAGGGTGGGGGTGGGTCGTCATCACATATATATTAAGGGTGGGTGGAGGCCCTCTTCACATAAAGAGTGAGGGTGGGGTTGGTTCTTCATCACATAGACAGTGAGGGTGGTGATGGGTCATCATCACATAGACAGTGAGGTGTGGGGTGGGTCGTCATCACATAGAAGGTGAGGGTGGGGGTTGGTCGTCATCACATAGAGGCTGAGGGTCGGTCGTCATCACATAGAGAGTGAGGGTTAGGGCAGGTCGTCTTCACATAGAGAGTGAGGGTGGGGGGATGGGTCGTCATCACATCGAGAGTGAGGGGGTAGGGTGGGTCCTCATCACATAGATAGTGAGGGGTGGGGGTGGGTCGTCATTACATAGAGAGTGAGGGTGGGGGTAGGTCGTCATCACAGAGTGAGGGTGGGGGTTTGTTGTCATCACATAGAGAGTGAGGGGTGGGGTTGGTTGTTTTCACATAGAGTGAAGGGTGGGGGTGGGTTGTCTTCACATAGAGAGTGAGGGTGGGGGTGGGATGTCTTCACAGAGAGAGTAAGGGTGCAGGTAGGTCGTCATCACATAGACAGTGAGGGTAGTGATGGGTCGTCATCACATAGAGAGTGAGGGGTGGGTTGAGTCATCATCATATAGAGAGTGAGGTTGGGGGTGGGCTGTCTTCTCATAGAGAGTGAGGGTGAGGGCAGGTCTTCATCACAAAGAGAGTGAGGGGTGATGGGAGGCCCTCTTCACATAGAGAGTGAGGGTGGGTCATCATCACATAGAGAGTGAAGGTGGGGGTAAGTCGTCATCACATAGAGAGTGAGGGGTGGAGGTGGGTTGTCTTCACATAGCGAGTGAAGGGTGGGGTGGGTCATCATCACATAGAGAGTAAGGGTGGCGGGTAGGTTGTCTTCACATTGAGAGTGAGGGGGGTGGGTCGTCTTCACATAGTGAGGATGTGGGGTGGGTTGTGTTCAAATAGAGAGTGAGGGTGGTGGTTCGTCGTCTTCACATAGAGAATGAGGGTGGAGGTGGGTCGTCTTCACATAGAGAGTGATGGTGGGGGAGTGGGTTGTCTTCACATAGAGAGTGAGGGGTGTGGGTGGGTGGTGTTCACGTAGAGAGTGAGGGTGGGGGTGGGTTGTCTTCACATAGAGAGTGAGGGGTGTGGGTGGGTGGTGTTCACGTAGAGAGTGAGGGTGGGGGTGGGTTGTCTTCACATAGAGAGTGAGGGTGGGGGTGGTGTTACGAACCAAAATTTCTCGCCCGAACACGAAGCCGTGAAGTCCACGCCATCTGTGAGTCCGCTCCCGAAAATCCCACAACATGGTCAACGTCATCTAGTGATGACAGGAGATGCCGGCAATAAGTGTTGGATGCCTGTCCTAGTCGGCTCGTGACGTAGCCGCTGCTGACCTCTGGTGAGGTGGCGCTTAGAAAGTGAACGCCATCTATGGAGCAAAGAGGTGGACGTTTGGGTCTAAGCTAGTAAGTGATGTTTCCTAGTGGTCCCATGTAATGTCCCCAGTACTGATGATGTGTCTACTTTCAAAGTCAACCTAGGACGGTTGTGAGGTACGTTGAATGAGTCTACCCAAGGCAGCCAAGGTCTCTTCATCAGTGTGCTTTGTAGAAGCTGTGAGCCACCCCCCGGACGAACTCTGCCGAGTGTGATTGCCTGCCTGAGGAGTGGCAGTAACGGGATTCGCCGTATCCGGGGCTGGCTGGTGGAAGAGACTACCCACTGCAGTACCGACCGAGGAGAGTGACCAGCGGGTCACACGAGGCTCCTGCCTAGGGCTCGCAACCCTAGTATTAGTCGTGGAGTGGCCTAACAGCGAGGCTGACTAGTACCTACCAGCTATAGGCTGGACTGAGGTTGTAGGCTATCACGACCAGGCACCCAATGGGATTGTAATTTGGCTGGCCTGTGGCCAGGGTGGATTCATTGTGGGTTCTGGGCCATGGAAGAGGAAACCAGGAAAGGCTACCCAGATTGAGCATCGCCAAGTATCCAGTGTCTTCAGAGGAAGACGAAGATGAAAATACTTTGTAGTAATAATTCCCTTTTGTGATATTAATTTACATATGGTGGTGGGAAAGGAATATATATAATTAAGTATACTTGTGTATTTAACGTACATCCCCCGTTGATTTTACATGCGTTACGGAGCTCACCCCTTGAAAGCCTCTACTAACTTGGGGCCAGATACCCAAAAAATTAATACCATCAGAAAAGAACCCGGTTGCGTCCCAGTAGGGCCGTAACAGGTGGGTTGGCTTCACTTAGTGTGAGGGGGTAGGGGGGGGGGGGTGTCTTCACAAAAAGAGTGAGGGGTGGGGTGGGTAGTCTTTACATAGTGTGTGAGGGGTGGCATGGGTCGTCTCCACATAGGGAGTGAGGGTTGGGGGTGGGTCGTCTTCACATAGAGAGTGAGGGTGGGGGTGGGTCGTCTTCACATAGAGAGTGAGGGGTGGGGGTGGGTTGTCTTCACATAGAAAGTGAGGGTGGGGGCGGGTTGTCTTCACATAGAGAGTGAGGGTAGGGAGTGGGTCGTCATCACATAGAGAGTGAAGGTGGGGATGGGTTTTCATCACAGAGTGAGGGTGGGGGATGGGTCATCATCACATAGAGAGTGAGGGTGTAGGCAGGTCGTCTTCACATAGAGAGTGAGGGGTGGGGGTGGGTGACCTTCACATAGCATGTGAGTGTGGAGGCCGGTCGTCATCACATAGTGAGGGTGGGGTGTTGGTCGTTTTCACATAGAGAGTGAGGGTGGGGGATGGTCGTCATCACATAGAGAGTAAGGGGTGTTGGGAGGCCCTCTTCACATTGAGAGTGAGGGTAGGGGTGTGCCGTCATCACATCGAGAGTGAGGGTGGGGGGTGGGTTGTCTTCACAGAGAGTGAGGGGTGGGGTGGGTTGTCATCACAGAGTGAGGGTGGGGAATGGGTCGTCATCACAGAGAGTGAGGGTGTGGGCAGGTCGTCTTCACATAGAGAGTGAGGGTGGGGTGTGGGTCGTTTTCACATAGAGAGTGAGGGTGGGGGCTGGTCGTCATCACTTAGAGAGTAAAGGGTGTTGGGAGGCCCTCTTCACATAGAGGGTGAGGGGTGTGTCGTCATCACATCGAGAGTGAGGGTGGGTTGTCTTCACATAGAGAGTAAAGGGGTAAGGTGGGTCGTCATCACAGAGTGCGGGGTGGAAGTGGGTCGTTATCACATAGTGACTGATGGTGGGGGTGGGTCGTCATCACATAGAGAGTGAGGGGTGGGGTGGGTCCTCATCACATAGAGGGTGGGGGTGGGTTGTCTTCACAGAGAGTGAGGGTGGGGGCAGGGCGTCATTACATATAGAGTGAGGGGTGGGGGTGGTTTAATTGTCTTCACATAGAGAGTGAGGGGTGGGGGTGGATTGTCATAACATAGAGAGTGAGGGTGGGGGGTTGGTCGTCATGACAGAGATTGAGGGTGGGGGCAGGTCGTCTTCACATAGTGAGGGGTGGGGGTCGGTTGTCTTCACATAGAGAGTGAGTGTGGGGGTGGGTCATTTTCACATAGGGAGTGAGGGTGGGGGCAGGTCGTCATCACATAGTGAGGGGTGTTGGGAGGCCCTCTTCAAATAGAGAGTGAGGGTGGGGGTGTGCCGTCATCACATAGAGAGAAAGGAAGGGGGGTTGTCTTCACAATGAGAGTGAGGGGTAAGGTGGGTCGTCATCACATTGAGAGTGAGGGCGGGGTGTGGGTCGTTTTCATATAAAGAGTGAGGGTGGGGGCAGGTCGTCATCACAGAGAGTGAGGGGTGGTGGGAGGCCCTCTTCACATAGAAAGTGAGGGTGGGTCGTCATCACATAGAGAGTGAGTGTAGGGGTGGGTCGTCATCACATAGAGTGAGGGGTTGGGGTGGGTTGGCTTCATATAGAGAGTGAGGGTTGGGGTTGGTCATCACATAGAGAGTGAGGGTGGGGGGTGGGTCGTCATCACATAGAGAGTGAGGGGTGGGGGTGGGTCGTCTTCACATAGAGAGTGAGGGTGGAGGGTGGGTCGTCTTCATAAAGAGAGTGAGGGTGGGGGTGGGTTGTCTTCACAGAGAGAGGGAGGAGTGGAGGTGGGTCGTCTTAACATTCAGAGTGAGGGGTGGGGGTGGGTCTTCATCACATAGAGAGTAAGGGTGGGGGTGGGTCGACATCACATAGATAGTAGGGGATGGTGGCAGGTCGTCATCACATAGAGTGAGGAATGGGGTGGGTCGTTTTCACATAGAGAGTGATTGTTGTGGGTAGGTCGTCATCACATAGAGAGTAAGGGGTGGTGGGAGGCCGTCTTCACATAGAGAGTGAGGGTGGGGTGATTCGTCATCATACAGACAGTGAGGGTAGGGATGGGGCGTCATCACACAGAGAGTGAGGGTTCGTGTGGGTTATCATCATATAGAGAGTGAGTGTGGGGGTGGGTTGTCTTCACATAGAGAGTGAGGGGTGGAGTGGGTTGTCATCACATAGAGAGTGAGGATGGGTGGGCTCGTCATCACATAGAGAGTGAGGGGTGGGGGTGGGTAGTCTTCACTTAGAGAGTGAGGAGGGGGGGGGGTCCGTCATCACACAGAGAGGGAGGGGTGTGAGCAGGTCGTCATCACATAGAGAGTGAGGGTAGGGTACGTGTGGGTAGTTTCCACATAGAGAGTGAGGGTGGGTCGTCATCAAATAGATAGTAGGGGATGGTGGCAGGTCGTCATCACATTGAGTGAGGAATGGGGTGGGTCGTTTTCACATAGAGAGTGATTGTTGTCGGTAGGTCGTCATCACATAGAGAGTGAGGGGTGGTTGGAGGCCCTCTTCACACAGAGAGTGAGGGTGGGTCGTCATCATGTAGAGAGTGAGGGGTTGGGGTGCGTTGTCTTCACGTAGAGATTAAGGGGCGGGGGGGGGGGGTCGTCATCACAAAGAGTGAGGGTGGGTCGTCATTACATAGAGAGTGAGGGTGGGGGCAGGTCGTCATTGCATAGAGAGTGAGGGGTGAGGGGTGGGTTTTCTTCACATAGAGAGTGAGGGGTGGGGGGTTATCTTGAGGTTATCTTGAGATGATTTCGGGGCTTTTAGTGTCCCCGCGGCCCGGTCCTCGAACAAGCCTCCACCCCAAGGAAGCAGCCCGTGACAGCTGACTAACACCCAGGTACCTATTTTACTGCTAGGTAACAGGGACATAGGGTGAAAGAAACTCTGCCCATTGTTTCTCGCCGGCGCCTGGGATCGAACCCAGGACCACAGGATCATAAGTCCCGCGTGCTGTCCGCTCGGCCGACCGGCTCCCTGGGTTAATTGGGGGTGGGTTAATTGTCTTCACATAGAAAGTGAGGGGTGGGGGTGGGTCGTCTTCACATAGAGAGGGAGGGTAGTGATGGGTCGTTATCACATAGTGAGTGAGGGGTGGGGGCAGGTCGTTTTCACATAGAGAGGGAGGGGTGGGGGTGGGCTGTCTTTACATAGAGAGTGAGGAGTGGGGGTGGGTCGTCATCACATAGAGAGAGAGAGTGGGGGAAGGTCGTCATCACATAGAGAGTGAGGGTGGGGTGTGGGTCGTTTTCACATAGAGAATGAGGGTGGGGGCAGGTCGTCATCACATAGAGAGCGAGGGGTGATAGGAGCCCCTCTTCACATAGAGAGTGAGGGTGGGTCGTCATCACTTAGAGAGTGAGGGTGGGGGTGGGTTGTCTTCACATAGAGAGTTAGGGTTTGGATTGGGTCGTTATCTTATAGAGAGTGATTAGGGGGTGGGTCGTCATCACACAGAGAGTGAGGGTGAGGTAGGTCGTCATCACATAGAGAGTGAAGTGTGGGGTGGGTCCTTATCACATAGAGAGTGAGGGTGGTGGTGGGTTGTCGTCACATAGAGAATGAGGGTGGGGGGTGGGTCGTTATCACATAGAGAGTGAGGGGTGGAGGTTGGTTGTCCTCATATAGAGAGTGAGGGTTGGGGTTGGGTCATCACACAAAGAGTGAGAGTGGGGGTTGGGTCATCACATAGAGAGTGAGGGTGGAGGTGGGTCGTTATCACATAGAGAGTGAGGGTTGGGGCAGGTCGTCATCACGTAGAGAGTGAGGGTGGGGGTGGGTTGTCTTCACATAGAGAGTGAGGGGTAGGTGTAGGTTGTATTCACATAGAGAGTGAGGGGTGGGGGTTGGTCGTTTACACAAAGGGAGTGAGGATGGGGGGTCGGTCGTCTACACATAGAGAGTGAGGGGTGGGGGTAGGTTGTCGTCACATAAAGAGTGGGGGATGGGGGTGGGTCATCATCACATAGAGAGTGAGGGGTGGGGGTGGGTCGTCTTCACACATAGTGAGGGTGGGGGTGGGTCGTCCTCACATAGTGAGTGAGGGTGGGGGTGGGTCATCATCACATAGAGAGAAGAGGGGTGGGGGAGGATCATCATCACATGAAGAGTGAGGCGTGAGGGTGGGTCGTCATCACATAAAGAGTGAGGTTGAGGATGGGTCGTCTTCACATAGAGAGTGAGGGTGGGGTGGGTTGTCTATACATAGCGAGTGAGGGGTGGGGGTGCGTCATCATCACATAGAGAGTGATGGGTGGGGGCAGGTCGTCATCACATAGAGAGTAAGTAAGTAATTATCAAAAGAAGGCACCAAACCGGGAAGGCTATGTAGCACCATCAAATACGCAAAATAATCAGAGGGCGTTAAATATCACCAAGGATGCCAATACGAGAACAAAAACGCATAAGGCGAACGATATCAAAAGTATCCGAGTCACCAAGAATTCTATCGAGGGACAGGTGACCGCGAGGGGCGGTCGGAAAGCAAGACACGCTCGTCCTGGAAGTCAGGACATTCAAGAAGGACATGCACGACCGTTAGAGGGACAATGCAACTAGGACAATAAGGAGCAGGGCGGCGCTCCATCAAGTGACCATGGGTTAAGCGAGTATGGCCAATACGCAACCTCGCCAGAGCTGTTTCCCACCGCCGGTTACGGTGGAAGGAGGACGGCCATGAGGAAACACAACATTTAAGAGTACGTAGCTTGTTACCAGTAACAGACAACCAAGAAGCCTGCCAACGGGTAAGGACTGAGGAATGGATAACCGGGTAAAAGTCGGAATACGGAATGCCTTTGCGAGAGATGGGACAAGAGCGGACAGCTTCCTTGGCAGCAGCATCCGCACGCTCATTTAAAGACACACCAATATGGCTGGGAACCCAACAAAACTCAACCGACTTAAATTTACTGTGAACGAGAAACAGCCAATGCTGGATCTCGACGACTACTGGATGAGCCGGATTAAAGGACCCGAGAGCCATGAGGGCACTACGAGAGTCAACAACAACCACAAAGGAAGACTGACAACGAGAAAGCAGGAGACGAAGAGCATAGAGAATAGCATAAAGTTCCGCTGTAAAGATGCTAGTCTCCGGAGGCAAGCGACACATATAAGTGCGATCAGGAAAAACAACAGAGTAGCCAACACCGTCCGCTGACTTAGACCCATCGGTGAAGACAGAAACGGAGCGGGAGTGAGAAGAAAAGTGCTCGAGGAAAAGGCGTTTTAGAACTGTAGGAGGGGTAAAAGCTTTAGTGATACGAGTCAAGGATGTACAAAACCGCGGAAGAGGGACCCTCCACGGGGGCAAAGAAGGAACAACACGAGGAGAAACATCAGAAATACGAACGGAAAGAGAATCCTGTAGGCGAGATAACCGGACAGAAAGAGGGAGGTGGTGAAGAGGAACAGGAACCGCAGGAGGGGTAAAAGTTAAAGCACGACAGAGGCGAGAGGAAGGATGTTGCAAGGACCGCGCAAGATAGCGAAGACAGTAGCGATCACGGCGGTCCTGGAGAGACAGGAAGCCAGTGTCAACATACAAGCTAAGGATGGGAGTCGAACGAAAGGCACCAGAACTGAGGCGCAACCCAGTATGGTGCAAAGCATCAAGACGGCGAAGAGTAGAAGGAGAAGCAGACGAGTAAGCAGGGCAACCATAATCGAGCTTAGACAGGACGAGAGAGGAATGTAAAGCAAGGAGAGTGCGCCTATCTGCCCCCAAGAAGTATGGGACAAGACCCGAAGGAGGGTAAGGGCCTTAGAGCACTCAACACGGAGGTCAGAGATATGGGGAGACCAAGACAAACGAGTGTCAAGGAATAACCCCAAAAGCTTCGCGGAATCTTTGTATTCAAGGGGATGACCATAAAGTGACAAAGAGGGACGAAGAACAACCCGTTTCCGCGTAAAAGTCATGGCACAAGTCTTAGAAGTAGAGAACTTGAAGCCATGACCTGTGGCCCAAGACGACACGGCATCAATTGCAAGTTGAAGCCGGCGTTGAAGGAGAGGCGAATCATCACCCTGACAAGAAAGGGTAAGATCATCGACATAGAGAGCGGAGAAGACACCAGAAGGAAGAGAGGAAAGAAGACCATTGAGGGCAACCAGAAAAAGAGTAGTGCTCAGAACACTACCCTGGGGCACACCTTCGTATTGCTGAAAAGAGGGAGAGAGAGCGGTACCAAGGCGCACCCGAAAGGAACGACGAGAGAGGAAGCTGCGGAGAAAGAGAGGGAGATGACCACGAAGGCCAAAAGAATGAAGTTGAGATAGGATATGATAACGCCAAGTGGTGTCGTAAGCCTTTTCTAGGTCAAAAAGGACGGCAACAACGGAGGTCTTCGCAGCAAAAGCAGTACGAATATAGACCTCCAAGTTCACCAGGACATCTGTCGTGCTGCGGCACTTGAGAAGGGGAGAGGAGGTGATGGTGTTCCAGGAACCACATCAGACGAACGTTAACCATATGTTCAAAGAGTTTGCAGACACAACTTGTGAGAGCAATAGGGCGAAAGTCCTTAGGGGAAGTACCCAGAGACCCCGGTTTGCGAACAGGGAGGACAACGGCATTGAGCCAGTCCTCAGGGACTGACGACGACTCCCAGATCCGATTATGCAGACTCAGTAAATACTGAGACGTGCTCGGAGGGAGATGGCGAAGCATCTCATAATGAATACCATCGGAGCCCGCCGCCGTAGAACCGCAGAGGGCCAGCGCAGACCGAAGTTCAGAGAGAGAGAAGGGATCATTATAGGGAAGCTGAAGATGAGTGCAGAAATCTAAAGGACGAGACTCAAGGACAGGTTTACGAAGAAGGAAAGATTGGGGAAGATGAAGACCAGAGCTAACAGAAGAAAAGTGGGAACCCAGTTCGGAAGCGACCTGCAACGGGTCCGCCACAAGAGTATCATGGAGGTGAAGGACCGGTGAAACATCGGGAATGAACTTACCCGCTATCTTGCGGATACGCTTCCAGATCTGGGCCAGAGGGGTTTCGGACGTAATTTTTGAGACATAAGATGCCCAACATTCACGTTTAGCCGTACGGATGGCCCTACGGGCCACCGCACTCGCTTTCCGAAAGAAAAGAAAAGAATCGGTCGTCTGCCTACGGCGGTGCTTCTTCCAGGCTGCACGCTTACAGCGGACAGCCCGAGCACAGTCAGCATTCCACCAGGGAACGCACTTCCGTGGACCCCGAGAGGAAGAGCGAGGAATAGAGCGGAGGGCAGCGTCGAAGACAGTGTCATGAAAAAGGAGGAGAGCGCGAGAGAGGGGCAGAAGGGAGAGGTCAGAGAGAGTAGCACTGAGGGAAAATAGGGTCCAGTCCGCCTTAGCAAACTGCCACCTAGGGAAAGAGAGGGAAGGGCGAAAAGAGAAAAAGGAAACAAGGATGGGGAAATGATCACTTCCATGGAGGTCATCAAGAACCTGCCACGTGAAATCTAAGTAAAGAGAAGAAGAGCAGAGAGAAAGATCAAGACAAGAAAGGGTGCGAGTTCGAGAGTCCAAATGAGTGGGCTCACCAGAATTCAGAAGAGACAGGGAAGAAGAGAGGAGAAACGGCTCAAGGAGGCGACCCCGGGTATTCGTCAGAACGTCACCCCAAAGAGAATGACGACAATTGAAGTCACCCAGCAGGAGCACAGGCTCCGGCAAGGAGTCTAGGTGGTGTTTCAAATCAGGAAGAGAGAGCGGGACACTCGGGGGGAGATAAATGGAACAAACTGTGTACCATTTCCCCACAAAGATACGAGCAGCAGAACAATGGAGAGGCGAAGGAAAAAGTAAAGGAACAAAGGGAACATCAGCCCGAATCAAGAGAGCAGAAGAATTAGAAGCCCCAGCAATGGCTGGGGGGGGGGGGGGAGAGAAAGGAATAGCCACGAAAACGACCAGGACGAGCACCAAGCATTGGCTCCTGGAGACAGACACAAAGGGGCGAAAACCGCGAAACCAGAAGTTGGAGTTCGAGGAAATTGGCGTAATAACCTCGAACGTTCCATTGAAGAATGAACAACGACGAGAAGAGAAAGGACAAAAACAGAGAACAAGGAAGAAACAAAGGCGAAAGACCAACAGAGCACGTTAAAGAATATCAGGGTCGGGATCAGGGTCAGCAAAGTCAGGGTTAGGGGGCATGGGTAAACTGAGCAAAGACGGAGGGAAGGAAACGGGAGAACAGATCAGAGGTGGGCGGGCAGGGTCCGGAGGAGGAGGAGGAGGAGGAGGAGGAGGAGACAACGGAGAGGAGCAGTCAAGGACAGCAGCAGGAAGAGGGGGAGTAGAAAGAGAGGAGCGCACCCCAGCAAGAGCAGCAACCGAAAGGGAAGCAGGGGCCAAAGAAACCTCCATAGCAGGAACAGGGGGCGCAAGCACTGAAACGGGAGGGGAAGGAGCAACAGAGCCAGAACGAGGAGCTGAGGAAGAAAGCGAAGCCTTCTTACCCGCCGGGGAAGAGGAAGGAGAGGAGCCAGGCTTACGCTTCTGACTTAAAGAGACCGGTGTCCCAGCAACTACGTACCGGGCAACGGATTCCAGTGTCTCAACAGGAGAAGCCGAACGAGAGCACACACGACGGCCGGTAGGAGAGCGATGGACATCCGCCCGCACCGACAGGCGGTGGGGAGAGTCGATAGATGGAGGAAGAGGATGGGAAGGAGGATCGGGGGGGGACGAGGAAGAAGACACAGAAGACACGACAGACCGGGTAGAAGGAAGGGGAACCCCAGACAGAGGACCAGGAGGAGGATCCTTCGGGAGAGAACCCAAAGGGACAGAGGAGGGGGCAGTGGGCGCATCAGGGTCCAAGGCCCGGAAACGGTTGCGAGTCTGAGGAAGGCGGGAAGGACGAGGAGAGGAAGAGCGCAACACGTGAGCATAAGAGATATTAGCATAAGACGGGAGCCGGCGAACCTGGCGCCTCGCCTCAGGAAAAGATAAACGCTCCCGGTGCTTCAAGTTGAGGACGGCTGCCTCAAGCTTGTAATGGACACACGCACGGGAGAAGGTAGGATGGGCCTCACCGCAGTTGAGGCAACGAGCCTGGGGAGAAGCGCACTCCGACTTAGAGTGACCTTCGCCACCACACAAAGGACAGAGAGAGACAGTCCCGGAGCAGCGGAGGGCACCATGCCCAAACCTCCAGCACTTGTTGCAGAGCCGAGGAGAAGGAATGTACTCCTGGACAGAGCACCTGGCACCAGCAAGAATGACAGAGGGTGGAAGGGTCCTACCATCAAAGGTAATCTTCACAACCCGGAGGGGTTGACGGCGACTACCACGAGGGGGACGAGTAAACGTGTCCACCTGGAGAATAGAATGGCCCTGGGCAGCGAGGATATGTCGAATATCGTCGTGGCAGTCGCGCAGGTCCCGAACACCGGTCGCAACATGGGGTGGGAGCAAAATAGAGCCAACACTGGCATTCAACTGAACGTTCTTCGAGACCCGAACGGGGGTCTCGCCAAGGCAGGATAAGGCAGCCAAGCGGGAAGCAGCATCCTGAGAAGGAGCAGCAACGACACGTGTACCGAGACGAGTGGGGTTGAAAGTAATGGAGGCATCCACGGAATCAATGAGATGTCGATGGAGGGAGAAATCGTCAGGAGGCGCAGAATCAAGAGGGAGGAGATCAAAATATTTGGCCCACGAAGCGGGACCAAACAAGGCTTGATAGGTAGCAGAACTGGAAGGAATCGAGCGAGGGCGGCCGTGACGAGGACGGCGGTGAGAACCCCCAGAGAGAGAGGGGTTAAAAGGCGCAGTAGTTACAACTAGAGAAGGAGCCGCGCCAGGGGACGAGGTAGTCACCACTGGGGGCTTGGGGCTCGACCCAACCACAGAGGAGGGAGGGGAGCCAGAGGAAGGAGTCAGAGAGGCCAAAGGAGGAGCAAGGTCGGGGGCCCAATGCAGCGGAGGCTACAGAGCCCGGTCTTCCAATACGGACCGACTCGGGGGCTTGGTCGCCCACCCCACGAGCCTGAGAAGGTAAACCAGAAGAAGCCGAAGCAGGGGTAATCATCTTGACGAAAAGAAGAATTCACTCACGAATGTGCCCCCACACCCACCATGGAGCCACAATTAGAGGCAGGACACCCAACAAGAAGCTATCGCCGATCTTGTCGGGGCCTCCTAGGGGTGCGTCACGAGTATACGCCCCACAAACGCCACCTTAAGAAACCGACAGTCCGTCGAGATCGGGTTCAGTGACGAAGTGGGGATTGACAATAAAAGGTTCCCCTCGCTCTCGACGTCGGGTACTGCAGTTCTACGGGTGCATGAGTATGCCTCCTCAAGCACCCGGGCGTCAAAATAGAAGAAGTCCAAGGGAAGAACCAGAACGAGCAAAAGGTCGGTAGGAAACGGCAAGCAGATAGGAGAAGAGGGGGGAGAAAAACGAAACAGAAGGAAAAGGAAAAAATGCCCAGCAGAATTGGAGAGGACGGCAGCAGGAGCACAAGGCTAGAAAAGGACAGAGGACTGTCCCAAGGAGCATCACACTCCGGCAGCCGCCCACTAAGCCCCCACACGGCGACAACGAGCTGAGCGGGGAGGGGGTCACATAGAGAGTGACGGTGGGGGTAAGTCGTCTTCACATAGAGAGTGAGGTGGTGTGGGCCGTCTTCACATAGAGAGTGAGGGCGGTGGGTCGTCTTCACATAGTGAGGTTGGGGGTGGGTCGTCTTCACATAGAGAGTGAGGGTGGGGTGGGTTGTCTATACATAGCGAGTGAGGGGTGGGGGTGCGTCATCATCACATAGAGAGTGAGGGGTGGGGGCAGGTCGTCATCACATAGAGAGTGGGGGTGGATGGTAGGTCATCTTCACATAGAGAGTAAGGGGTGGGGGTGGGTCGTCATCACATAGAGAGTGAGGTTGGGGGGTGGGTCGTCTTCACATAGTGAGGGTGTGGGGTGGGTTGTGTTCAAATAGAGAATGAGGGTGGGGGTTCGTCGTCTTCACATAGAGAGTGAGGGCGGTGGGTCGTCTTCACATAGTGAGGGTGTGGGGTGGGTCGTCTTCACATAGAGAGTGCGGGTGGGGTAGGTTGTCTTCCCATAACGAGTGAGAGGTGGGGGTGGATCATCATCACATAGAGAGTGAGGGGTGGGGGCACGTCGTCATCACATAGAGAGTGAGGGGTGGGGGTGGGTTATCTTCACGTAGAGAGTGAGGGTGGGGGTGGGTTGTCTTCACATAGAGAGTGAGGGTGGGGGTGGGTTGTCTTCACATAGAGAGTGAGGGTGGGGGTGGGTCGTCATCACATTAAGAATGAGGGTGGGGGATGGGTCGTCATCACATAGAGAATGAGGGTAGGGGTGGGTCGTCATCACATATATATTAAGGGTGGGTGGAGGCCCTCTTCACATAAAAAGTGAGGGTGGGGTTGGTTCTCCATCACATAGACAGTGAGGGTGGTGATGGGTCATCATCACATAGAGAGTGAGGTGTGGGGTGGGTCGTCATCACATAGAAGGTGAGGGTGGGGGTTGGTCGTCATCACATAGAGGCTGAGGGTCGGTCGTCATCACATAGAGAGTGAGGGTTAGGGCAGGTCGTCTTCACATAGAGAGTGAGGTTGGGGGTGGGTCGTCATCACATCGAGAGTGAGGGGGTAGGGTGGGTTGTCTTCACATAGAGAGCGAGGGGTGGAGGTGGGTTAATTGTCTTTACATAGAGAGTGAGGGGTGGGGGTGGGTCGTCATTACATAGAGAGTGAGGGTGGGGCAGGTCGTCTTCACATTGAGAGTGAGGGGTGGGGTGGGTCGTCATCACATAGAGTGAGGGTGGGGGTAGGTCGTCATCACAGAGTGAGGGTGGGGGTTAGTTGTCATCACATAGAGAGTGAGGGGTGGGGTTGGTTGTTTTCACATAGAGTGAAGGGTGGGGGTGGGTTGTCTTCACATAGAGAGTGAGGGTGGGGGTGGGATGTCTTCACAGAGAGAGTAAGGGTGGAGGTAGGTCGTCATCACATAGACAGTGAGGGTAGTGATGGGTCGTCATCACATAGAGAGTGAGGGGTGGGTTGAGTCATCATCATATAGAGAGTGAGGTTGGGGGTGGGCTGTCTTCTCATAGAGAGTGAGGGGTGGGGTAGGTTGTCATCACATAGAGTGAGGGTGAGGGCAGGTCTTCATCACAAAGAGAGTGAGGGTTGATGGGAGGCCCTCTTCACATAGAGAGTGAGGGTGGGTCATCTTCATATAGAGAGTGAGGGGTGGGGGTGGGTCATCATCACATAGAGAGTGAGGGGTGGGGATGGGTTGTCTTCACATTGAGAGTGTGGGTGGGGGTGTGTTGTCATCACATAGAGAGTGAGGGGTGGGGGTGTGTTGTCTTCACTTAGATAGTGAGGGAGGGGGTGGGGTGTCTTCACTAAGAGAGTGAGGGGTGGGGTTGGGTCGTCTTCACATAGAGGGTGGGGGTGGGTTGTCTTCACATAGAGAGTGAGGGATGTGGGTGGGTTTTCTTTACACAGAGAGTAAGGGGCGGGGGGGAAGGTTGTCTTCACATAGAGAGTGAGGGGTAAGGGTGGGTCGTCTTCACATAGAGAGTGAAGGGTGGGGGTGTGTTGTCATCACATAGAGAGTGAGGGGTGGGGGTGTGTTGTCTTCACTTAGATAGTGAGGGGAGGGGGTGGGGTGTCTTCACTAAGAGAGTGAGGGGTGGGGTTGGGTCGTCATCACATAGAGAGTGAGGGTGGGGCTGGGTCGATATCACATAGAGAGTGAGGGTGGGAGCATGTTGTCTTCACATATAGGGTGAGGGGTGGGGGTGGGTTTTCTTCACATAGAGGGTGAGGGTGGGGGCAGGTCATCTTAACATAGAGAATGATGGTGGAGGTGGGGTCTTCACATAGAGAGTGAGGGTGAGGGTGGGTTGTCTTCACATAGAGAGTGAGGTGTGGGGATGGGTTGTCTTCACATAAATAGTGAGGGGTGGGGGTGGGTTGTCTTCACATAGAGAGTGAGGAGTGGGGGTGGGTTGTCTTTACATAGAGAGTAAGGGGTGTGGGTGGGTCGTCTTCACATAGGGAGTAACGGGTGGAGGTGGGTTGTCTTCACATAGAGAGTGAGGGTGGGGGTGGGTTGGCTTCACATAGAAGGTGAGGGTTGGGTGGGTTGTCTTCACATAGAGAATGAGGGGTGGGGGTGGGTCATCATCACATAGAGAGTGCAGGTGGGGGTGGGTCGTCTTCACATAAAGAGTGAGGGTGGAGGTGGGTCGTCTTCACATAGACAGTGAGGGAGGGGGTGGATCGTCATCACATAGAGAGTGCAGGTGGGGGTGGGTCGTCTTCACATAGGGAGGGACTTTACCCACAAATCTTACCATTATAAATTTTTTCGCACTTGCAGCTTTACTTAAAATTCTTGCAGATGAAATGTTTTATGGCATGTAGAAGGGGGAGAGTTGCAGCCAACACACAGAAATGTGTTAGAGGGGAAGGATTCCCATAATATTTACAAGGAGAGAAGACATTGGACAACACCTACTACCTCTCGTGTCAACACCTCCTTCCACCCTGGCAGATAGTACCTGTTGGCATCCTGACCCTTGCATAACCCACCAAGAAACTAATCACAAACAACCCTAATGTTCAGGTTGCTGCTAAATTAAGCACCATAGAACACATTTACATTATATAAGCTGAAAACAACATAGCACAGACCATATACACTGACGGATCAATCAATACAGCTACAGGGAGGGCAGGAAGTGCTGTTATTGCTTATCAGCCCGATGGCAGCACAATTCAAAGGAATATCCAAATTGGTAACTGGGCGTCCACAATGCAAGCCGAGTTTGTAGCAATACTGGTGGCACTCGAAATTATTGACAACACTGAAGTAGACAGCTTAATTATTTCCGACTCCCTTTTCTCACTACGAGCAATAAATAGTTTGCAATCAAGTAATAACGTGCTTGTCTCAGAAGCCAGATATATATATATATATATATATATATATATATATATATATATATATATATATATATATACATATATATATATATATATATATATATATATATATATATATATATATATATATAATATATATATATATAAGTAGTGTATTGTGAAGACTAATAACAAACAGAAGCTACCCTATGACTATCTCCATTGGTCAAACTATTATGTATTAGCGATAAGACCTACCATTAATGTTTAATGACTTACCGTGAATGTATAGCTCTAGAAATAGAACATTCTCTGTAACTAGCTGACATTGTAACTATAAGGTGTGAAGGATAGATGAAATTATTTATGTAATAATCTAAGTTGAGGTCTGATAAAGACCTTTTGTGCCCTGTGTAATGCTTCTTGCGCTACCGCTCACAGGATGAGTATGGGGTGCACAATAAACTAGCGGCCTCTGGCGGCCACAACAAACAAAACCCCTCGTGTTATGCTAAACATGTCTTCTCTCGGATCAGTGGCCAGGAAACACTTTATATTATTTGAAGTTTTGCTGCTAAAAATAATATTCATCAGCATCCCGATTAAGAATTAAATTTCTATTGCAGTTTGTGGAACTGTGGAAATTACTGGGAACGCGAGCCTACTGGAGAAGTACCAGGAATGTGGCATAATTGAGGGTCACCTGAGAATACAGCTCATCGAGGACCTCAACCTCACCTGGCCTCTCTTGGGCCTCCCCAACCTCACACAGGTCAGTCAACCCTACCTGGTCTCTCTTGGGCCTTCCCAAACTCACACAGGTTAGTAAATCTCACTTGGGCCTTCCAACCTCAAACCAGCAGACAATTCTGGTGTAATAGTAGGGGACCCCATAGCCTAGAAGAAGGGAAAACAGAGCAGTCAGAGAAATGTTGCATAAAATATAAATATATAAATATAAATATATATATATATATATATATATATATATATATATATATATATATATATATATATATATATATATATATATATATATATATATATATATATATATATATATGAGAAAGTTGCATGAACGCGCAAGCCATAGATCACTAAGAACTCTTTGACCCGGCCAGGATTCGAACCCATGCCGTCCAGGATCACCCCTAAACGTACACCACCGTCTGCCTCGCAATCACCTCACTGAATACTGAACTTCGATGTCCTACCAGATAAACAGGAGAATATAAAACCCAAGTACTCGTCTACAGCCGAGTTCACCCACGACAACGACAAATCACACTAACAAATCACAGTGATTTACGTTACAATCCGGTTGCAATGACAATACTGCAGAACCTAGTAAAATAACTTACAGGACATGAACCCTCTAGAACACTGCCCCACAATGACTTTACTTAACTGCAATCACATACGGTGATTGCTCAACTCTAGCAATAATCACTAACAATAACAACCCCTTTGCAATAACACACACGGCAAGTACTCTAATTTCCAAGTATTAGAATACTGCACACACTTACTGTTGCAAATGACCCCAGTGCTCTCAATAACCCCTAGAACATAGGTCCACAATTTGCAATCACCAGAGTAAATGACACAATAACACTGGGCACCGTGACACTACGATTATATATATATATTTATATATATATATATATATATATATATATATATATATATATATATATATATATATATATATATATATATATATATATATATATCTATCGGCTTAGTGTGGCAATCCAGAGAGGAAATGCTCACTGCACCCATGGTTCCTGCCCGCCATCTGAGGAGCTGGAGGAGCTATTCAACTTGTGACAAGCAGCCTTGTACCCGGTATGTAATCAATATTGTAACTTTTTTTGTGTAATGACATTTTCAAATAAAGTTAGATAAATATATATATATATATATATATATATATATATATATATATATATATATATATATATATATATATATATATATATAATTACTGCTGACACATGTAGCCTACAGCTATTAAATGTTATTGGGAACACTAAGGAGATCTCGCACTCCTTAAATCACATGGGTGAGTGATTTACCGATTCCGCAGGCCGATAAACACACTCGAGAGTTACGTTACTCGACAAAGCAACGGCGGTCTCTCCCGACAGCCTCGTCGCTCACCAAATTCTACCAAAATTACGTTAATACTGCAACCACAATACATATATAATTCACACTTGTAGCGGCCCTGGGAACAATACAAGAAATTAAGACCACACTGTGGTACACTCCACAATAATCATTGCCAGGAATCACTGACGTTACACGCACACTAACCTGAGCGCTCAGTGTTGGAATTCCACACCTGCAAGACTACACATGGAAATAATATCACTCCGTCCCACGGACGATCAAAAAATGATTTAATTACCACAATGGAATAATATAATTATTACATGGACATCCTCACAGTCCTTGGCTAATCTATGTATTCTCTGTTCCCGTGTGTACCCACACACACACACACACACACTGTACGTCTGTGTACACAAGATGTAAGTCACTCTGGACTGACAGCAAGGGTGATTATCTCCTCGTCCACACTTCACTTCACCTCTGCAGGTGATGTGTGACAATGTGACGGAACACTTGACTTTCGAATTCAAGTTTTTAGAGACTAACTGATCACCAGCAATACACACATAGGTACTTACTCATTCATACTGCCGGCTTACACACCATTCCCATACATCAGGCACCCCGGCTCGCTCGCTCACGGCAGTGGTAGGTGGCGTAGGTGGCGGTAGGTGACGTAGGTGGCGGTAGGTGACAGAGACCTCCTCACCCTTCTTGAGTGAGCGTAACGCCCCCAACACTTTTGGCGCCAAAACACTGACTCGAGATTTTATTCACGAATTTCTGAGAAAACTGCCCCTGAACACTTGGCACGAATTTCCCCCGTTCCCATCGACTGCTACAGAGCATATAGCTGCATGGAACGTTTTCTTTTTAATCACTGGTATGGGATCTACGAGTCTGTTACTGCTCGTATGCACATTACCCCACAATCCCAGATCACAAGATCTCCTCTACCAC
Organism: Procambarus clarkii; assembly: GCF_040958095.1. Classification (NCBI taxonomy): domain Eukaryota; kingdom Metazoa; phylum Arthropoda; class Malacostraca; order Decapoda; family Cambaridae; genus Procambarus; species Procambarus clarkii. The sequence goes on from NC_091157.1 coordinate 38,818,700, forward strand.
TGTACAATGTCTTTCTCCCCTTCGAGCGACGACTTCGGCCGGATTCTGTGACGACTGCTGTCGTAGATGAAGAAGTTGAGTAGTCAAGCCACCACGACGCTCTATACTGAATTTGGCCGAATTGAGTACAGAGAGCGTCTTGACAAAGTGGCAGCTGGGTTCAGAATGACGCCTACACCGGTGATTCCCATGTCCTCCTCGAAATAACCAATGAGTGGAAGGCATACAGCGGCCTACCCCTCTCAACCAATTAGCGACGGTGTAGCATAGCCCCTAGGGCAACTTCAAGATGGCCGACCAACATGGCGGCTCAAGATGTTTACTAAGAGGGCGGCTGTTTCCATGACGACGATCGGCTAACGCGCGGGGGGGGCCCACCTCCCGCGCAAACTCGAGTCTCGCTTCAAGCCATACTATGAGATGATGCTATCGGCATATCTCTGTCCACAGACGTGCTACCCCGGCCAGGGTAACATTTCTGACTGCTGGTGACTGGGGCTCTCACATAAGCCCAAACACTAGATGTTTCGGTTGCTGGTTACCAAACTTAAGTCCGCACACTTAACAAGTGCACTTAACAAGTGTACTGGCTCCCACAGGCATAAGAGCACTATTGTAAGTGAGCTGGTGAACCATCTCCTCACACTCTTCAATGATATCTAAGATAATTAGAAGAACCCAAACATGCTACTGTGGAAATGTGCAGGACAAACATATCAACTGTGACACCAGCTCTCCACATATGTCAGTTGCTTAATTTATAAACTGTACTTGTGGTCGATCTCGAGTCAATGATTGAGAGAATCCTTAGGTTCAAACGCTTTACTCCAAGAGCTTAATAAAAAAATTCAAATTGTTGAACCAATTTTATATGAATTGTTCTGCCGGAAAAATATTTAGAGGTTTTATAGTGATTATGTATGTGCTATTTAGAAGCAACACATCTGGACGGTCTCTCTCTCGAGTCCTGTTGCCAGATTGGGTAAAAAAAAACCAGTCCCCGTAGCATAGTGGTAAAGCACTCGCTTGTATCTGCCGGGGAGGATTGACCAGATGCCAATCCTTAACATTAGCCTAGCTCTGATCACCCAGCAGTGAATGGGTACCTTTGTTAAACGATTTGGAGGGCCGTATTCTGGGGTCAAAATTAGGATTAAGGACATGCCCGAAACTCTACACGTCATAGTGGCTTTACAAGAATTTATAAACTCTTGTATATATAAATAAAATTAAATAAATAAAAAAGTGTCAAATTAGGCTAGTTAGTTTTGAGTGCCCGGCACTCATAAATCAATTCATCATCCTTATAGACGTTAGGCTAATAATGGTAAAGTCAATGATTGATTAGTTATCCACATATAAATGTAATGTGTGTAAATGACAGCTGCCTCAAACAGCCTGGTGGACCAAAAACCAAACCGGAGGAGGCCTTTTGGTAATTATATGGACCCCTTGGGTGACGTGATGACTATGGGGTGCACAGTAAACTAAGGCTCACAGGATGAGTATGTGGTTCAAAATATATACTTTAATGACAAAAATTTTAAAATGTATTTTATGTTTCTGAATTTCTCATGATATATAATATATAAGGTTTATACTTAAGTTAAGAACTGTACTTGTGGATGACATTCCCCGGTTTGACACCTTCTTTTGATAATTACCTTCTTGTGGTTGACATATATAATCTGACTGTGTCAGCCATAATTCACCTAGACATCGATCCTGCGTCATATGATGATCAAAGAGTGCAATTACGGTATCATTGCAACTTTATAGAAAATCGTTAAATCATAAATATATTTTGGTTCTTATACTGGAAATATTGTTACATTCAACGTTTGAAAACAAAGTTTATATCTGTATTTTTAATAAAATATAAAACATTAATGTTTATCAACGCAACTCTGTGCATTACATAATTTATCAGTATTGTGCAGTCTGTGATCCCCCCGCCTGGCTGGACACTGATACCTAAGAAGTTTTCATGTGTCCGGACACCGGCGATAGAGTGGTATTATTTATTTAATTCAAGAGATATTTTTTTAAATGTTGTCATATTAACGGCTACTTCTTCCTTTCTTCTGACATATAGATTTTTAAAGTTAATTAAAATATATTGAAACTAATTATACAATTTATTGGTTGGTGTGCAGGGCTTCAAACTCTCTGAGCTAGCCATCAAGTAACTATCAAAATGCATATATCTTCGCTTTCACTTCAGTTATATTTATGACAAAAGATTTTAAATGTAGCCTATATTTCTACCTTTCTGATGACATAAAAACTTTCGTTTATTATAATATTTAGATCAAACTAACACTGATTTTCAAAAGGTTGTATTTTCCACCAATGGAGAACGTCAGCCAAGAAACCTTCTTTAAAATATGAATATCTTTCCTTACCCAATAAGATCTAATCTCTGTAAATAAAACGCAAAAACGACTTGATTGTAACCTATCCCCCGCTGCCCATTGGATGGGGTTGGGGCTTATGTGTTGGATAAACATATCAATTGTGACACTAGCCCTCCATATATGTCAGTTGCTTAAATTATAAACTGTACTTGTGGTCGGTCTCGAGCCCATTGTTGATGTGACGATGTACATTGACTTTTGTAATTAGCTCATCAAGATTATAACTTGCTTAGCTATATGAATTGTGGGGTTCAGTCCCTGAGCCCATTATGTGCCTCTGTAACACTCTCCACTACCGCCCACAGGATGGGTATAGGGTGCATAATAAATGAACTAAACTAAACTCTCTGCCTTTTTTATAACACATACAATTATTAGCTTTATTTGTGAATCTCAATTAATTAAACAATATATCACAGAGCGTGTAGGGTTCGGCGAGATGACCGAAGAGACAATTTAGTTTAGTTCATTTATTATGCACCCCATACCCATCTTGTGGGCGGCAGTGGAGAGGGTTACAGAGGCACATAATGAACTCAGAGATCGAATCCCATAATTCATTTAGCTAAGCAAGTTACAATCTTGATGAGCTAGTTACAAAATTCAGTATAAGTCATCACATCATAAATGGGTTCGAGATCGACCACAAGTACAGTTTCTAAATTAAGCAACTGACATATATGGAGAGGTAGTGTCACAATTGATATGTTTGTCCTGCACACAAAGGGAGATTTTACATAAGTATAGTACTTGGTAGATTAAGTAGCGAACGCATGTCAACGAATAACGAGTATATATAACAAATACAAATATTTATTCAGGTAAAGTACATACATACAAGGTAAGATACAAAAGTTGATGGATTTATAGATAGAGCTAGCACATACAATGCCTAAAGCCACTATTACGCAAAGCGTTTTGGGCAGGAAAAACACTAAGACTAAAACTTAATACCAATTGAGATTAAAGTATAAATTGTGTTGAGAAAAAATAAGAAAAAAAATGGAAAAAATGGGGGAGGGGGAAACATGGCAGAAAAAAGCAAAAGTACAATTTGATCAACAAACAGCATTGTTTAAAGTGGTAGACATGGGTTGACATTTTGGGGGTGAGATAGGTTACATTGAGTTAATTAGGTAGTACCTAGTTTTTATCTTAATTAATTTAATTTTAAGCTAGTTGGGAGAGGTACAGTCTTTAACATAATTGCGAAGGTCATTCCACATTCGAGGTCCCCTGATTTGTAAAGCATTTCTAGTTTGACTAAGTCGTACTCTTGGAATATCAAATAGGTATTTGTTTCTGGTGTGGTGCTCATGGGATCTGTTACAACCTTCTAGGAAGCTTTTAAGGTCAGGACTGACATTACAGTTCAGCGTTTTATATATATATATATATATATATATATATATATATATATATATATATATATATATATATATATATATATATATATGTATATATATATATATATATATATATATATATATATATATATATATGTATATATATATATATATATATATATATATATATATATATATATATATATATATATATATATATATATATATATGTGTGTGTGTGTATATCACGAAAATAAACACGTGATTAAGAATGTGACAATGTCAGACCACGGAGGAAAATGAAACAGAAAATTTCCTTAAGTACTTTCGTATATTAAATACATCTTCAGAAGGAATGAATACATCTTCAGAAGGAATCTTCTGAAGATGTATTCATTCCTTCTGTATGACTTCTGTATAAAGATGTATTTAATATACGAAAGTACTTAAGGAAATTTTCTGTTTCATTTTCCTCCGTGGTCTGACATTGTCTTATATATGTCGTACCTAGTAGCCAGAACGCACTTCTCAGCCTACTATGCAAGGCCCGATTTGCCTAATAAGCCAAGTTTTCCAGAATTAATATATTTTCTCTAATTTTTTTCTCATGAAATGATAAAGCTACCCATTTCATTTTGTATGAAGTCAATTTTTTTTATTGGAGTTAAAATTAACGTAGATATATGACCGAACCTAACCAACCCTACCTAACCTAACCTAACCTATCTTTATAGGTTAGGTTAGGTTAGGTAGCCGAAAATGTTAGGTTAGGTTAGGTTAGGTAGGTTAGGTAGTCGAAAAACAATTAATTCATGAAAACTTGGCTTATTAGGCAAATCGGGCCTTGCATAGTAGGCTGAGAAGTGAGTTCTGGCTACTAGGTACGACATATATATATATATATATATATATATATAAGGCACAACTCTCCTAAACACGAGAGTGAAGTATACAACTTTAGAACACTTTCCCACCAGGAGACTCGAACCCTAGCCAGCACAGAAGCCTTCCAGCAACTGGCATAACAGGTACGCCTTAACCCACTCCACCACCTGCTCAGACCCTTAAAAGAGATGGTAATTTCGGAGTATTTATACACTCCAAAGACCACCACCTCCCAAGAGCACTAGAGCAAGTGAGGGGTCATTTTTACGTTTTTTCATCAAGTCCCTGTTAATATGGGAGAACACTGTGTCTATGCTTAAGGCACAACTCTCCTAAACACGAGAGTGAAGTATACAACTTTAGAACACTTTCCCACCAGGAAAGTTGCCAGTTGCTGGAAGGCTTCTGTGCTGGCTAGGGTTCGAGTCTCCTGGTGGGAAAGTGTTCTAAAGTTGTATACTTCACTCTCGTGTTTAGGAGAGTTGTGCCTTATATATACATATATATAATGGAGCCCTGTTGCTTATGCAACAGGGCTCCATTAAGGAACATATAATCTCTTCCCACAACCAAACCATCGCCAGAGAAATCCTAGTAAACAACACAGAAATCATCGATAGATACAGCGATAGCAAGCGGCTTGACGTTTGCGAGGCACTACACATCAAGAAGTCAACACCAGCAATCAACAGCCAATTATTGCACAACTATATTCTACCCACCTCAAGACTCCGCTCCAAAATAGAAGCATCAAGAAATATGGACCAATAGGCTTTCTACAAACACTTCTATTCAATATCCATTGTTTCGTGTTCTGTCTTGTGTTGATGAAATTAATACCCTATTAATACTCTTGTTCTGTCTTGTGTTGATGAAATTAATACCCTATTAATACCACATCTTGTTCTGTCTTGTGTTAATGCCACATCACCCCTTCCACCTCACTCAAATGTAGATATAAAATCGGAGATGCGTAAGTTCTATTCAGTTGTGTATTTGTGAACTAAAGTCTTTGAAAATGTAATAAGTTTTACGAAACGCGCTCGTGTCGCGTCAGACTAGAAATAAAAATGAATTTTGGAGAATTGATTTTTGATTTACCTCCAACAGTGAAACGAAATGTACGAAAGATTGAGAAAATTCGTGTTAGAATTATTAATCTTACTTTTTCGGTCATATTTAATAATATATATATATATATATATATATATATATATATATATATATATATATATATATATATATATATATATATATATATATATATATATATATGTATATATATATATATATATATATATATATATATATATATATATATATATATATATATATATATATATATATATATATATATATATATGACAATGTCAGACCACGGAGGAAAAATGAAACAGGAAATTTCCTTAAGTACTTTCGTATATTAAATACATCTTCAGAAGGTACCTTCTGAAGATGTATTTAATATACGAAAGTACTTAAGGAAATTTCCTGTTTCATTTTTCCTCCGTGGTCTGACATTGTCACATTCTTAATCACGTGTTTATTTTCGTGATATACACACATATATATATATATATATATATATATATATATATATATATATATATATATATATATATATATATATATATATATATATATATATATATAATACACATGAGAAGATGTGCAGGGACATAATATCTAACATATTCAAAGATTTGAGTAAGGGTACCGAGTGATGTCTGGAGCCAGAGTTAGTTATTGTCCTAATAGCAGCTTTGTGTTGAGTAATTAGAGGACGTAAATGATTCTGGGTAGTAGAACCCCAAGCACAAATACCATAGTTGAGATAAGGATAGATAATAGTGTCACCAGGGCAGGGCGAGGTACATAATATCTGATCTTAGAACGAATGCCAACAGTTTTTGAAACTTTTTTTGATATATTTAGAATGTGTCCCTGGAAATTCAGCTTGCGGTCAATGAGAACGCCAAGGAATTTGCCGTCTACTTTGTTACAAATTTGGGTATTGTTAATCCTGAGATTTATTTGATTTGAGGATTTATTGCCAAACAAAATATAGAAAGTTTTGTCAATATTGAGGGTGAGTTTGGTGGCAGTTAACCAGTGAAGGACTTTATTTAGCTCAGTATTCACTGTGACATTTAGAGCAAGAGGGTCAGGACTGGAGTAAATGAAGGTCGTGTCGTCAGCAAATAGAATTAGTTTGAGATGTTGAGAGGCATTTGGAAGGTCATTAATGTAGATGAGAAAGAGGAGAGGGCCAAGTATGCTGCCCTGGGGAACACCAATGTTGATGGGTAGGGTGGGAGAAATTGAATTATTCACAAAAAACATATTGGAGCCTGTCAGTAAGGTAAGACTTAAGGTACTGCAGGGAGTGACCTCTGACTCCATAATGTTGTAATTTAAGAAGAAGGTTTTGGTGGTTGACCGTGTCAAAAGCCTTACGCAGGTCTACAAATAACCCAATAGGGAACTCATTTTTATCAAGAGCAGCATGTATCAAGTTAATCATACTAATAAGTGCATCGTTAGTGCTTTTTTGGGATCTGAAGCCATATTGACAAGAGCTAAGTATATTGAGTTTGGCTAGATAAGAGTAAAGCTGCTTGTAGATAAGTTTTTCAAATATTTTGGACAAGTTTGGCAGAATTGATATAGGTCTGAAGTTGTTAACATCAGTGGGATCACCACATTTGTGGACAGGGGTTACTCTCGCTATTTTTAGAATATCTGGAAAGGTTTGGAGTTCAAGTGACTTGTTGAAGAGCAATGCAATGGCAGGAGCTAAAAATCTGGAGTTTTTCTTTGTAAATAAGAGTTGGTATCTCCTCAAGGGCACTAGACTTGGTTTAAAGGGAAATGATTATGTCATTAACATCAGTGGAATTAGTAGGCATTAGGAACAGAGTCTGTGGATAGTTACCTGTAAGATAGTCCTGAATATTAGTACCGGAAGATGGAATATCATTTGCAAGGGATGACCCAATGGAAGAGAAGAACCTATTGAACTCAAAATCAGTGTCAGAGGCTGAAAGCAGACCATCATTATTTGACATGAGTATTGGTTTGTTATTTAAAATCTTCTTTGATCCCAATATTTGTGAAATTGTGCTCCATGTTTTCTTAATGTTGGCCGTTGTTTGGTTAAATTTATCTTCGTATTATTTAATTTTGGCTCTCCTAATTATTTTAGATAGCAATGATGAGTAATTCTTCGAAAATTCTTTGGAGACGATTCCTAACCTATACTTCTTCTCAAGGTCATGTTTTTTATTAATGGATTTAAGTATCCCCTTTGTAAGCCAAGGATTGTTTAGCCTTTTAGTTGTGACTTGTTTCGTTAGCATAGGACAGAGGGTGTTATAAAGGCTGAGAGTTTTTTGAAGAAATGATTGCACTGCTAGGTTGATGTCCCCTATGTTCCCTAATTCGGATTCCCAGTTGATATTAGCAGCAGCAGCTATAAAATTGCCTATAGCAGTTTTATTGTGCAGCCTAAAGCTCATCTCCCTCTCATCTCCTTTGTTGACCAGACTACACACTAGAAGTTGAAGGGACGACGACGTTTCGGTCCGTCCTGGACCATTCTCTCCGACCTGGACAATCCACCTGGATTGTCCGACCTGGACAATCGACTTGAGAATGGTCCAGGACGGACCGAAACGTCGTCGTCCCTTCAACTTCTAGTGTGTGGTCTGGTCAACATACTTCAGCCACGTTATTGTGACTCATCGCCTGCTCATCTCCCTTGTCTCTAGAGGTGGTTTGTTAATGTTGGTAGGAGAAATGTGGGGTAATGGTCTGTAGTGCTATCGATGATTATCACTGAAGTGGAGAGGTTTTTATAAAAAATCTATTAACTTCCAGATATGTATTTTTTAATAAATGTTTTCTGGCTAGTTATGTTAGATTTTATTTAAAATACGTATTCTACTTGTTAACACCATAATTTAAATTTGCGATAATATGAGCAGAGAAGTACAACGACTGGATCACTGCGTACAGAAGGTTGACATGCCAACAAACACTTTCCAGACAACGATATATCTTGGATAAGTTGTTCCACGACATTGACGCTTGGACCGTCGACTTCCTTTGATGCCACTTATTTACTTATTTCATAATGAAATTTTGTTATTTTGGAGTAAATATATGTTTTCTCATGTTCTGCATTCAACACCCACATTATCGTGAGTAAAAATACCATATTACTTCATTACTTACGTAATGCTAGGAGGGTTTGAGTAGCTTTGGGTCTTTTGGTGGACAGAATTTCTAATAGATGGGGCGAGAGTCACCCTATCTCTCGCTTAGGCGAGAGATGAAACTTAATATAAAATTGATATATCTTTGTCCTCAAACATGATATATTTTCTTTGGTGCACTCATAATAATGTTTATATCTCAGTCTTTCTGAAGGCATATAAGATTTTAAGCTTTATTAGCGTATCTTTGTTAATTATACAATATATCGGCAAGTGCGTATGCGTCTGCACTCCATGCCCGACAAGCTACTGAGCGCTACTATAAAAACATATGTATGTTCACTTGAGCTTTAAATATTTATATTGTAATGTATTTAAAATGAAGCTTATATTTCTAGCTTTCTTAAGACATATAAAACATTTGTGTTTATTAACGAATTTACGTAAAATAGACATTGTTCTGAGAGAGTTACTCTGTCGATCAGTCTGTGCGGGGGTCGGAGCTCGGCGATAATTAAAACACATGAATCTTCATCAGAACTTCAATTATGTCTATGGTAAAGTGTTTAAAATGAGCCTTATAATTCCTATCTTTCTTGAGGCATATAAAACATATATGTTTATTAACGAATTCACGTGAATTAAACATTGTTCTGAGAGTGAGAGCTGCTCCTTCGATCGATCTGTCCGGGTTCGGAGCTCGGCTATTATAAAAGTCTACGTATCTTTGCTTTAAATTTAAATATGCACATGGTAGGGTATTTAAAATGAAGCTTATATTTTTATCTTTATTGCGACACATAAAACTCCTACGTTTATTAAAGAATCTGCATGAAATAGGCATTGTTCTGAGATGAATACTGCGGGTTTCGAGCTCGACGAGCGATGAAAACTGCCACTTTTATACAACTATAAATATCTTCGGTTTTACTTAAAATATTTGTCTGGTAGAGGTTTTATATATAGATCGCGTTTCTGCCTTTCTTCTGACTAATAAATAATTTTGGTTCAATAAGTTATCAAGATGTTTTCAACAATATTCTTTTGGCGTTTGTCTTTTCCAACTTGGGCGACCCTTCTGAAAATGCGATACTTAGGGTAACCCATCCCATAGTTGGGTCAATTTCCATTATGGTTCGGAACATATATTCACACACAATATGTATGAGAATACATGTTTGTGTATATGTGTGTGTAAACAGGGGAGGGGGAGTGAGTGACGTCCACATGACTAACACTGACGATGTTATTCACTCCGCAGCCAATATAGTTGACGCGAGGGACGGTAAATAACCCACTAGTTGGGGACTGTTAATAGTCCTCTCAATGATATGGAGTTAGGGCGCTGTTCCCTCTGTGGGTGGGAAGTCCAGGCGCCGGACCCAGAGACTGGTTGACGCCAAACCCGAACACTGCAGTTGGCGCCACTCATGGAGACTGTGGTTGGTGCCGTTCCAGGAGAATGTTGTTGGCGCCGGTCCTGGAGACTGGTTGGCGCCGCTCCTGGAGACGTTGCTTAACGCCGCTCCTGGAGAGAATAGTTGGCGACGCTCCTGGAGACTGTGGTTGGCGCCGCTTATGGAGACTATGGTTAGCGCCGCTCCTGGAAACTCTGGTTATCACCGCTCCTGGAGACTGTGGTTGGCCGCTCCTCGAGACTATTGTTGGCGCCGCTCCTGGAGACTGTGGATGGTCCCGTTCCTGGAGACTGTGGTTTGCGCCGCTCCTGGAGACTGTGGTTTGCGCCGCTCCTGGAGACTGAGGTTGGCTTCGCTCCTCGAGACTGTGGATGGGGCCGCTCTTGGAGACTGAGGTTGGCGCCTCTCTTGGAGCCTGTTGTTGGCGCCGCTCCTGGAGTCTGTGGTTGGCGCCGCTCATGGAGACTGTGGTTGGCACCGCTCCTGGAGACTGAGGTTGGCTCCGCTCCTCGAGACTGTGGTTGGGGCTGCTCTTGGAGACTGAGGTTGGCGCCTCTCCTGAGGACTGTGGCGCCGACTGTGGTTGGCGCCGCTCCTGGAGACTGTGGTTGGCGCAGCTCCTGGAGACTGTGGTTAGCGTCGCTCCTGGAGACTAAAGTTGGGTCCGTTCCTCGAGACTAAGGTTGGCGCGCTCCTGGATACTATTCTTTGCTTTGCTCTTGGAGACGGAGGTTGGCGCCTCTCTTGGAGACTGTGGTTGGTGCTGCTCCTGGAGACTGTGGTTGGTGCCGCTCCTGGAGACTGTGGTTGGCGCCGCTCCTGGAGACTGAGGTTTGCTCCACTCCTCAAGACTGTGGTTGGCGCCGCTCCTGGAGACTGTGGTTGGGGCAGCTCCTGGAGACAGTGGTTAGCACCGCTCCTGGAGACTGTGGTTGGATCTGCTCCTCGAGACTATTGTTGGCTCCGCTCTTTGAGACTGAGGTTGGTGCCTCTCTTGGAGACTGAGGTTGGCGCCTCTCTTGGAGACTGTGATTGGCTCCGCTCTTAGAAACTGAGGTTGGCGCCGCTCCTGGAGACTGTGGTTTGCGCAGCTCCTGGAGACTATGGTAGGTGCCGCTCCTGGTCCTGTAGTTGGCGCCCCTCTTCGAGACTGAGGTTGGCGCCGCTCCTCGAGACCGTGGTTGGCGCCGCTCCTGGAGACTGAGGTTGGCGCCGCTCCTGGAGACTGTGGTTGGCTCCGCTCCTCGAGACTGTGGTTGGCGACGCTCCTGGAGACTGAAGTTGGCTACGCTCCTCGAGACTGTGGTTGGCTCCGCACCTGGAGACTGTGGATGGCGCTACTCCTGGAGACTGGTTGGCGACGCTCCTGGAGACTGTGGTTGGCGACGCTCCAGGAGACTGTGGTTGGCGACGCTCCTGGAGACTGAAGTTGGCTACGCTCCTCGAGACTGTGGTTGGCGCCGCACCTGGAGATTGTGGTTGGCGCCGCTCCTGGAGACTGAGGTTGGCGCCGCTCCTGGAGACTGTGATTGGCGCCGCTCCTGGAGACTGTGGTTGGCGCCGCTCCTGGAGACTGTGGTTGGCGACGCTCCTGGAGACTGAAGTTGGCTACGCTCCTCAAGACTGTGGTTGGCTCCGCACCTGGAGACTGTGGTTGGCGCTACTCATGGAGACTGGTTGGCGACGCTCCTGGAGACTGTGGTTGGCGACGCTCCTGGAGACTGTGGTTGGCGACGCTCCTGGAGACTGAAGTTGGCTACGCTCCTCGAGACTGTGGTTGGCGCCGCACCTGGAGATTGTGGTAGGTGCCGCTCCTCGAGACCGTGGTTGGCGCCGCTCTTGGAGACTGAGGTTGGCGCCGCTCCTGGAGATTGTGATTGGCGCCGCTCCTGGAGACTGTGGTTGGCGCCGCTCCTGGAGACTGTGATTGGCGCCGCTCCTGGAGACTGTGGTTGGCTCCGCTCCTCGAGACTGTGGTTGGCGCCGCTCCTGGAGAATGTGGTTGGCGCTACTCCTGGAGACTGTGTTTGGTGTCGCTCATGGAGACTGTGGTTGGCGCCGCTCCTGGAGACTGAAGTTGGCTACGCTCCTCGAGACTGTGGTTGGCGCCGCTCCTCGAGACTGTGGTTGGCGACGCTCCTGGAGACTGTGGTTTGCGACGCTCCTGGAGACTGAAGTTGGCTACGCTCCTCGAGACTGTGGTTGGCTCCGCACCTGGAGACTGTGGTTGGCGCTACTCCTGGAGACTGGTTGGCGACGCTCCTGGAGACTGTGGTTGGCGACGCTCCTGGAGACTGTGGTTGGCGACGCTCCTGGAGACTGAAGTTGGCTACGCTCCTCGAGACTGTGGTTGGCGCCGCACCTGGAGATTGTGGTTGGCGCCGCTCCTGGAGACTGAGGTTGGCGCCGCTCCTGGAGACTGTGATTGGCGCCGCTCCTGGAGACTGTGGTTGGCGCCGCTCCTGGAGACTGTGGTTGGCGACGCTCCTGGAGACTGAAGTTGGCTACGCTCCTCGAGACTGTGGTTGGCTCCGCACCTGGAGACTGTGGTTGGCGCTACTCCTGGAGACTGGTTGGCGACGCTCCTGGAGACTGTGGTTGGCGACGCTCCTGGAGACTGTGGTTGGCGACGCTCCTGGAGACTGAAGTTGGCTACGCTCCTCGAGACTGTGGTTGGCGCCGCACCTGGAGATTGTGGTAGGTGCCGCTCCTCGAGACCGTGGTTGGCGCCGCTCTTGGAGACTGAGGTTGGCGCCGCTCCTGGAGATTGTGATTGGCGCCGCTCCTGGAGACTGTGGTTGGCGCCGCTCCTGGAGACTGTGATTGGCGCCGCTCCTGGAGACTGTGGTTGGCTCCGCTCCTCGAGACTGTGGTTGGCGCCGCTCCTGGAGAATGTGGTTGGCGCTACTCCTGGAGACTGTGTTTGGTGTCGCTCATGGAGACTGTGGTTGGCGCCGCTCCTGGAGACTGAAGTTGGCTACGCTCCTCGAGACTGTGGTTGGCGCCGCTCCTCGAGACTGTGGTTGGCGACGCTCCTGGAGACTGTGGTTTGCGACGCTCCTGGAGACTGAAGTTGGCTACGCTCCTCGAGACTGTGGTTGGCTCCGCACCTGGAGACTGTGGTTGGCGCTACTCCTGGAGACTGGTTGGCGACGCTCCTGGAGACTGTGGTTGGCGACGCTCCTGGAGACTGTGGTTGGCGACGCTCCTGGAGACTGAAGTTGGCTACGCTCCTCGAGACTGTGGTTGGCGCCGCACCTGGAGATTGTGGTTGGCGCCGCTCCTGGAGACTGAGGTTGGCGCCGCTCCTGGAGACTGTGATTGGCGCCGCTCCTGGAGACTGTGGTTGGCGCCGCTCCTGGAGACTGTGGTTGGCGACGCTCCTGGAGACTGAAGTTGGCTACGCTCCTCGAGACTGTGGTTGGCTCCGCACCTGGAGACTGTGGTTGGCGCTACTCCTGGAGACTGGTTGGCGACGCTCCTGGAGACTGTGGTTGGCGACGCTCCTGGAGACTGTGGTTGGCGACGCTCCTGGAGACTGAAGTTGGCTACGCTCCTCGAGACTGTGGTTGGCGCCGCACCTGGAGATTGTGGTAGGTGCCGCTCCTCGAGACCGTGGTTGGCGCCGCTCTTGGAGACTGAGGTTGGCGCCGCTCCTGGAGATTGTGATTGGCGCCGCTCCTGGAGACTGTGGTTGGCGCCGCTCCTGGAGACTGTGGTTGGCGCCGCTCCTGGAGACTGTGGTTGGCTCCGCTCCTCGAGACTGTGGTTGGCGCCGCTCCTGGAGAATGTGGTTGGCGCTACTCCTGGAGACTGTGTTTGGTGTCGCTCATGGAGACTGTGGTTGGCGCCGCTCCTGGAGACTGAAGTTGGCTACGCTCCTCGAGACTGTGGTTGGCGCCGCTCCTCGAGACTGTGGTTGGCGACGCTCCTGGAGACTGTGGTTTGCGACGCTCCTGGAGACTGAAGTTGGCTACGCTCCTCGAGACTGTGGTTGGCGCCGCTCCTCGAGACTGTGGTTGGCGACGCTCCTGGAGACTGTGGTTGGCGACGCTCCTGGAGACTGAAGTTGGCTACGCTCCTCGAGACTGTGGTTGGCGCCGCTCCTCGAGACTGTGGTTGGCGCCGCTCCTCGAAACTGTGGTTGGCGCTGCTCCTGGAGACTGTGGTTGGCGCCGCTCCTGGAGACCGTGGTTGGCGCCGCTCCTGGAGACTGTGGTTGGGGCCGCTCCTGGAGACCGTGGTTGGCGCCGCTCCTCGTGACTGTGGTTGGCCCCTCTCCTGGAGACTGTGGTTGGCGCCGCATCTGGAGACTGAGGTTGGCGCCGCTCCTGAAGACTGAGGTTTGGCGCTGCTCCTGGAGACTGAGGTTGGCGCTGCTCCTGGAGACTGAGGTTGGCGCTGCTCCTGGAGACTGTGCTTGGCGCCGCTCCTGGAGACTGAGCTTGGCTCCGCTCCTCGAGACTGTGGTTGGCGCTGCTCCTGGAGACTGAGGTTGGCGCTGCTCCTGGAGACTGAGGTTGGCGCTGCTCCTGGAGACTGCGGTTGGCGCCGCTCCTGGAGACTGTGGTTGGCGCTGCTCCTGGAGACTGAGGTTGGCGCTGCTCCTGGAGACTGAGGTTGGCGCTGCTCCTGGAGACTGTGCTTGGCGCCGCTCCTGGAGACTGAGCTTGGCTCCGCTCCTCGAGACTGTGGTTCGCACCGCTCCTGGAGACTGTGGTTGGCGCCGCTCCTGGAGACTGTGGTTGGCGCCGCTCCTGGCACTGTGGTTGGCGCCGCTCCTAGAGACTGTGGTTGGCACCGCTCCTGGAGACTGTGGTTGGCGCCGCTTCTTGAGTTTGTGGTTGGCGCCGCTCCTGGAGACTGTGGTTGGCGCCGCTCCTGGCACTGTGGTTGGCGCCGCTCCTGGAGACTATGGTTGGCACCGCTCTTCGAGAATGTGGTTGGTGCCGCTCCTGGAGACTACGGTTGGCGCCGCTCCTGCCACTGTGGTTGGCGCCGCTTCTCGAGACTGAGCTTGACGCCGCTCCTCGAGACTGTGGTTGGCGCCGCTCCTCGAGACTGTGGTTGGTGCCGCACCTGGAGATTGAGGTTGGCGCCGCTCTTGGAGACTGTGGTTGGCGCCGCTATTGGAGATCGTGGTTGGCGCCGCTCTTGGAGACTGTGGTTGGCGCCGCTCCTGGAGATTGAGGTTTGGCGACGCTCGTCGAAACTATTGTTGGCTCCGCTCTTGGAGACTGAGGTTGGTGCCTCTCTTGGAGACTGTGGTTGGCACCGCTCCTCGAGACTTTTGTTGGCTCCGCTCTTAGAAACTGAGGTTGGCGCCGCTCCTGGAGACTGTGGTTGGCGCAGCTCCTGGAGACTGTGCTTGGCGCCGCTCTTGGTCCTGTGGTTGGCGCCCCTCCTTGAGACTGAGGTTGGCGCCCCTCCTAGAGACCGTGGTTGGCGCCGTTCTTCGAGACCGTGGTTGGCGCCGCTCCTCGAGACTGTGGTTGGTGCCGCACCTGGAGACTGTGGTTGGCGCCGCTCCTGGAGACTGAGGTTGGCGCCGCTCCTGGAGACTGAAGTTGGCGCCGCTCTTGCAAACTGAGGTTGGCGCCGCTCCTGGAGACAATTATTGGCTTCGCACCTGGAGACTGTGGTTTGCGCCACTCCTGGAGACTGTGTTTGGCGCCGCTCCTGGAGACTGTGGTTGGCGCAGCTCCTGGAGACTGTGGTTGGCGCCGCTCCTGAAGACTGAGGTTGGCTACGCTCCTCGAGACTGTGGTTGGGGCCGCTCTTGGAGACTGAGGTTGGCGCATCTCTTGGAGACTGTTGTTGGCACCGCTCTTGGAGACTGAGGTTGGCGCCTCTCTTGGAGACTGTGATTGACGCCACTCCTGGAGACTAAAGTTGGCTCCGCTCCTGGAGACTATTGTTGACTCCGCTCTTGGAAACTGAGGTTGGCTCCACTAATCGAGACTGTGGTTGGCGCCACTCCTGGAGACTGTGGTTGGCTCCGCTCCTCGAGACTGGGATTGGCGCCGCTCTTGGAGACTGTGGATGGCGCCGCTCCTGGACACTGTGGTTGAGGCAGCTCCTGAAGACTGTGGGTTGGCGCCGCACATGGAGACTAAAGTTGGCTCCGCTCCTGGAGACTATTGTTGGCTCCACACCTGGAGACTGTGGTTGGCGCCACTCCTGGAGACTTTGCTTGGCGCCGATCCTGGAGACTGAGGTTGGCTCCGCTCCTCGAGACTGTGGTTGGCTCCGCTCCTCGAGACTGTGGTTGGCGCCGCTCCTGGAGACTGTGGTTGGCGCAGCTCCTGGCACTGTGGTTGGCGCCGCTCCTAGAGACTGTAGTTGGCACCGCTCCTGGAGACTGTGGTTGGCGCCGCTTCTTGAGACTGTGGTTGGCGCCGCTCCTGGAGACTGTATATGGCGCCGCTCCTTGAGACTGTGGTTGGCGCCGTTCATTGCGACTGTGGGTGGCGCCGCTCCTGGAGACTATTGTTGGCTCTGCTCCTTGAGACTGTGGTTGGCACCACTCCTGAAGACTGTGGTTGGCGCCGCTCCTGGCACTGTGGTTGGCGCCGCTCCTCGAGACTGAGGTTGGCGTCGCTCCTGGAGACTATGGTTGGCACCGCTTCTGGCACTGTGGTTGGTGCCGCTCCTCAAGAATGTGGTTGGTGCCGCTCCTGGAGACTATGGTTGGCGCCGCTCCTTTCAGTGTGGTTGGTGCCGCTTCTCAAGATTGAGCTTGTCGCCGCTCTTCGAGACTGTGGTTGGCGCCGCTCCTCGAGACTGTGGTTGGCGCCGCTCCTCGAGACTGTGGTTGGTGCCGCACCTGGAGATTGAGGTTGGCGCCGCACCTGGATACTGTGGTTGGCGCCGCTACTGGAGACTGTGGTTGGCGCCGCTCCTGGAGACTGAGGTTGGCGCCGCTCCTGGAGACTAAAGGTGGCTCCGCTCCTCGAGACTATTGTTGTCTCCGCTCCTGGAGACTGTGGTTGGCGCCTGTCTTGGAGACTGTGCTTGGCACCGCTCTTCGAGACTCAGGTTGGCGCAGCTCCTGGAGGCTGTGGTTGGCGCCGTTCTTGGTCCTGTGGTTGGCACCCCTCTTCGAGACTGAGGTTGGCGCCGCTCCTCGAGACCGTGGTTTGCGCTGTTTCTCGAGACCGTGGATGGCGCCGCTCCTCGAGACTGTGGTTGGCGCCGCACCTGGAGACTGTGGTTGGCGCAGCTCCTGGAGACTGTGGTTGGCGCAGCTCCTGGAGACTGTGGTTAGCGCCGCTCCTGGAGACTGAGGTTGGCGCCTCTCTTGGAGACTGTTGTTGGCACCGCTCCTGGAGACTGTGGTTGGCGGCGCTCCTGGAGACTGAGGTTGGCGCCTCTCTTGGAGACTGTGGTTGGCGCCACTCCTGGAGACTGTGGTTGGTGCAGCTCCTGGAGACTGTGGTTGGCGCCGCTCCTCGAGACTAAAGTTGGCTCCGCTCCTCGAGACTGTGGTTGACGCCGCTCCTGGAGACTGTGGCTGGCGCCGCTCCTGGAGACTATTGTTGGCTCCGCTCTTGGAGACTGAGGTTGGCGCCTCTCTTGGAGACTGTGGTTGGCGCCGCTCCTGGAGACTGTGGTTGGTGCCGCTCCTGGAGACTGTGGTTGCCGCCGCTCCTGGAGACTGAGGTTGGCTCCACTCCTCGAGACTGTGGTTGGTGCCGCTCTTGAAGACTGTGGGTGGCGTAGCTCCTGGAGACTGAGGTTGGCTCCGCTCCTCGAGACTGAGATTAACGCCTCTCTTGGAGACTGGTTGGCGCCGCTCCTGGAGACTGTGGTTGGGGCAGCTCCTGGAGACTGTGGTTGGCGCCGCTCCTGGAGATTAAAGTTTGCTCCGCTCCTCGAGACTTTTGTTGACTCCGCTCCTGGAGACTGTAGTTGGCGCCTCTCTTGGAGACTGTGGTTGGCACCGCTCCTCGAGACTGAGGTTGGAGCCGCTCTTGGAGACTGTGGTTGGCGCCGCTCCTTGAGACTATTGTTGGTTCCGCTCTTAGAGACTCAGGTTGGCGCCGGTCCTGGAGACTGCGGTTGGCGCCGCTCCTGGAGACTGTGGTTGGTGCCGCTCCTGGAGAATGTGGATGGCGCCGCTCCTGGAGACTGAGGTTGGCGCCGCTCCTCGAGACTGTGATTGGCGCCTCTCTTGGAGACTGTGGTTGGCTCCGCTCCTGGAGACTGTGATTGACGCCACTCCTGGAGACTAAAGTTGGCTCCGATCCTGGAGACTATTGTTGACTCCGCTCTTGGAGACTGAGGTTGGCTCCACTAATCGAGACTGTGGTTGGCGCCGCTCCTGGAGACTGTGGTTGGCTCCGCTCCTCGAGACTGGGATTGGCGCCTCTCTTGGAGACTGTGGTTGGAGCAGCTCCTGGAGACTGTGGTTGAGGCAGCTCCTGAAGACTGTGGGTTGGCGCCGCACATGGAGACTAATGTTGGCTCCGCTCCTGGAGACTATTGTTGGCTCCACACGTGGAGACTGTGGTTGGCGCCACTCCTGGAGACTTTGCTTGGCGCCGATCCTGGAGACTGAGGTTGGCTCCGCTCCTCGAGACTGTGGTTGGCTCCGCTCCTCGAGACTGTGGTTGGCGCCGCTCCTCGAGACTGTGGTTGGCGCCGCTTCTTGAGACTGTGGTTGGCGCCGCTCCTGGAGACTGTGGTTGGCGCCGCTCCTCGAGACTGTGGTTGGTGCCGCACCTGGAGATTGAGGTTGGCGCCGCTCCTGGAGACTGTGGTTGGCGCCGCTACTGGAGACTGTGGTTGGCGCCGCTCCTGGAGACTGAGGTTGGCGCCGCTCCTGGAGACTAAAGGTGGCTCCGCTCCTCGAGACTATTGTTGTCTCCGCTCCTGGAGACTGTGGTTGGCGCGTCTCTTTTGGAGACTGTGCTTGGCACCGCTCTTCGAGACTCAGGTTGGCGCCGATCCTGGAGATTGTGTTTGGCGCAGCTCCTGGAGGCTGTGGTTGGCGCCGCTCTTGGTCCTGTGGTTGGCACCCCTCTTCGAGACTGAGGTTGGCGCCGCTCCTCGAGACCGTGGTTTGCGCTGTTTCTCGAGACCGTGGTTGGCGCCGCTCCTCGAGACTGTGGTTGGCGCCGCACCTGGAGACTGTGGTTGGCGCCGCTCCTGGAGACTGAGGTTAGTGCCGCTCTTGGAGACTGAGGTTGGCGCCGCTCCTGGAGACTGAGGTTAGCACCGCTCCTGGAGACAATTGTTAGCTCCGCACCTGGAGACTGTGGTTGGCGCCACTCCTAGGGACTGTGTTTGGCGCCGCTCATGGAGACTGAGGTTGGCGCCGCTCCTCTAGACTGTGGTTGGCGCCGCTCCTGGAGACTGTGGTTGGCGCAGCTCCTGGAGACTGTGGTTGGCGCCGCTCCTGGAGACTGAGGTTGGCTACGCTCCTCGAGACTGTGGTTGGGGCCGCTCTTGGAGACTGAGGTTGGTCCCTCTCTTGGAGACTGTTGTTGGCACCGCTCCTGGAGACTGGTTGGCGGCGCTCCTGGAGACTGAGGTTGGCGCCTCTCTTGGAGACTGTGGTTGGTGCAGCTCCTGGAGACTGTGGTTGGCGCCGCTCCTGGAGACTAAAGTTGGCTCCGCTCCTCGAGACTGTGGTTGACGCCGCTCCTGGAGACTGTGGCTGTCCCCGCTCCTGGAGACTATTGTTGGCTCCGCTCTTGGAGACTGAGGTTGGCGCCTCTCTTGGAGACTGTGGTTGGCGCCGCTCCTGGAGACTGTGGTTGGTGCCGCTCCTGGAGACTGTGGTTGCCGCCGCTCCTGGAGACTGAGGTTGGCTCCACTCCTCGAGACTGTGGTTGGCGTAGCTCCTGGAGACTGAGGTTGGCTCCGCTCCTCGAGACTGTGGTTGGCGTAGCTCCTGGAGACTGAGGTTGGCTCCGCTCCTCGAGACTGAGATTAACGCCTCTCTTGGAGACTGGTTGGCGCCGCTCCTGGAGACTGTGGTTGGGGCAGCTCTGGGAGACTGTGGTAGGCGCCACTCCTGGAGACTAAAGTTTGCTCCGCTCCTCGAGACTTTTGTTGACTCCGCTCCTGGAAACTAGTTGGCGCCTCTCTTGGAGACTGTGGTTGGCACCGCTCCTCGAGACTGAGGTTGGCGCCGCTCTTGGAGACTGTGGTTGGCGCCGCTCCTTGAGACTATTGTTGGTTCCGCTCTTAGAGACTCAGGTTGGCGCCGCTTCTGGAGACTGTGGTTGGCGCTGCTCCTGGAGACTGTGGTTGGCGCTCTCCTGGTCCTGTGGTTGGCGCCCCTCCTCGAGACTGAGGATGGCGCCGCTCCTCGAGACCGTGGTTGGCGCCGCTCCTCGAGACCGTGGTTGGCGCCGCTCCTCGTGACTGTGGTTGGCGACCGCATCTGAAGAATGAGGTTGGCGCCGCTCCTGGAGACTGAGGTTGGCGCTGCTCCTGGAGACTGAGGTTGGCGCCGCTCCAGGAGACTGAGGTTGGTGCCGCTCCTGGAGACTGTGGTTGGCGCCGCTCCCGGAGACTAAAGGTGGCTCCGCTCCCCGAGACTATTGCTGACTTCGCTCTTGGAGACTGAGGTTGGTGCCTCTCTTGGAGACTGTGCTTGGCACCGCTCCTCGAGACTGAGGTTGGCGCCGCTCTTGGAGACTGTGTTTGGCGCAGCTCCTGGAGAATGTGGTTCGCGCTACTCTTGGTCCTGTGGTTGGCGCCCCTCCTCGAGACTGAGGTTGGCCCCGCTCCTCGAGACCGTATTTGGCGCCGTTCCTCGAGACTGTGGTTGGCGCCGCTCCTGGAGACTGAGGTTGGCGCCGCTCCTGGAGACAATTGTTGGCTCCGTTCCTCGAGACTGTGGTTGGCGCTGCTACTTGGAGACTGTGGTTGGCGCCACTCCTGGTCCTGTGGTTGGCGCCCCTCCTCGAGACTGAGATTGGCGTCGCTCCTCGAGACCGTGGTTGGCGGCGCTCCTCGTGACTGTGGTTGGCGCTGCTCCAGGAGAATGAGGTTGGCGCCGCTCCTAGAGACTATTGTTGGCTCCGCACCTGGAGACTGTGGTTGGCGCCGCTTCTTGAGACTGTGGTTGGCGCCTCTCCTGGAGACTGTGGTTGGCGCCGCTCCTTGCGACTGTGGTTGGCGCCGCTCCTGGAGACTATTGTTAGCTCTGCTCCTGGAGACTGTGGTTAGCACCGCTCCTGGAGACTGTGGTTGGCGCCGCTCCTGGAAATAGTAGTTGGCGCCGCTCCTTGAGACTGAGGTTGGCTCCGCTCCTCGAGACGGTGGTTGGCGCCGCTTCTCGAGACTTTTGTTGACTCCGCTCCTGGAGACTGTGGTTGGGGCAGCTCCTGGAGACTGAGGTTGGCGCCTCTCTTGGAGAATGTGGTTGGCACCGCTCCTCGAGACTGAGGTTGGCGCCGCTCCTGGAGACTGTGGTTGGCGCCGCTCCTGGAGACTGTGGTTGGCGCCTCGCCTTCAGACCGAGGCGCCAACCGAGGCGTTGGTTCCGCTCTTAGAGACTCAGGTTGGTGCCGCTTCTTGAGACTGTGGTTGGCGCTGCTACTAGAGACCGTGGTTGGCGCCGTTCCTCGAGACCGTGGTTAATGCCGCTCCTCGTGACTGTGGTTGGCGACCGCATCTGAAGACTGAGGTTGGCGCCGCTCCTGGAGACTGAGGTTGGCTCCACTATTTGAGAGTGTGGTTGGCGCAGCTCCTGGAGACTGTGGTTGGGGTAGCTCCTGGAGACTGAGGTTGGCTCCGCTCGTCGAGACTGAGATTAACGCCTCTCTTGGAGACTGTGGATGGCGCCGCTCCTGGAGACTGTGGTTGGGGCAGCTCCTGGAGACTGTGGTTGGCGCAGCTCCTGGAGACTAAAGTTTGCTCCGCTCCTCGAGACTTTTGTTGACTCCGCTCCAGGAGACTGTGGTTGGCGCCTCTCTTGGAAACTGTGGTTGGCACCGCTCCTCGAGACTGACGTTGGCGCCGCTCCTGGAGACTGTGGTTGGCGCCCCTTCTCGAGACTGAGGATGGCGACGCTCCTCGAGACCGTGGTTGGCGCCGCTCCTCGAGACCGTGGTTGGCGCTACTCCTGGAGACTGAGGTTGTCGCCGCTCCAGGAGACTGAGGTTGGCGCCGCTCCTGGAGACTGTGGTTCGCGCCGCTCCTGGAGACTGAGGTTGGCGCCGCTCCTGGAGACTGTGGTTCGCGCCGCTCCTGGAGACTGAGGTTGGCGCTGCTCCTGGAGACTGTGGTTCGCGCCGCTCCTGGAGACTGAGGTTGGCGCCGCTCCTGGAGACTGTGGTTCGCGCCGCTCCAGGAGACTGAGGTTGGCGCCGCTCCTGGAGACTGAGGTTGGCGCTGCTCTTGGAGACTGTGGTTGGTGCCGCTCCTGGAGACTGAGGTTGGCGCCGCTCCTGGAGACTAAAGGTGGCTCCGCTCCTCGAGACTATTGTTGTCTCCGCTCGTGGAGACTGAGGTTGGCGCCGCTCCTCGAGACCGTGGTTGGCGCCGTTCCTCGAGACCGTGGTTGGCGCCGCTCCTCGAGACTGTGGTTGGCGCCGCACCTGGAGACTGTGGTTGGGGCCGCTCCTGGAGACTGATGCTAGCGCCGCTCCTGGAGACTGAGGTTGGCGCCGCTCTTGGAGACTGAGGTTGGCTCCGCTCCTGGAGACAATTGTTGGCTCCGCACCTGGAGACTGTGGTTGGCGCCACTCCTGGAGACTGTTTATGACGCCGCTGTTGGAGACTGAGGTTGGCGCCGCTCCTCTAGACTGTGGTAGGCGCCGCAACTAGAGACTGTGGTTGGCGCAGCTCCTAAAGACTGTGGTTGGCGCCGCTAATGGAGACTGTGGTTGCCGCCGCTCTTGGAGACTGAGGTTGGCTACGCTCCTCGCCGCTCTTGGAGACTGTGGTCGCTTGGGCCGCTCTTGGAGACTGTGGTTGGCGCCTCTCTTGGAGACTGTTGTTGGCACCGCTCCTGGAGACTGTGGTTGGCGCCTCTCTTGGAGACTGTTGTTGGCACCGCTCCTGGAGACTGTGGTTGCCGCCGCTCTTGGAGACTGAGGTTGGCTACGCTCCTCGAGACTGTGGTTGGGGCCGCTCTTGGAGACTGAGGTTGGCGCCTCTCTTGGAGACTGTTGTTGGCACCGCTCCTGGAGACTGTGGTTGGCGCCTCTCTTGGAGACTGTTGTTGGCACCGCTCCTGGAGACAGTGGTTGCCGCCGCTTCTGTAGACTGAGATTAACGCCTCTCTTGGAGACTGTGGTTGGCGCCGCTCCTGGAGATTGTGGTTGGGGCAGCTCCTGGAGACTGTGGTTGGCGCCGCTCCTGGAGACTAAAGTTGGCTCCGCTCCTCGAGACTTTTGTTGACTTCGCTCCTGGAGACTGAGGTTGGCGCCTCTCTTGGAGACTGTGGTTGGCACCGCTCTTAGAGACTCAGGTTGGCGCCGCTCCTGGAGACTGTGGTTGGCGCTGCTACTGGAGACTGTGGTTGGCGCCGCTCCTGGTCCTGTGGTTGGCGCCCCTCCTCGAGACTGAGGATGGCGCCGGTCCTCGAGACCGTGTTTGGCGACCGCATCTGAAGACTGTGGTTGGCGCCGCTCCTGGAGACTGTGCTTGGCGCCGCTCCTGGAGACTGAGGTTGGCTCCGCTCCTCGAGACTGTGGTTGGCGCCGCTCCTTGAGACTGTGGTTGGCGCCGCTCCTGGAGACTGGTTGGCGCCGCTCCTGGAGACTGTGGTTGGCGCCGATCCTGGCAGTGTGGTTGTCGCCGCTTCTGGAGACTGTGGTTGGCACCGCTCCTGGAGACTGTGGTTGGCGCCGCTTCTTGAGACTGTGGATGGCGCCGCTCTTGGAGACTGTGGTTGGCGCCGCTCCTTGAGACTGTGGTTGGCACCGCTCTTCTCGACTGTGGTTGGCGCCGCATCTGGAGACTGTGGTTAGCACCGCTCCTGGAGACTGTGGTTGGCGCCGCTACTGGAGACCGTGGTTGGCGCCGCTCCTGGAGACTGTGGTTGGCGCCGCTCCTGGAGACTGTGGTTGGCGCCGCTCCTGGAGACAATGGTTGGCGCCGCTCCTGGAGACTATGGTTGGCGCCGCTCCTCAAGACTGTGGTTGGTGCTGCTCCTGGAGACTGTGGTTGGCGCCGCTCCTGGAGACAGTGGTTGGCGCCGCTCCTCGAGACTGAGGTTGGCTCCGCTCCTCGAGACTGTGGTTGGCGCCGCTTCCCGAGACTGTGGTTGGCGCCGCTCCTCGAGATTGTGGTTGGCGCCGCTCCATGAGACTGTGATTGGCGCCTCTCCTCGAGACTGTGGTTGGCGCCGCTCCTGGAGACTGTGGTTGGCGCCGCTTCTGGAGACTGGTTGGCGCCGCTCCTGGAGACTGTGGTTGGCGCCACTCCTTGAGACTGTGGTTAGCGCCGCTCCTCGAGACTGTGGTTGGCGCCGCTCCTGGAGACTGTGGCTAGCGCCACTCTTGGAGACTGAGGTTGGCGCCGCTCCTTAAGACTGTAGTTGGCTCAGCTCCTCGAGACTGAGGTTGGCGCCAATCTTGGCACTGTGGTTGCCGGCGCTCCCGGTGACTGTGCTTGGCGCCGCTCCAGGAGACTGTGGTTGGTGCCGCTCCTGGAGACTGTGGTTGGTGCCACTCCTGGAGACTGAGGTTGGCGCCGCTCCTGGAGACTGTGGTTGGCGCCGGTCCTGGAGACTGTGGTTGGTGCCGCTCCTGGAGACTGTGGTTGGTGCCACTCCTGGAGACTGAGGTTGGCGCCGCTCCTGGCACTGTGGTTGGCGCCGCTCTTGGAGACTGTGGTTGACGCCTCTCCTGGAGACTGTGGTGTGCGCTGCTCCTGGAGACTGTGGTTCGCGCTGCTCCTGGAGACTATGGTTGGCGCCGCTCCTGGAGACTATGGTTGGCGCCGCTCTTGGAGACTATGGTTGGCGCCGCTCCTGTAGACTGTGGTTGGCGCCGCTCCTGTAGACTGTGGTTGGTGCCGCTCCTGGAGACTGTGATTGGCGAAGCTCCTGGAGACTGTGGTTGTCGCCGCTCCTGGAAACTGTGATTGGCGCTGCTCTAGTAGACTGTGGTTGGTGCCGCTCTTCGAGACTGAGGTTGGCGGTGCTCCTGGAGACTGTGGTTGGCACCGCTCCTGGAGACTATGGTTGGCGCCGCTCCTGGAGACTGAGGTTGGCGCCGCTCCTCGAGACTGTGGTTGGCGCAGCTTCCCGAGACTGAGTTTGGCGCCGCTCCTCGAGACCGTGGTTGGCGCTGCTCCTGGAGACTGAGGTTGTCGCCGCTCCAGGAGACTGAGGTTGGCGCCGCTCCTGGAGACTATTGTTGGCGCCGCTCCTGGAGACTGAGGTTGGCGCTGCTCATGGAGACTGTGGTCGGTGCCACTCCTGGAGACTGAGGTTGGCGCCGCTCCTGGAGACTAAAGGTGGCTCCGCTCCTCGAGACTATTGTTGTCTCCCGCTCGTGGAGACTGTGGTTGGCGCCGCTCCTGGAGACTGAGGTTGGCGCCGCTCCTGGAGACTGAGGTTGGCGCCGCTCCTCGAGACCGTGGTTGGCGCCGCTCCTCGAGACTGTGGTTGGCGCCGCACATGGAGACTGTGGTTGGGACCGCTCCTGGAGACTGATGCTAGCGCCGCTCCTGGAGACTGAGGTTGGCGCCGCTCCTCTAGACTGTGGTTGGCACAGCTCCTAAAGACTGTGGTTGGCGCCGCTCCTGGATACTGAGGTTGGCTACGCTCCTCGAGACTGTGGTTGGGGCCGCTCTTGGAGACTGAGGTTGGCGCCTCTCTTGGAGACTGTTGTTGGCACCGCTCCAGGAGACTGTGGTTGCCGCCGCTCCTGTAGACTGTGGTTGGCGCCGCTCCTGGAGATTGTGGTTGGGGCAGCTCCTGGAGACTGTGGTTGGCGCCGCTCCTGGAGACTAAAGTTGGCTCCGCTCCTCGAGACTTTTGTTGACTTCGCCCCTGGAGACTGTGGTTGGAGCAGCTCCTGGAGACTGAGGTTGGCGCCTCTCTTGGAGACTGTGGTTTGCACCTTTCTTAGAGACTCAGGTTGGCGCCGCTCCTGGAGACTGTGGTTGGCGCTGCAACTGGAGACTGTGGTTGGCGCCGCTCCTGGTCCTGTGGTTGGCGCCGCTCCTCGAGACCGTGGTTGGCGCCGCTCCTCGAGACTGTGGTTGGCGACCGCATCTGAAGACTGAGGTTGGCGCCGCTCCTGGAGACTATTGTTGAATCCGCACCTGGAGACTGTGGTTGGCGCCGCTCCTGGAGACTGTGCTTGGCGCCGCTCCTGGAGACTGAGGTTGGCTCCGCTCCTCGAGACTGTGGTTGGCGCCGCTCCTTGAGACTGTGGTTGGCGCCGCTCCTGGAGACTGGTTGGCGCCGCTCCTAGAGACTGTGGTTGGCGCCGCTCCTGGCACTGTGGTTGGCGCCGCTCCTGGAGACTGAGGTTGGCGCCGCTCCTGGCACTTTGGTTGGCGCAGCTCTTGGAGACTGTGGTTGACGCCTCTCCTGGAGACTGTGGTGTGCGCTGCTCCTGGAGACTGTGGTTCGCGCTGCTCCTGGAGACTATGGTTGGCGCCGCTCCTGGAGACTATGGTTGGCGCCGCTCCTGTAGACTGTGGTTGGCGCCGCTCCTGGAGACTGTGATTGGCGCCGCTCCTGGAGACTGTGGTTGTCGCCGCTCCTAGAAACTGTGATTGGCGCTGCTCTAGTAGACTGTGGTTGGCGCCGCTCCTGGCACTGTGGTTGGAGCCGCTCTTCGAGACTGAGGTTGGCGGTGCTCCTGGAGACTTTGGTTGACGCCGCTCCTGGAGACTGTGGTTGGCACCGCTCCTGGAGACTATGGTTGGCGCCGCTCCTGGAGATTGTCGTTGGCACCGCTCCTGGCACCGTGATTGGCGCCGCTCTTTGATACTGTGGTTGGTACTGCTCCCGAAGTCTGTGGTTGATGCCATTCTTGGAGACTGTGGTTGGCATCGCTCCTGGAGACTATGGTTGACGCCGCTCCTGAAGAATGTGGTTTGCGCCGCTGCTGGCACTGTGATTGGCGCCGCTCTTCGATACTGTGGTTGGTACTGCTCCTGAAGACTGTGGTTGACGCCATTCTTGGAGACTGGTTGTCACCGCTCCTGGAGACTGTAGGTGGAGTTTGATTGCTCGCTGCTCAGATCAAAGGGTTCAGGAGCTTATTACACCTTAATACCTATTTATGTAATTAATCTGAAATCAATTATTCTCAAATAAAATTCCTCTGGATTCATATAAGTGCCTATGAGACTTAAGGTTGGAAGCAACACTAATTAGACGTGTCTGTGATCGTCATTATATTATCTTTATTTTGGGAGGAATTCTTCCGTTTTCTCAAGGATTATCAGGACTTTTAAAACCCTTGTACAGGATTAATTGTTATTTCTTATATAAAGAGACTCGAGGCTCGGCTTCGATTCATGCAGGTCGGCGTGCAATCCCTGACCGTCCAAGTGGCTGTGCACCATTCTTTTCCCATCCCAAATCCTTATCCTGACCCCATCCAAGTGCTGTATAGTCGTAATGGCTTGGCGCTTTTCTCTAATAATTCCCTTACCCTCTAGTGATTACAGAGTTTATTTTATTGAGTATTCACGAGGGAGTATAACCACGTAGATCTTCACACAGGTCAACTCTAGTGTGCTGGCATTTTAGTGTAACTGATGTTACCCCGAAGGCCAAGGCGACCAGTTACTAATACAGAGAATAATGTAATGTTAAGCTCACTAAGAATTTATTTCTATTAAAGTTTACTCGCTAGTATCCAATGCTGTGATTTAATTTATCATCAATGTATTAAATGTAAAGGCCATACATTTGGTGCTGGAGGAAATTATACAAGTGTATTAGAGAGGGATCTGGACAGTATTGCCATTTTGTGTTTCAAATTTTAATGTGTTGCTATATCTTGAGATGATTTCGGGGCTTAGCGTCCCCGCGGCCCGGTCCTCGACCAGGCCTCCTTTTTGTTACACCCCCCCATAGCAGCTGTCTAACTCTCAGGTGCCTATTTACTGCTAGATAACAGAGGTATCACGGTGAAAGAAACATTTTGCCCATTTGTCTCCGCCTCCACCGGGGATCGAACCCGGAACCTCAAGACTACAAATCCAAAGCGCTGTCCATCCGGCTGTGAGGCGCCCTAACGCCTGACAGCTGGGTGGATGTTATGAGCCTTGCTCTTGTGTTATTACCCAGCTTTTATGCTTTTGTGTTATGGACTAATGAGCCCAGCTTTTATGCTATGGCCTTTATGCCATAACATAAAAGTCATCAGAATTGTGTTGGGCACAAGCAGATGTAAGTACTGACTCAGTAAACATATTGTACTGTTTACCATTGTGTTTGGTATTAAGTCCCATCTTCATTTTGTTAACTGTTTACCTGGGCTTATAAAACAAATAAATAAATGTTTATTCAGGTAAAATTACAAACAATCGAAATGAGTTACAAACAGAA
Source organism: Procambarus clarkii (assembly GCF_040958095.1). NCBI lineage: Eukaryota > Metazoa > Arthropoda > Malacostraca > Decapoda > Cambaridae > Procambarus > Procambarus clarkii. Next base: position 38,847,470 of record NC_091157.1, read on the forward strand.
TGTTGGATTTTTAGATAGCTAGTACATACTGTGCCTAAAGTCACTAATACACACAGAGTTTCGGGCAAAGTATGTGTATAAATACCAACATTTAAGCTTGAGCTGGAACCAAGTACCACCACGTTGTGGAAGTTTTCTTGGCAGCTGTAGGGGAGCTGGCAACCTCTGAGAGAGAGAGAGAGAGTTATTTGTGAGGGCTTGGCCGAGGGTAGTGAGCCCTGTTCTTGACTGTCGTGATGAGACTGCGGCCCGGGGGATCCTTGGCCTTACACCACTCCTCACGGAGTACAAGGGTATCCTTCTCATTCAGGTTATGGAGTGTGCAGCTGCCTCATAACAACCTTTACGAGTAACAACTTAACAAGGGTGTTCCTCCATCAGGTGACGGGGTACGTGCTGCTGTACCGGTTGTCCCATCTGCAGACGCTGCGTGACCTGCTCCCGCGCCTCTCCGTAATCAGGGGAGACTCCCTCTTCCACGGCCACGCCCTCGTCGTCTTCGGTAACACATACCTTCGAGAGGTCAGTCATTACGGTGCTCGTAAGCTATGTTTCTAAGCACAAACAAAATAATTTTAGTACAAAGCCACTCCAGACCGACAACCAGAGCGCAACTCCATAGTCTCCTGAGACTGATGGATGCCTACTACTTTAGTACAAAATAGAAGGAAGATGATTGAGATCCACCATAAACACCCAACTGTGAAGAGGATGGACCAAGAGCTATTCCTTCCTGCGCTCAAACACTCAAACAGGTAATACAAAATACTCACATATTTAGTTACTCACAAACATGCTTCAGCACTCAGTGGATAAAGTGCGCTTGATTTTATCAGGTTAAGACCAGCACTGGATGGATGACCCCGTGGAATGCCTCGTCCATGGCTGGTGGGAGGTAAGCCTTCGTGTCCCTGAGAGTGGTAAACCCTAAAATATATACAAATGTAAACATGCCTTTCTAAACTCGTTAATGTATACACATACACACAGTGTACTCACACAAACATACACAAGAATACGCATGAATTCCTACACACAGTAATTCACATGATATCATACACACAGTAATACACATGAATTCATACACATACACATCTTTAGCTCTTTATTTAGTATTTTATCTAATTCTTTCTACTGCATGTGCATTTGCTCCTATATCTTCCTTTGCCACCATGCTTCCCACCATCCTCCCTTCCCACGACAATACACCGCAAAACCGATCTAAAAAAAGGCAGAGGATGCCGATGGCATAGAAACCAAAAGGAGCCTAAAAATCAGAAGCACAAATGCTGATGGGGTATCAAATAAAACATTTGATACAACAGTCATAACTGATGTAGTACTTTCCAGGGGGGGAGGACCAATTTCTGAGAAAGTCAAGATTTGGAAGAGGAGATTTTAAAGTAGTTTTTTAAAAACAAAACAAAAACATATATTTCCAGAAGCTTGTAGTACAAAACATAAGTTTTACGGTACTAGGAGTCACACAGGTACGGTTGGATCCCATACTAATAATGGATAGCTGAGGAACACATGAGGGTCCTTGAGGGTCTCTTCTCAGGCTAGCCTCACCTGGTCCTGCTTCACGGTGATCGTTGGAATCTCCTCAATGATTTAACACTTTCAAGGACTCCTAGGGTCCTCATCACATTTATAGTTTAGTGGATATAGGCAACTCGGTGTTAAAGACACCTAGAGCTGAAGGCTTGAGTAAATAATTGGCAGTACTCAGAAGTGGTTCAACGAAAAAAACGCATAAAGCTTAATAGTAGTTTATTTACTAACTTAACCACTAATACAATGGGTGCTTGATTTACTTTAGATTGGTGTCAAAAAGGCTATGGTTGCATTAGCGAGACTCTTGACGTCTGGCTAAATGATTCGGATCCACTTGTGGAGTAACACTTAACACAATTGACAGCCAATCATTAACACGGCAACCTAACTGCCGGAATGCAGAGGGATAACAAGAGTTCCAACCGGATACTCGGGTAATGATGATATGCAATAAATCACATATGTACTGTCAATGGGACAGGCAATAACATGCACAATAATACCACACAATACTAAATGTGTGGTGTATGTGAAGCTCACATTCACAGACGTATGTATGTATAACCGACAAATGCACACACTCTGGCACTGGCGGTGAGTAAGGGTGGTGACGCCACGTGGTACCGTGAGGCAGGGTGGCTTGAGGTACTCGAAGTACTGAGGTACTAGCTACACGCTCTGGACTGAGTTGCAGCTGGCTACTGCAGGTTATATGATACCATGTGGCACACTGTGGTAAAAGTCACACACAGATTACTTAGGCGGCGGCACTGCCTTAGTTTACTCTAGGTCACTCACAGACGATTTCCACTTGTCACCAGGTGTTTACCTGATACCAGTCTGTTTTGCTCTGGTGATTTGTCACTAGGCTTCTGAACAATATATTCACAGTCGCGATTCCGGGCGAGTGTTGGTATATCGAAAAGATGCTGAGTTTAACTTGATGGTGAGGAATGGACGGTGTTCAGTCTATTGGCTGATAGACAGAACAGGACACGTCCTCTGTGTAAGGGCTTCCTCATGAGAATGCTCTTGCCTGGGGCTCAGGGCATCTCGTGAGGCACAACACAAGGCATTACAATTTGACCAATAGCATTGCAGCAAATGAGCAGGAACCAAACATTTTGGTCGTTCCCTGATCAGTAGTAGAGGTGACGTCATGCACACATCACGACCACGTCACAACTGTTATTCTCCATTGTGCCAGTTGAGGTTGACCTCAGGGGTCAGACTGTCTCCTCGCAGGCATCTCCCCTCTCTCTCACACTTCGCACTAGCCAAAGTACTCATTGACCCAATGGCCAGTAACTTAACTTCCCTGTATCTACTTCCTGCCTGGACATACGGCGGCCTCCGTATTAAAAACGTGGTCCTGGTTAAGTGGGCATAAGTTAAATGGGCTAAACTATTGGGACCGACTAAAGAGCCTAAATCTGTACTCCCTTGAGTGCAGGCGGGAGAGATACATAATAATTTACACGTGGAAAATATTAGAGGGGCTTGTCCCAAACCTGCACACAGAAATAACATCACATGAGACCAGAAGACATGGCAGGATGTGCAGAATACCCCCGTTGAAAAGCAGAGGTGCAACAGGTACTCTGAGAGAGAAGTCTATCAACATCAGAGGCCCGAGACTGTTCAACACGCTTCCGCTATACATAAGGGGCATAACTGGCAAATCCCTCACAGTGTTCAAGAGAGAACTGGATAAGCACCTCCAAACGATACCTGATCAACCAGGCTGTGACTCATACGTCAGGCTGCGAGCAGCTGCGTCCAACAGCCTGGTTGATCAGTCCAACAACCAGGAGGCCTTGTCGATAGTAATCTTGGGCATAGCAAAGAATGAGGTGATTTGGTAAAATGCTATGCCCAAGATTACTATCCGAGTGCCGGCGGTGGGGTGGTTCAAATAGCCTCGGCTATCACCTCATTATGTCCGGTCGTGATGGTTAAGTGGATTAAGGCGTCTTGTACATACCAGTTGCGTTGCTCCTGGGAGTATGGGTTCGAGTCACTTCTGGGGTGTGAGTTTTCAGTTGCATATTGTCCTGGGGACCATTCAGGCTTGTTCGAATTTGTGTTCCTCACGTGTGCCCCAAAGAATGAGGTGATTTGGTAAAATGCTATGCCCAAGATTACTATCTGAGTGCCGGCGGTGGGGTGGTTCAAATAGCCTCGGCTATCACCTCATTATGTCCGGTCGTGATGGTCAAGTGGATTAAGGCGTCTTGTACATACCAGTTGCGTTGCTCCTGGGAGTATGGGTTCGAGTCACTTCTGGGGTGTGAGTTTTCAGTTATATATATATATATATATATATATATATATATATATATATATATATATATATATATATATATATATATATATATATATATATATATATATAACTGAAAACTCACATATATATATATATATATATATATATATATATATATATATATATATATATATATATATATATATATATATATATATATATATATATATATATATATATTGTGACAATAATCTCCTTCAAGAGATTGAGCCTGCTCTTCCCTCCACAAACACGTCGTTGAAATTATATAAAACGACTATGGAAGACATGTCCAACAACAACAACAACACCAGCAAGGCTTGCCAGGGTGAGCAAACGTATGCAGCCAGCCACCTGTTCGGACTCAAACCACCAAACTACATGTTGATCGCTACCGGCTCCGCTGATTGGTCGCCGGTCTGGCTGTACCTGCACTCGCCCCCCCATACTACTTGATGTCTGGGGTCGCCCCAACCTCCTACCTCAGAATGTTCAGTGCTCTCGTTGTCACCACTCCTCCCGGCTAGACGCTAGCGTGTACTGAGAGAAGTGGTGGCTTAAAGCCAATATTCCAGCACCTCCCATTTACTTGTATATTGCACTTCTTGTTATTTTGTCTTAACGTAACTTTTCATTGTGTCATTTAAGTATTCTTATTATTTTGATTGATTGATTTTATTATACAAATTTGTTTGTCCATTTTTTCATGTTTTGATTTAATTAACGTAATTAAAATTTCATTGTTAAAGTTTACTTGTGTTTTGTGTGTCTTCTCCTTACCTTACCACAGACGAAGTTCCAGTTTTTTCTATTTTTTTTATAACTATGTGACGAGGCCATACCCCTAGCCTTAAACAGCCGAACACCAACGCGTTACCGTCACAAGTTATATGGGGGCCTGTCCGGGAGCTTCACTCAGGTACTGGTGCCAAGTGGTAATTTATGGTAAGCGTATTTAACTTTGTTAACGTAGCTTTACTATTTTTCATATTCAATTTCATTTTTTATAAGGTGCGGTGTATTGTGCATTACGAGAGTAACATATGGTGAAGGTGAGACAACTTTGGATTACGTGGTGACTGTAGGCCTCAGTCATACTCTTAATTGGTCATCTCTCCCTCCGTGTTATTACTCGTATTTACCATCTATGTCCCTTGAATATTTCTCATTCTGACAGATCATCATATTGGTACCCTGGTACTGTGGTCTGCCCCGGGTCAAGAGTACCCAATCTTCTGCAATCTGACTGTAGGAGGACAAAGAGGGCCATAGTTCCTCTAGCTCGAACTTTAGTTGCTGAATTGGGACCTCAGCAGCAGTTCTCGTCACCAGTTGACACCTCGCACCCCTACACGTCAGTCAGAGATGATGATACATACAACGGTAGGGAATTAGCTTATTTTTTCAGAGCACAAAAGTTCGCTAATTCTGTAAGTATCATCTTAAATTCAGTGGGAAAAACTTGCTTTATGTCCTATAGAGACTTGGCAAGGTATGCCTACATCCTTGGACTACCAATTTTACTTTTGAAGCATTTAACTGTTTCATTTGTTTTCGAAACTTTGTTTCATTTGTTAGTAGGATTTTCTTGCCCTTATTCTCTTACATGAGTACCGGGTACAAGATTTCCTGCGCCCTTGATTTAATTTAATCATTTAATATCTTTCACTTAACGTTAATTGTTAAAGATCACACAGGATAGGTACCAGTTGCCACGTTGTCCTGTTTCTGACATTTCACTATTGAATATTCGTGTACCTTTATTTGCTAATTTCACCATGTTTCGTCTCCAAACTTTCCGTGCAAATCCAGCAGGTGAAATAGGGACTTTAAGTCGTGCCAAGAGGACTGAATTACAAACTCTTGCACATGAGTATCAACTAGAAGTTCCCTACCAAGCCAACAAAAATGACCTACACAACCTGTTGCTGGATTACTATTTAGAGCAAGGTAAGATAGACTCTGAAACTCATGAAACTTACTATATTGCAGAGAAAACTGACTTGGCAACGATGAAACTTAAACTAGAGCTGGCCAAGATTGAACGTGAGCAGCAAAGAGAAGCAGCTGCCATACGGAGGGAAGAACAAGAACGCGAAGCTGCTTTGAGGAGGGAAGAACAAGAACGAGAAATCACCCTCAGAGAACGCGAAGCTGCTTTGAGGAGAGAAGAACACGAACGTGGACTCGCCCTCCACGAACGTGAGGTCGCCTTGCTCCATGAACGTGAGAGAGTACAGCTTGAAACAAAACAACGCGAGTTGGAAATACAACGCGAACATGACAAGCAACAAGCGACTCTGGCTCTAGAGTGTCGTCAACGCGAAATCGCCTTGGAAACTTCACACTTCACTCAACGCCAGCAAGCTACTGCCAATCTTCCCGTCAGTTTTAATATATCACATGCAAGTAAGTTAATGCCATCCTTTGTAGAAGCAGAAGTTGATGTGTTTTTCACCACCTTTGAAACCCTTGCTAATCAACTCAGTTGGCCTGTCGACCAATGGGCCACACTTCTCAGAGTCCATCTTACAGGTAGAGCTGCAGTCACACTCAGTACTTTGGCGTCTGAGAATGACTACTACACTCTGAAACAAGCAGTGTTGGACGCCTACCTACTTTCCACAGAAAGTTATAGAAGGAAATTCCGTGACCACCTGAAGGCAAGTACCACTACCTTCCTTGAGTTTGCTAACACGAAACGGAGGTATTTCATGAAATGGCTGGAAGCAGCACATGTCTCTACTTTTACAGAACTCGTCAACCTGATGCTTGTTGAAGAATTCTTGAGACGTGTGCCACCTCCTGTCCGCCTCTACTTAGCAGATAAAGAAGAAACCGACTACCTGAAGTGTGCTAAGTCGGCTGACACTTACAGCCTCATCCACCGGCTGACACCCGAACCATCCTCCAGTAAGAAGTCGTGGTTCAGTTACGAGAAGGTGAGCCCCGATCAAGCTGGTTCACAACTGTACTGCAAGTATTGTAGACTCTATGGACATACCATAGACAAGTGTGGTAAGTCTCAATACAAGGGAACCACTGACCAACAACGACCCAAACCAACTCCTCCTAAGTCCAGTAAGCCTGTGATGAATGTTGGTGTTGATGTTAATGATCTTTCTCTTTTCAGTAACCACCTGTATACTGGAACTGTCTCTGCCAACGGTTCAAATCCGGAGGGACGTTTCAAATTGAAGATCTTGAGGGACACAGCGGCTCTACAATCGATCATCTTGAAGTCGGCTGTGCCCAACATAGTCTACACCGGGGAAACAGTCTTCATCACTGACCTCACTGCTACCACTCCATACCCTCTCGCCAGAGTCCACCTGGATTGTCCCTACGTGAACGGGGAAGTCCAAGTCGCCGTCAGGGAAAAGCCTTTTCCCATGCCTGGAGTGCAACTTCTCCTAGGCAACGACTTGGCAGAAGACCTGCAACCGACCAACCTGATCGTCATGGACAAACCCCAGGTGTGTAACTCTGTGCCAATAAACCCTATTCTTGAGTATGTTCCAGCAGAGGTTCAAGAGAGTGATGAAGTTTCTCCTCCGGTTCTCGTGACCACCCGTGCACAAGCCGCACGTCCACAGCCAGCTGACTCTACTGCTACCGCTGTCCCTCAAGACCCTCAGAAACTCCCCCCGCATCTGACCAAGTTGGAGTTCCGTAAGTTGCAGAGGGAAGATCTTACTTTAACACCATTGTTTTTCCAGGCTGAGACTCAACCCGACAGTATTCCTGGGTTCTTCCTAGAGAACGACTTGCTCTACCGCAGATATAGACCCAGTAAACTGAAGGAGGAGGACGATTGGGCCAACATCGAACAACTTGTGATTCCCACCAGCCTGCGGCCCACTATTCTACACCTGGCCCACGGAGCATTCTCCCACTACGGCTTCAACAAGACTTACCATGGGATTCGTCAAGACTACTACTGGCCAGGTATGGTAAATAACGTCAAACAGTACGTAAAACAGTGTCATACATGTCAGATGGCAGGCAAACCGAACGTCTCCATTCCCAGAGCACCACTGATTCCCATACAGGTGCCTGCGGAACCTTTCCACAGACTCATAATAGACTGTGTTGGTCCTTTACCTCGGACCAGTTCAGGTAACGCCTACATCCTAACCATCCTGTGTCCTACCACCAGATTTCCCATAGCAGTTCCAGTGAAGAACATCACGGCTGCTACGGTTATAAAACATCTATTGAAGATCTTCACTCAATACGGATTTCCCAGGGAGATTCAAAGTGACTGTGGCACCAACTTCACCAGTGATCTCTTCAAAAGGACACTGGAGGAGTTCAACATCAAACAGGTATTGTCCAGCCCCTATCATCCTGCTTCACAGGGTTCTCTTGAACGTAGTCATCAGACCATCAAAGCACTCTTGAAAAAGTTTTGTAGTGAAACCTCAAAGGATTGGGATAAGCAGATTGACCTAATAATGTGTATTTTCAGAAGTCTCCCCAATGAGTCCCTAGGAGTATCTCCTTATGAGATGCTCTACGGCCGTAAGTGCCGTACTCCCCTTAAGGCTTTCAAAGACTCTCTCAGAGATGCCACCTTCAGTGAGCATCAGAATGTGCCCCAGTTTCTTCAAAACCTTCAACACATTCTAGAGAGAGTCCACCGCTTTGCCCATGATAATCTATTGAAAGCCCAGGTGAGAATGAAGACTCATTACGACCAGACCAGCAAAGTAAGAAAATTCAAGCCGGGAGACTTCGTCCTTGCCTATTTTCCTATCCCAGGTTCACCTTTACAAAACAGATTTTCAGGACCCTACTGCGTCAAAGAGTGCAGAAACAACAACAACTACGTCATAGAAACTCCAGATAGGCGGCGGAAGACCCAGCTGTGCCACGTCAACCTCCTGAAGCAATATAATGGTACTCCTCCCACTGTCTTGACTAACTATTCCACATTCACAGAACCCTACATCCACAGTGAGACCTTCCCAGCTTCTCCTCCCGAAAGCACTGACAAGGAGTCAGCGCTTTCTAATTCCGAAATCCTTAATGATTTTCCCAAATGCTTTCAGGATAATAATCGTGCTCCTATGCCCTCTTCTAATTCCACTCTCACCTCGTCAGATAAGCCCTTCATCCTCCATGTCGACGCCAATGGTACCGACGATGGTGGTGTCGTGATGCAGCAACGAGGCGAGAAGAATACACCTGTCAGCGACTACTGCTACAAGGAACGACGGAACAATTGGCAAGGAGCTACTCTTCCTCATCCTGAAGCTTCAGCACTTCACTCCACACCTGAAAAGTGCTCGGTCCACCATCAATACGGACCACACCACCCTACACCTCCTGCAGCACGCCCACTTCTCATCTCAACGTCTTCTACTATGGGCTTGCTACCTGCAGAAATTCAACCTGGAGACACGCTATACCAAGAGTCTGACAACATCTTAGCCCATGATCTCTCCAGAGTTTATAAAGTAGAAGCGACTCCATCCATTACTCCACCACATAACGACGTACTTCTTCCAGAACCGCAGGCTTCGGGGGAGAGTTGTGACAATAATCTCCTTCAAGAGATTGAGCCTGCTCTTCCCTCCACAAACACGTCGTTGAAATTATATAAAACGACTATGGAAGACATGTCCAACAACAACAACAACACCAGCAAGGCTTGCCAGGGTGAGCAAACGTATGCAGCCAGCCACCTGTTCGGACTCAAACCACCAAACTACATGTTGATCGCTACCGGCTCCGCTGATTGGTCGCCGGTCTGGCTGTACCTGCACTCGCCCCCCCATACTACTTGATGTCTGGGGTCGCCCCAACCTCCTACCTCAGAATGTTCAGTGCTCTCGTTGTCACCACTCCTCCCGGCTAGACGCTAGCGTGTACTGAGAGAAGTGGTGGCTTAAAGCCAATATTCCAGCACCTCCCATTTACTTGTATATTGCACTTCTTGTTATTTTGTCTTAACGTAACTTTTCATTGTGTCATTTAAGTATTCTTATTATTTTGATTGATTGATTTTATTATACAAATTTGTTTGTCCATTTTTTCATGTTTTGATTTAATTAACGTAATTAAAATTTCATTGTTAAAGTTTACTTGTGTTTTGTGTGTCTTCTCCTTACCTTACCACAGACGAAGTTCCAGTTTTTTCTATTTTTTTTATAACTATGTGACGAGGCCATACCCCTAGCCTTAAACAGCCGAACACCAACGCGTTACCGTCACAATATATATATATATAAATATATATATATATATATATATATAAATATATATATATATATATATATATATATATATATATATATATATATATATATATATATATATATATATATATATATGTCGTACCTAGTAGCCAGAACGCACTTTTCAGCCTACTATGCAAGGCCCGATTTGCCTAATAAGCCAAGTTTTCATGAATTAATTGTTTTTCGACTACCTAACCTACCTAACCTAACCTAACCTAACTTTTTCTGCCACCTAACCTAACCTAACCTATAAAGATAGGTTAGGTTAGGTTAGGTAGGATTGTTTAGGTTCGGTCATATATCTACGTTAATTTTAACTCCAATAAAAAAAAATTGACCTCATACATAATGAAATGGGTAGCTTTATCATTTCATAAGTAAAAAATTAGAGAAAATATATTAATTCAGGAAAACTTGGCTTATTAGGCAAATCGGGCCTTGCATAGTAGGCTGAAAAGTGCGTTCTGGCTACTAGGTACGACATATATATATATATATATATATATATATATATATATATATATAACTGAAAACTCACACCCCAGAAGTGACTCGAACCCATACTCCCACAACTGGTATGTACAGGGACGCCTTAATCCGCTTGACCATCACGACCGGACATAAGGAAGTGATAGCCGAGGCTATTTGAACCACTTCCCCGCCGGCACTCGGATGGTAATCTTGGGCATAGCATTTTATCAAATCACCTCATTCTTTGGGGCACACGTGAGGAACACAAATGCGAACAAGCCTGAATGGTCCCCAGGACATATGCAACTGAAAACTCACACCCCAGAAGTGACTCGAACCCATACTCCCAGAAGCAACGCAACTGGTATGTACAAGACGCCTTAATCCACTTGACCATCACGACCGGACATAATGAGGTGATAGCCGAGGCTATATGAACCACCCCACCGCCGGCACTCGGATAGTTATCTTGGGCATAGCATTTTACCAAATCACCTCATTCTTTGGGGCACACGTGAGGAACACAAATGCGAACAAGCCTGAATGGTCCCCAGGACATATGCAACTGAAAACTCACACCCCAGAAGTGACTCGAACCCATATTCCCAGAAGCAACGCAACTGGTATGTACAAGACGCCTTAATCCACTTGACCATCACGACCGGACATAATGAGGTGATAGCCGAGGCTATATGAACCACCCCACCGCCGGCACTCGGATAGTTATCTTGGGCATAGCATTTTACCAAATCACCTCATTCTTTGGGGCACACGTGAGGAACACAAATGCGAACAAGCCTGAATGGTCCCCAGGATATATGCAACTGAAAACTCACACCCCAGAAGTGACTCGAACCCATACTCCCAGAAGCAACGCAACTGGTATGTACAAGACGCCTTAATCCACTTGACCATCACGACCGGACATAATGAGATGGGCGGTGGGGTGGTTCATATAGCCTCGGCTATCACCTCATTATGTCCGGTCGTGATGGTCAAGTGGATTAAGGCGTCTTGTACATACCAGTTGCGTTGCTTCTGGGAGTATGGGTTCGAGTCACTTCTGGGGTGTGAGTTTTCAGTTATATATATATATATATATATATATATATATATATATATATATATATATATATATATGTCGTACCTAGTAGCCAGAACGCACTTCTCAGCCTACTATGCAAGGCCCAATTTGCCTAATAAGCCAAGTTTTCATGAATTAATGTTTTTTCGACTACCTAACCTACCTAACCTAACCTAACCTAACTTTTTCTGCTACCTAACCTAACCTAACCTATAAAGATAGGTTAGGTTAGGTTAGGTAGGGTTGGTTAGGTTCGGTCATATATCTACGTTAATTTTAACTCCAATAAAACAAAATTGACCTCATACATAATGAAATGGGTAGCTTGATCATTTCATAAGAAAAAAATTAGAGAAAATATATTAATTCAGGAAAACTTGGCTTAATAGGCAAATCTGGCCTTGCATAGTAGGCTGAGAAGTGCGTTCTGGCTACTAGGTACGACATATATATATATATATATATATATATATATATATATATATATATATATATATATATATATATATATATATATATATATATATATATATATATATATATATGTGTGTGTGTGTGTGTGTGTTCATGTAGTTTTTTTCGTTAGTAAATGTCATATATTTTTACTGGCGTGTTTGAGTGTGCCTCCATATTATCTCTACGAGCATTCACAAGTGATATTATAACCTCCACATATAAACAGTAAGGTTTTATATGAGAATATCCCAGTGGCCAAATATCCCAAACTCAAATCATTGTGTCTGACCTTGACTGGATTTTTTTCGAGTATGTACTCAACCTCTCGGTTCATAAACTCCCTCATGTCTGGATAACTATGGGTAATGTTTCATTGGAGGGGGGTCACCCCTCCCACGGTGACACCATGCACTCCGGTCGCTGGTCGCTGTGGAAAGTGTGTTAACAAGAGACTTCCAAGAGAGGTATGAACGAGACTTCCAAGAGAGGTATGAACGAGACTTCCAAGAGAGGTATGAACGAGACTTCCAAGAGAGGTATGAACGAGACTTCCAAGAGAGGTATGAACGAGACTTCCAAGAGAGGTATGAACGAGACTTCCAAGAGAGGTATGAACGAGACTTCCAAGAGAGGTATGAACGAGACTTCCAAGAGAGGTATGAACGAGACTTCCAAGAGAGGTATGATCGAGACTTCCAAGAGAAGTATGAACGGGACATTCAAGAGAGGTACGAACGAGATTTCCAAAAGAGGTATGAACTGCAATATGAACCTATTTGTATTTGGCAGTTGTACTAACTCGTCTCTTCGGTGCTCTTATTGTTCTTCCTCACAGTAGCCGAACTGTCAATGTTTAGGCACATTCAGACACCATCTGCATGCTTCAACTTGCTCTTTTCCCTGAGATAACCTGGCTGACCTGTACATACATCACTGGGGTTGACTTCCTCCTCTCCTGTGATACTTCACACACTCTTGTTGATACCTGGTTGATGGGGTTCTGGGAGTTCTTCTACTCCCCAAGCCCGGCCCGAGGCCAGGCTCGACTTGTGAGAGTTTGGTCCACCAGGCTGTTGCTTGGAGCGGCCCGCAGGCCCACATACCCACCACAGCCCGGTTGGTCCGGCACTCCTTGGAGGAATAAATCTAGTTTCCTCTTGAAAATGTCCACGGTTGTTCCGGCAATATTTCTTATGCTTGCTGGGAGGACGTTGAACAACCGCGGACCTCTGATGTTTATACAGTGTTCTCTGATTGTGCCTATGGCACCTCTGCTCTTCATTGGTTCTATTCTACATTTTCTTCCATGTCGTTCACTCCAGTACGTTGTTATTTTACTGTGTAGATTTGGTACTTGGCCCTCCAGTATCTTCCAGGTGTATATTATTTGATATCTCTCTCGTCTTCTTTCTAGTGAGTACATTTGGAGGGCTTTGAGACGATCCCAATAATTTAGGTGCTTTATTGCATCTATGCGTGCCGTATATGTTCTCTGTATTTGTTGAGTTCATATTCCTGTATTCACTTCTATGTGACATACCTGCAACTTTCTAGGCCGGTCGCGCATCCTTATCACATAGTTAACATTGCTGATCAGCTTGTACATGGTACATGGTGTAGGGACCGCAGAATTCGTTAATGTTGCTCTTCACAGGCAACAACACCAGTACTTTCATCCACACAGCAATGCTCTCGGCTTGATGTCCTTGTTGTATCCCTTCGTCATAGTGTCTTTGGAGACTTCAAAGTCTGACGTTGTTAGCCCTCAGGCGCATCATAGAGGTTCTCTAATAGCATGTGCATAAGGTTGTCTGCTCACCGACTTCTTGGTCGATGTCAGCTGCTCCTTCAGATTTATGAACGGCAGTGTGAGAGATGGGAGAGGTATGAACGGCAGTGTGAGAGATGGGAGAGGTATGAACGGCAGTGTGAGAGATGGGAGAGGTATGAACGGCAGTGTGAGAGATGGGAGAGGTATGAACGGCAGTGTGAGAGATGGGAGAGGTATGAACGTCAGTGTGAGAGATGGGAGAGGTATGAACGGCAGTGTGAGAGATGGTAGAGGTATGAACGTCAGTGTGAGAGATGGGAGAGGTATGAACGTCAGTGTGAGAGATGGTAGAGGTATGAACGTCAGTGTGAGAGATGGGAGAGGTATGAACGTCAGTGTGAGAGATGGGAGAGGTATGAACGTCAGTGTGAGAGATGGGAGAGGTATGAACGTCAGTGTGAGAGATGGGAGAGGTATGAACGTCAGTGTGAGAGATGGGAGAGGTATGAACGACAATGTGAGAAGTGGGAGAGGTATGAACGTCAGTGTGAGAGATGGGAGAGGTATGAACGTCAGTGTGAGAGATGGGAGAGGTATGAACGTCAGTGTGAGAGATGGGAGAGGTATGAACGACAATGTGAGAAGTGGGAGAGGTATGAACGGCAACTTTGGGACAACTGCTGATGGTTTACCTGCCTGGTGACAGGAGAGGCATATCTTACAGTGGTCTCATACATGGGCCAGAACATGACTGGTGAGAAGGTGGGTGTTGGTGCACCTCTGCGCCTCCTTCCTTCCCAAGCGACCTGTAGTGTCCCCACAGTGCGTTTCGACGTCATCTCCTGCACGGTGACCATCTCACCAGTGCTCTATTCCACATCAGACTCTCCAGCACGCAGTCGTGAGTCAGCGTCTCTGGTCCCGTCAGACCTACCCTGGACTAGCTCAACGTACGCCACCACCAGGCCACGCTTCCACTTCACAACACTTCTGACTCATGCCTTCACTGTGACCCTACTTCACTACGTCTTGATATCGTGGACTCGTTATCATGGTTTCGTTATCATGGACTTGGTATCATATGGTCTTGTTATCGTGGACTTGTTATCATGGTTTCGATATTAATTGATCATGTCGTTGACTCGTCGTCATTCTCTCCATATCATGGTCATGTTATCAGGGACTTGTTATCTTGGACGTTTCATCATAGTCCTATTAGCATGAGATTGTTATTGTGATCGTATCATTGTTTAGTTATCATGGTCATATTATCACATGTTGTCTTGTTATTATGGTCTGGCTTCCTTGATGTTATGTTATCATGGTCATATTATTATGGTTATGTTATCATGGTCATATTATTATGGTTATGTTATCATGGTCATATTATTATGGTTATGTTATCATGGTCATATTATTATGGTTATGTTATCATGGTCATAATATTATGGTTATGTTATCATGGTCATATTATTATGGTTATGTTATCATGGTCATATTATTATGGTTATGTTATCATGGTCATAATATTATGGTTATGTTATCATGGTCATTTTATCATGTCATATTAATATGGTTGTGTTATCATGGTCATATTATCATATCAAATTATCATGGTTGAATTATTATGAACTTACTATCTTGATCTTGTAATCATAAATTTGTTATTATGGTCGTAAAACCATAACCTTGTTATCTTGGTGTTGTTATCATGGTGCTATATTCATGGTCGTTGTTTATCATTTTTACTATCAAATAGATGTTATCATGGACGTCTTATAATTGATTTGTTATTTTTAAATTATAATTGAGTAGTTATCTTTAAGTTATCACAAGAAGCAATGTAATTTAAGATAATGCTTCAAAGTTGCTTTTACCAGAGAGAAAAAAACTTTTCATCTTGTTGATGGTGTCAAGGCCAGGACCGTCAGCTTAGTATATTAAAGGTGCGCTCCTCCTGTTACTCTGTTACCCTGTAGGGTTGTTACTGACTCTCCCAGACTCCTATACTGTGTCAGTACACTGTGTGTGTGTTACTGACTCTCCCAGACTCCTATACTGTGTCAGTACACTGTGTGTGTGTTATTGACTCTCCCAGACTCCTATACTGTGTCAGTACACTGTGTGTGAGTGTGTTACTGACTCTCCCAGACTCCTATACTGTGTCAGTACACTGTGTGTGTGTGTGTTACTGACTCTCCCAGACTCCTATACTGTGTCAGTACACTGTGTGTGTGTGTGTGTTACTGACTCTCCCAGACTCCTATACTGTGTCAGTACACTGTGTGTGTGTGTTATTGACTCTCCCAGACTCCTATACTGCGTCAGTACACTGTGTGTGTGTGTGTGTGTTACTGACTCTCCCAGACTCCTATACTGTGTCAGTACACTGTGTGTGTGGGTGTTGCTGACTCTCCCAGACTCCTATACTGTGTCAGTACACTGTGTGTGTGTGTGTTACTGACTCTCCCAGACTCCTATACTGCGTCAGTACACTGTGTGTGTGTGTGTGTGTGTTACTGACTCTCCCAGACTCCTATACTGTGTCAGTACACTGTGTGTGTGGGTGTTGCTGACTCTCCCAGACTCCTATACTGTGTCAGTACACTGTGTGTGTGGGTGTTGCTGACTCTCCCAGACTCCTATACTGTGTCAGAACACTGTGTGTGTGTTACTGACTCTCCCAGACTCCTATACTGTGTCAGTACACTGTGTGTGTGTGTTACTGACTCTCCCAGACTCCTATACTGCGTCAGTACACTGTGTGTGTGTGTGTGTGTGTGTGTTACTGACTCTCCCAGACTCCTATACTGTGTCAGTACACTGTGTGTGTGTGTGTGTTACTGACTCTCCCAGACTCCTATACTGTGTCAGTACACTGTGTGTGTGTGTGTGTTACTGACTCTCCCAGACTCCTATACTGTGTCAGTACACTGTGTGTGTGTGTTATTGACACTCCCAGACTCCTATACTGCGTCAGTACACTGTGTGTGTGTGTGTGTGTGTGTGTGTGTTACTGACTCTCCCAGACTCCTATACTGTGTCAGTACACTGTGTGTGTGGGTGTTGCTGACTCTCCCAGACTCCTATACTGTGTCAGTACACTGTGTGTGTGGGTGTTACTGACTCTCCCAGACTCCTATACTGTGTCAGTACACTGTGTGAGTGTGTGTGTTACTGACTCTCCCAGACTCCTATACTGTGTCAGTACACTGTGTGTGTGTGTGTGTTACTGACTCTCCCAGACTCCTATACTGTGTCAGTACACTGTGTGTGTGTGTTATTGACTCTCCCAGACTCCTATACTGCGTCAGTACACTGTGTGTGTGTGTGTTATTGACTCTCCCAGACTCCTATACTGTGTCAGTACACTGTGTGTGTGTGTGTGTTACTGACTCTCCCAGACTCCTATACTGTGTCAGTACACTGTGTGTATGTTACTGACTCTCCCAGAATCCTATACTGCGTCAGTATACTGTGTGTGTGTTTGTGTGTGTGTTATTGACTCTCCCAGACTCCTATACTGTGTCAGTACACTGTGTGTGTGTGTTACTGACTCTCCCAGACTCCTATACTGCGTCAGTACACTGTGTGTGTGTGTTACTGACTCTCCCAGACTCCTATACTGTGTCAGTACACTGTGTGTGTGTGTGTTACTGACTCTCCCAGACTCCTATACTGTGTCAGTACACTGTGAGTGTGTGTGTGTTACTGACTCTCCCAGACTCCTATACTGTGTCAGTACACTGTGTGTGTGTGTTATTGACTCTCCCAGACTCCTATACTGCGTCAGTACACTGTGTGTGTGTGTGTGTTACTGACTCTCCCAGACTCCTATACTGTGTCAGTACACTGTGTGTGTGGGTGTTGCTGACTCTCCCAGACTCCTATACTGCGTCAGTACACTGTGTGTGTGTGTGTGTGTTACTGACTCTCCCAGACTCCTATACTGTGTCAGTACACTGTGTGTGTGGGTGTTGCTGACTCTCCCAGACTCCTATACTGTGTCAGTACACTGTGTGTGTGGGTGTTGCTGACTCTCCCAGACTCCTATACTGTGTCAGTACACTGTGTGTGTGTTACTGACTCTCCCAGACTCCTATACTGTGTCAGTACACTGTGTGTGTGTGTTACTGACTCTCCCAGACTCCTATACTGCGTCAGTACACTGTGTGTGTGTGTGTGTGTGTGTGTTACTGACTCTCCCAGGCTCCTATACTGTGTCAGTACACTGTGTGTGTGTGTGTGTTACTGACTCTCCCAGACTCCTATACTGTGTCAGTACACTGTGTGTGTGTGTGTGTTACTGACTCTCCCAGACTCCTATACTGTGTCAGTACACTGTGTGTGTGTGTGTGTGTGTTACTGACTCTCCCAGACTCCTATACTGTGTCAGTACACTGTGTGTGTGTGTTATTGACACTCCCAGACTCCTATACTGCGTCAGTACACTGTGTGTATGTGTGTGTGTGTGTGTGTGTGTGTGTGTGTGTGTGTGTGTGTGTGTGTGTGTGTGTGTGTGTTACTGACTCTCCCAGACTCCTATACTGTGTCAGTACACTGTGTGTGTGGGTGTTGCTGACTCTCCCAGACTCCTATACTGTGTCAGTACACTGTGTGTGTGGGTGTTGCTGACTCTCCCAGACTCCTATACTGTGTCAGTACACTGTGTGTGTGTGTGTTACTGACTCTCCCAGACTCCTATACTGTGTCAGTACACTGTGTGTGTGTGTGTGTTACTGACTCTCCCAGACTCCTATACTGTGTCAGTACACTGTGTGTGTGGGTGTTGCTGACTCTCCCAGACTCCTATACTGTGTCAGTACACTGTGTGTGTGGGTGTTGCTGACTCTCCCAGACTCCTATACTGTGTCAGTACACTGTGTGTGTGTTACTGACTCTCCCAGACTCCTATACTGTGTCAGTACACTGTGTGTGTGTGTTACTGACTCTCCCAGACTCCTATACTGCGTCAGTACACTGTGTGTGTGTGTGTGTGTGTGTGTTACTGACTCTCCCAGGCTCCTATACTGTGTCAGTACACTGTGTGTGTGTGTGTGTTACTGACTCTCCCAGACTCCTATACTGTGTCAGTACACTGTGTGTGTGTGTGTGTTACTGACTCTCCCAGACTCCTATACTGTGTCAGTACACTGTGTGTGTGTGTTATTGACACTCCCAGACTCCTATACTGCGTCAGTACACTGTGTGTGTGTGTGTGTGTGTGTGTGTGTGTGTGTGTGTGTGTGTGTGTGTGTGTGTGTGTGTGTGTTACTGACTCTCCCAGACTCCTATACTGTGTCAGTACACTGTGTGTGTGGGTGTTGCTGACTCTCCCAGACTCCTATACTGTGTCAGTACACTGTGTGTGTGGGTGTTGCTGACTCTCCCAGACTCCTATACTGTGTCAGTACACTGTGTGTGTGTGTGTGTTACTGACTCTCCCAGACTCCTATACTGTGTCAGTACACTGTGTGTGTGTGTGTGTTACTGACTCTCCCAGACTCCTATACTGTGTCAGTACACTGTGTGTGTGTGTTATTGACTCTCACAGACTCCTATACTGCGTCAGTACACTGTGTGTGTGTGTGTGTGTTATTGACTCTCCCAGACTCCTATACTGTGTCAGTACACTGTATGTGTGTGTTATTGACTCTCCCAGACTCCTATACTGTGTCAGTACACTGTGTGTATGTTACTGACTCTCCCAGACTCCTATACTGCGTCAGTATACTGTGTGTGTGTGTGTGTGTGTTATTGACTCTCCCAGACTCCTATACTGTGTCAGTACACTGTATGTGTGTGTTATTGACTCTCCCAGACTCCTATACTGTGCCAGTACACTGTGTGTGTGTTATTGACTCTCCCAGACTCCTATACTGTGTCAGTACACTGTGTGTGTGGGTGTTGCTGACTCTCCCAGACTCCTATACTGTGTCAGTACACTGTGTGTGTGTGTGTGTTACTGACTCTCCCAGACTCCTATACTGTGTCAGTACACTGTGTGTGTGTGTGTGTTACTGACTCTCCCAGATTCCTATAATGTGTCAGTACACTGTGTGTGTGTGTGTTACTGACTCTCCCAGACTCCTATACTGCGTCAGTACACTGTGTGTCTGTGTGTGTGTGTTACTGACTCTCCCAGACTCCTATACTGTGTCAGTACACTGTGTGTGTGTGTGTGTGTTACTGACTCTCCCAGACTCCTATACTGCGTCAGTACACTGTGTGTCTGTGTGTGTGTGTTACTGACTCTCCCAGACTCCTATACTGTGTCAGTACACTGTGTGTGTGTGTGTGTGTTACTGACTCTCCCAGACTCCTATACTGTGTCAGTACACTGTGTGTGTGTGTGTGTTTTATTTACTCTCCCAGACTCCTATACTGCGTCAGTATACTGTGTGTGTGTGTGTGTGTTATTGACTCTCCCAGACTCCTATACTGTGTCAGTACACTGTGTGTGTGTGTGTGTGTTACTGACTCTCCCAGACTCCTATACTGCGTCAGTACACTGTGTGTCTGTGTGTGTGTGTTACTGACTCTCCCAGACTCCTATACTGTGTCAGTACACTGTGTGTGTGTGTGTGTGTGTTACTGACTCTCCCAGACTCCTATACTGTGTCAGTACACTGTGTGTGTGTGTGTGTTTTATTTACTCTCCCAGACTCCTATACTGCGTCAGTATACTGTGTGTGTGTGTGTGTTATTGACTCTCCCAGACTCCTATACTGTGTCAGTACACTGTGTGTGTGTGTTACTGACTCTCCCAGACTCCTATACTGCGTCAGTACACTGTGTACTCACCTATTTGTACTCACCTATTTGTGCTTGCGGGGGTTGAGCTTTGGCTCTTTGGTCCCGCCTCTCAACTGTCAATTAACTGGTGTACAGATTCCTGAGCCTACTGGGCTCTATCATATCTACATTAAAAACTGTGTATGGAGTCAGCCTCCACCACATCACTGCCTAATGCATTCCATCCGTTAACTACTCTGACACTGAAAAAGTTCCTTCTAACGTCTCTGTGGCTCATGTGAGTACTCAGTTTCCACCTGTGTCCCCTTGTTCGCGTCCCACCAGTGTTGAATAGTTCATCCTTGTTTACCCGGTCGATTCCTCTGAGGATTTTGTAGGTTGTGATCATGTCTCCCCTTACTCTTCTGTCTTCCAGTGTCGTAAGGTGCATTTCCCGCAGCCTTTCCTCGTAACTCATGCCTCTTAGTTCTGGGACTAGTCTAGTGGCATACCTTTGGACTTTTTCCAGCTTCGTCTTGTGCTTGACAAGGTACGGGCTCCATGCTGGGGCCCCATACTCCAGGATTGGTCTTACATATGTGGTGTACAAGATTCTGAATGATTCCTTACACAGGTTCCTGAACGCTGTTCTGATGTTAGCCAGCCTCGCATATGCCGCAGACGTTATTCTTTTTATGTGGGCTTCAGGAGACAGGTTTGGTGTGATATCAACTCCTAGATCTTTCTCTCTGTTCGTTTCATTAAGTACTTCATCTCCTATTCTGTATCCTATGTTTGGCCTCCTATTTCCACCAGCTAGTTTCATTACTTTGCATTTACTCGGGTTGAACTTCAACAGCCATTTGTTGGACCATTCACTCAGTCTGTCTAGGTCATCTTGTAGCCTCCTACTATCGTCCTCAGTTTCAATCCTCCTCATAATTTTTGCATCATCGGCAAACATTGAGAGAAACGATTCTATACCCTCTGGAAGATCATTTACATATATCAGAAACAGTATAGGTCCAAGGACTGACCCCTGCGGTACTCCACTCGTAACGTCTCGCCAATCTGAGACCTCACCCCTCACACTGACTCGTTGTCTCCTGTTACTTAGGTACTCCTGTATCCAACGGAGTACCTTCCCTTTCACTCCAGCCTGCATCTCCAGTTTTTTCACTAGCCTCTTGTGTGGCACTGTGTCAAAGGCTTTCTGACAATCCAAAAATATGCAGTCTGCCCACCCTTCTCTTTCTTGCCTTATTTTTGTTGCCTGGTCGTAGAATTCAAGTAACCCTGTGAGGCAGGACCTGCCATCCCTGAATCCATGTTGATGCTGTGTTACAAAGTTCTTTCGCTCCAGATGTTCCACTAGCTTTCTTCGCACAATCTTCTCCGTCAACTTGCATGGTATGCAGGTTAGGGACACTGGTCTGTAATTCAGTGCCTCCTGTCTATCCCCTTTCTTGTATATCGGGACTACGTTAGCTGCTTTCCAAATTTCTGGCAGTTCCCCTGTTGCCAGTGATTTGTTATACACCATGGAGAGCGGGAGGCACAGTTCTTCTGCTCCTTCCTTTAGTATCCAAGGGGAGATTCCATCTGGACCTATAGCCTTTGTCACATCCAATTCTAGTAAACACTTCCTTACTTCCCCGCTGGTAATCTCAAACTCTTCCAGTGGTTCCTGGTTAGCTATTCCCTCTCTTATCTCTGGGATTTCTCCTTGCTCCAAGGTGAAGACCTCCTGGAATTTCTTATTCAGTTCCTCACACACTTCCTTGTCGTTTGTAGTGAAACCTTCTGCCCCTAACCTTAATTTCATAACCTGTTCCTTTACTGTTGTTTTTCTCCTGATGTGGCTATGCAGCAATTTAGGCTGAGTCTTTGCCTTGCTTGCGATGTCATTTTCGTATTGTCTTTCTGCCTCTCTTCTCATCCTAACATATTCATTCCTGGCATTCTGGTATCTTTCTCTGCTCTCCAGTGTCCTGTTATTCCTATAGTTTCTCCATGCCCTTTTACTTTGCTGCTTAGCTAGCCTACATCTCTGATTAAACCATGGGTTTCTCATCTTCATTTCACTGTTTTCCTTTTGGACTGGGACAAACTTGTTTGCTGCATCCTTGCATTTTTGCGTGATGTATTCCATCATATCTTGGGCCGTCTTTTCCCTGAGCTCTGTTTCCCATGCTATATCTGCTAGGCATTTTCTTATCTCCTCATAGTTTCCCTTTCGGTATGCTAACCTTTTGGTTTCGGAATCCCTTCTCGAGTTCAATAACCCTTCTTCAATCAGGTACTCAAACACCAATACACTGTGGTCGCTCATTCCTACTGGGTCCTCAAAACTGATTTCTCTTATGTCAGAGTCGTTTAGGGTGAAAACCAGGTCGAGTCTTGCTGGTTCGTCGTTTCCTCTCATCCTTGTGGGTTCACTGACATGCTAGGTTAAGAAGTTTCTAGTCGCCACCTCCAGTAGTTTGGCTCTCCACGTATCCTCGCCTCCATGCGGTTCCTTGTTCTCCCAATCAATCCTGCCGTGATTGAAGTCCCCCATGATGAGCAGGTGGGATCTATTTCTACAGGCAGAAGAGGCTGCCCTCTCAATTATAGTGTTAACTGCCATGTTGTTGCTTTCGTACTCTTGACTGGGTCTTTTGTCATTTGGTGGAGGATTATATATTACTGCTACTACTATCCTTGGTCCTCCCATTGTCATGGTGCCTGCTATGTAGTCTCTGAAACCCTCACAGCCCGGGATAGCCATCTCCTTAAAACTCCATTCCTTTCTCATGAGTAGGGCCACTCCTCCTCCTCCCCTACCTTCCCTCTCTTTCCTTATTATTGTGTACTCCTGGGGAAACACGGCATTCGTTATGATTCCAGAGAGTTTTGTTTCAGTGAGTCCAATTACATCTGGGTTCACTTCTTGTGCTCTTTCCCTTAGTTCACTTGCCTTGCTTGTGATCCCATCTATGTTCGAGTACATTGCCCTGAAACTAACTCTCTTCTGCTTGCAGGCGATGAGTCACAATAACGTGGCTGAAGTATGTTGACCAGACCACACACTAGAAATTGAAGGGACGACGACGTTTCGGTCCGTCCTGGACCATTCTCAAGTCGATTGTCCTGGACCATTCTCACAATCGACTTGAGAATGGTCCTGGACGGACCGAAACGTCGTCGTCCCTTCAATTTCTAGTGTGTGGTCTGGTCAACTCTCTTCTGCTTCTCCTCTGGAGAGGACCTGTGGGGTCTGGGGTGAGCGGGAGCTGGGAGGATCTGGTATGGGGAGACTGGTGGAGGAGGAAGGGCTTGGGGGGGTAGGGGGGAGGGGGAGGGTAGGGGGAGTGGGTGAGGGGGGAGGGGGAGGGTAGGGGGAGTGGGTGAGGGGGGAGGGGGAGGGTAGGGGGAGTGGGTGAGGGGGGAGGGGGAGGGTAGGGGGAGTGGGTGAGGGGGGAGGGGGAGGGTAGGGGGAGTGGGTGAGGGGGGAGGGGGAGGGTAGGGGGAGTGGGTGAGGG
Source organism: Procambarus clarkii (assembly GCF_040958095.1). Lineage (NCBI taxonomy): Eukaryota > Metazoa > Arthropoda > Malacostraca > Decapoda > Cambaridae > Procambarus > Procambarus clarkii. Next base: position 38,871,618 of record NC_091157.1, read on the forward strand.
GGGAGGGGGAGGGTAGGGGGAGTGGGTGAGGGGGGGAGGGGGAGGGTAGGGGGAGTGGGTGAGGGGGGAGGGGGAGGGTAGGGGGAGTGGGTGAGGGGGGGAGGGTTGGGGGGGTGGGTGAGAGGGGGAGGGTTGAGGGGGGTGGGGGGATGGGGAGAAAGGGGGGTTTGGGGGGGGCAATAAAGTGGGGAGGGCTTGGGGGGCGTGGGGGGAAAGGGAAGGCTGAGGTGGTTGAGGAAGAGGGGAGGGTTTTGGGGAGTGGTGGAGAGGGGAAGGCTTAGGTGGGGTGGGGGAGAGTGGGGAGCTTAGGGGGGTGGGGGAGAATGGAGGGCTTGTGGGTGGGAGGGACGGAAGGGCATGTGGGAGAAGGGAGGGCTTGGGGGATGGGGGAGAAGGGAGGTCCTGGGGGGAGGGGGGAGTGGGAGGAGGGGGGTGAGTAGGAGGAGAGGGGTGCCTTAGGTGGGTACTTAGTGGGGGGCTGACAGGGGTTGGGGCAGGTAGGGTGTCTGTTGGGTGGAATGAGGGGGTGGTGCCGCACTCCCTGTGGCTAATGCACTGTTTGAGGAGGGTTCCCCGTTTCCCTCTGGG
>NC_091157.1:38877205-38957205 GCF_040958095.1 Procambarus clarkii
CAACCAGGCTGTTGGACGCGGCTGCTCGCAGCCTGACGTATGAGTCACAGCCTGGTTGATCAGGTATCCTTTGGAGGTGCTTATCCAGTTCTCTCTTGAACACTGTGAGGGGTCGGCCAGTTATGCCCCTTATGTGTAGTGGAAGCGTGTTGAACAGTCTCGGGCCTCTGATGTTGATAGAGTTCTCTCTCAGAGTACCTGTTGCACCTCCGCTTTTCAACGGGGGTATTCTGCACATCCTGCCATGTCTTCTGGTCTCATGTGATGTTATTTCTGTGTGCAGGTTTGGGACCAGCCCCTCTAATATTTTCCACGGGTAAATTATTATGTATCTCTCCCGCCTGCGCTCAAGGGAGTACAGATTTAGGCTCTTAAGTCGGTCCCAATAGTTTAGGTGTTTTACTGAGTGGATTCTAGCAGTAAAGGATCTCTGTAAAGGATCTCTCCCCTGTGAGAGTTATTCAGCAAATCAGACCCAACTAAGAGGTCAAAGAAAATATTGACATGTGAATAAATGTTAAATACTTGGATAAGGTTAATGAAGAGTTTAACTCTTCATTAACCTTTTATTTATCATTAACCTCTTCATTTATCCTCTTCATTAATGGCAGAGGATAAATGTGTAAATAAATGACTCGACATGAGATGTCGAGAGTTTGCTGGCAGAGTATGAGGCTCGCTGCAAGTGTCTTGACCTCACTCGAGCAACAAAGGTCGTGAGAGGAGGTTGTATTGTCTTTGTGTTCCTGGCAGAAAGGGAAGAACCTCTAGTTTCGTGCTCCGTCAAGAGGAGGGGACCAATCAGTCATTCGTGTATGAAGCCTGGGGGACGACTTAGTGCTCGAGTCAGGACCAAGAGAGGCTGGTGAAACAGTTTAATAACAATTTTGTAGGCGATGGGGATCACCAATGTCGAAGACTGGGGCCTGAATGCTCCCGCACCCGATAAATTCTGTGGTAAGTATATTTAACCAGTTGTTAGTAATTGATCGTGTGCCCAGCGATCGTGGCAAGTGTTTATGGATATATTTGATACGTTTTGTTAAGGCAGTGAACTGAAATAAGTGGGTAGAGATGGAGGAACATCCTGGAGGGCGGAGTGACGCATCCGCCCTCACTGAAGGCCATGCAGTGGCTGACTGAGGGAGGCTGCAGCGGCTGCCAGCGAAGGCAGAACATGGAATCGCTCGAACAGGGGAGTCCCCCCTCGCGTCGTGCGAGAGTTTAAAGAGATGTTGAGTGAAGGAGACTTATTTATATGAATACATTTAGTTATGCTTTAATAGGGAAACATCTTTATTGCCATGGCAATGAAAATTGCAAATTTGTTTGGAGGAGAAGTTGATGGAACTTCGAGGCCAGAGGAGAAGTTAGTGGATGAAACTTCAAGGCTGTAGAAGTGAATGCTGAACTCTGGAAGAGCAGAGCCCCCCATAGTGAAGGGTGAACCTTAATCTGTGAAGAGGGGCAATGAAGTGAAGTTTCACGTGCATCTGTAGAATCAGTGGTGGAGCATCACTGGTGTTCGAGGAAAACTTCATTGTGTAGCAGTCTGGGAGGACTGTTGAAAACCCTTGCAGACAATTCTGGGAGAACCTAGAGATATACAGGGTAGTGAGCCTCTAGATGCAGGGTGGAGGTTCATGGTGGCTACTTATAATGTAATAGGAGAGTGCTTGAATGTCATTGGCATGTAAGAGGCAGTAATAGTTGAGAGATTGACCATTTTTGTGTTGAGGAATATTTATGCAGATGTTTCTACTGTTAAAGCCATAGACAGAGCTTTATATACTTTCAAGACTGATTGTGTAATATTGACGTTTCTAGTGTTAAAGCCATAGGCTGAGTTATATATATATTAGGGCTGATTGTATAGTATTATTACGACAAGAGTTAACCCCACTTGGTGAGGGTTATAAGTGGCAAGCCAGAAGTTGGGCAACCACTTGATATAGACGGCTGGTGAAGCCAGCATATGGTATTGGGTTGCAACCAGGTTATAGTGGCTTTGAGTGTTTGGGTTAATATTTGTATCTCTTTTGTGTAGTGTACTGTATATGTTCTTTGTTTATTAAATGTGTATAGTTAACAGGTGTTTGCACTTGTCCTCTTGAGGCTTCCCAGAAAGCAGAAAAGAGAGAGAGAGAGGGAAAGGATTACAGCTGCAAACAGAGTAGTAGAGAATACTAATTCAGAAAAGGGGGAGAGAGGAGATCATTCCAAACATGGAGAGAATGGGGAGTCACGGCAGCTCAAGTAGGGTGTGTGCACAGGACAACGATGCCAGTGTTGGATCTGCACCCCTCTCCAAGATCAAGAGGCGTACAGGGTGATGTGACAAAACTACAAGCACTCTAGGGTTCATTGTTGGTCGACCGGCGGTAGCGGGAGCATGGCTGCTGAGGTCGGTTTGTCTGTTCCGGCAAAGAGTGGTTGGGGGATGTTGACTACCTGTACGCGAGCAACAGTTTGGTGCAGTAACCAGAGCTCTTTGGAGGTTTAAGCTCCATAAACCCCAACCCCCTCAGGAGGTCCAGGACCCAAGAGGGTGTTGTTGACTCTCCCAGACTCCTATCCTGTGTGTGTGTACTCACCTATTTGTACTCGAGGTGAAAACCTCGGATTTTGACGAAAATTCGAATTCATGAGTGTTGAAACCGCCCGAGGTGTCAGTTTTGGTCTGTATACAGCGTCAGTATTAAATAATAACGTATTTATATCTGGGAACGAGAAACCCATTTTTGCGAATTAAGGGAGTTTTGCGATATTTGGGGTGATAGATTTTTCCGGGTGCAGAAAAATTGGCAGAGTCCAGCATTAAGTAAAAACGCAGTTTTTGGTGAACATTCAAATTTTAGCAAGCAAAATATATGTCCTGGGTGTCTATATTAATCGCTAGAACGGTTTATTAACGTAAAACTAGTTATTTTCCTTCAGAATAAAAATTGTGATTTTTCAGCGTTTAAGCAAACAAGCGCGGGACTTAGTTTTTTTTTTCAGTGCAGCTGGTCCCGCTCCACCAGTCATCAGTGGCCACGCTGCTTGCGTCAAGTGCGTCTAGTGTTCAAGTACAGTAAATATTCTTTATTTAATCCATCATGAGTGCTGCGCGTTAGTTACTTTATCATTTTAATTGTTTTATATAAATTAGATTCTTTAATTTTTGAACGTAAAGGACTTAGCTTTCAGTAATAGAACTGCGGGTTATTAAACGGTCAGACACGAGTGCGGGGCAGACGCTCATTCATTGAATTCACTTCAACGATTCTCTCGATTAATCGTCGTATTTCCTATTTTGGGAATTTCTTTGGTTTTCGCTTAGAAAGAGTTGTGATTTTTTTTTTTATGTAAGATCACGGTTGTAGTGAGTCCGGGTCGAGGGTGTATTAAAGGGTAGTTACAAGAGACATGGCACACCAGGAATCACAGGACATGTTTAACCCAGACAGTGACCAGTCAGTAGGGACCAGTGGGAGTGAAAGTGTCGAGAACAGCTCCTCTTCCGACACCACGGGGGACCGCTCAGGTAGCTCAGCTGACGTGACAGTGGGGACTGAGGCGACGGGGTCCCGGGTTCTGCATGGGACTGGGCAGTCGAGGGTATCTTCCCATTCCAGTACAGATACGATTATTGACATGAGTGGGGAATCTCGCGAGGATTCGTCCCAAGGGTGGGGGGGAGCCGTCTTGGGTTCCCTCACAGACAACATCGACGCCATACCAACAGGGCAGACAGAGAGCTGGACAGGGGGGCGTCAGTTAGTACGGTAGGACGTCCCACATCGTTCGGTAGAGAACATGGCCAGCAACCTGTTCAACGTGAACATGAACAGCCACACCAACAACAAGAACTACCCCACATAACACCAATGCCACAACACCTAGGTACACCTCATCCGTCACTACAACAATCCCAACCCCACCTCCTATACCAACCCCATCCTCAATTCCCATACCAACCCCATCCTCATTTCCTATACCAACCCCAACCTCCATTCCTATACCAACCCTTCCCCTAACCCCAGGCCACTCCATATCCATTCCAACCCCAGGCCACCCCATATCCATTCCAACAGGCCACCCCATACCCATTCCAACCCCAGGCCACCCCATACCCATTCCAACCCCAGGCCACCCCATACCCATCCCAACCCCAGGCCACCCACACCATACCTCAACCCCAACCCCCAACCTCAATCCACACCCCAACCCGAGGCCACCCACACCATACCTCAACCCCAACCCCAACCTCAATCCTTACCCCAACCCGAGACCACCCACACCATACCTCAATCCATACCCCACCCCAGACCACCCACACCATACCTCAACCCCAACCCCACTCCCAACCTCAATCCATACCCCAACCCCAGGCCACCCACACCATATCTCAACCCCAACCCAAGGCCACCCACACCATACCTGAACCCCAACCCCAACCTCAATCCACACCCCAACCCGAGGCCACCCAAGCCATACCCCTACCTTCTTCCCAACCCCAGGCCACCCACACCTTACCTCAATCCCAACCTCAATCCAGTTCCCAACCCCAGGGCCCACCCACTGCCAGTAGCCCCACGTCATACAAACCGGGAATTGTGAGTCCGATTCCCAAGTTGACTCTGCCGACACTCAGAGGTACGGAGTTGCCGCTTAATAAGGTGGAACGCAACCGCCGAGTGGAAGACTGGCTTTGTCAGGTTAGTACGATGCTGGAGGCTGTCCCAGAGGATAGTTTGAAAATTACTCTCGCTATGGGGGCTTGCGTGGACATAGCCGGTCCACTGGCGAGAGTGACTAAGTTTCAGCACCTGACGACTTGGCCTCAGACTGTCCAAGCGATTAGGGACAGATTTAAAGAAAAGGTGTCAGGAGATGAGGCTCATATTTATCTGCAGTCACTTAAGAAGGATGACCGCAGCACTATCAAAGATTTTGGGACGTTATTAAAGAGTAGAGTTGACGATCTCACTACGGAACTGGGGTTAAATTCGAGTCAGGCAGAGCGCTTCGCCAAACAATTGTTCTGCAAAACGTTACCTTCTGCTATGGGGCCATTTTTAGTTGCAGAGGGAGCGTTGGTGAGTTATAAAGAACTAGTCCAACAGGCCGCCACAGCCTTAGACAGACAGATGCGCACGGAGACGCCGGGCACTCAGTTGTCACCATACGTAGAGGCCTTAAGTAAAGGCGAGGGAGCCAAGCCGAGTAACTGTGGCACGGGTTCGTCAAGCGGGAAACAGCCCTCAGCTGCATGTTCGAGCCACCCTGCGCGGGGTACCAACAGAGACCCGCGGAGGTGTTACTCCTGCGGGAAGCGCGGACATATACAGAGGGACTGTAAAGTCGCTAGTAAGAAAGAATGAAAGACGGCCCCTAGTGATGGTAGGCCTACTTTTGAGGTGAAAGTGGAAGGTGTGATATTGACAGCTTTTGTTGATACAGGAAGCCTGGCAACTGTAATTAAAAAGTCAGCCTTCAGCAATTTTAAGTATGCACGTCTTAAACGTTGCGCAAAGACGTTAACAGCGGTCAATGTGGAAAAGATTGAGATCGTGGGTCAAGGTACAGTTAATTTTGAGATTGATGGGGAATTGCAACCTCACACATGTACGATCGTAGAGAACCTTGATTTTCCTGGTCACATCTAATGGGGACTGATTTTCTGTCGCGATTTGATTATTCCTTGTCTGCTCAAAAAGGGGCTAGGAACTGCAGGTTGCAGTTGGGACAGACTTCCTACCCAGTGGAGATGATCGACCATCCCCCAGTTGTAGCTTCAATTAAGAGGAAGCAGAAATATAATGCGCACTATCCAAAATTGATTTTTAAGTCTCTTCCAGACACAATTAAGAGGTCTTGTGCATTGCATGCATTGACCAAACAGAGTTGCCCACCACATTCTGTTAAATTTATTAAAGTAGCCGTGGGACGTCACATACAACCAGGTACCACCCTTCAGGTGGCTGGGAGATGTGATAGCTTATTAATTCCTCATCACTTAATTGTAGTGCTCGATAAAGGTGCACTCATTCCAGTTGTCAATCTTTCACACAAGACGTTTCGCTTCAGGGCAGGTGATAGGGAATCTCAGGGAACCATGGTGGAGGACACAGAAATCTTTCACCATGAGTCAGCTGAGACGCCAACCGTCACTGCACAATGTAGTGCACTGAACATGATAGATACGAAAACACCATCCAACGTACAGTATGAGACGAGAAATGTTGCACGGAATGTGGAAGAAGTAGAAAAATTAATTTCAGCACTTGATTTGCAACATGTTACACAGGCGGATAGGAAGGCACTGAGAGGAGTTTTGCGAAAATTCCCGAAATTATTTGCGACAGAGGATGACCAGATTGGTCTCCTTGATAAGATTGAGCACACCATTCCAACTGGTGATCATTTGCCTGTGTACACGAGACAGTGGAGGTTGCCGGAACAGGCAAAGAACGTTATCAGGGAGGAGTGCCAGAAAATGTTGAGACAGGGCATAATAGAGCCTAGTACGTCACCGTGGCTCTCTTCTGTTGTGCTAGTTCGGAAACCGGACGGTAGTTATCGTTTCTGTGTTGACTACCGGAAGGTGAACGAATTAACTAAGGGTGATATGTATCCGTTGCCCCAAATACAGGAGATAATAGATCAGTTTGGTGCTGCTAAGTATTTCTCAACTCTTGACGCAAAATCGGCATATTGGGCGATTCCGGTGGCAGAACAGGATAGGGATAAAACAGCATTCTCGTATGGTAGGCACACTTATCAATTCCGTAGGATGCCGTTTGGTTTGAAGATAGCGCCCTCGTCGTTTCAGAGGGCCATCAACTTCATCCTTAGTCCGGTCCTGGGTAGGCATTCTTTAGCGTACCTGGATGATGATGTGATATATTCCAGGACGTTTGAGGAACACCTACGGGACTGGACTGAGACTTTGACGTTGTTAGATCAGGCAGGTTTCAGGCTTAATGTTCAGAAGTGCACCCTGGCAGCTCAGAAATTCAAATTTCTGGGGTTCCAGGTGTGCCCAGACGATATCCGACCTGACCCAGATTCTTGCCGCGCCATTGCTGACATGCATACTCCAAGGACAGCAAAGGACGTGCATAGGTTTTTTGGGGCGGCCGGATATTTTCGTCGTCATATTGAAGGTTTCGCTGGCATTTCAGCACCCCTGACTTGTCTGACAAAGAAAAATGCGAAGTTTGTGTGGAAATCTGAGCATGACGAGGCCTATCGCAAACTGAAAGACCAACTAATCACGACACTGGTATTGGCTATTCCTGATTTTGAGAAAGAGTGGGAGGTGCACACTGACGCCAGCGGTATTGCTATTGGCGGGTGCTTAATTCAGCGAGATGCGAATAATTTACCCCATCCAGTAGCCTATTTCAGTAGGAAGGTCAAAGGACCTGAAGTTCGTTATTCAGCTACGGATCGGGAGGCACTGGCAGTAGTAGAATCAGTTAGGTATTTCGATCCTTACCTATTTCAGTGTCACTTTGTAATCTACACAGACCATCGAGCGTTGACACACATATTTAAAAAGCGAACAAAATGCCCACGAACGTCACGCTGGTCTCACGAACTTTCGGCCCACTCATTCCAGATTTTGTACAAGCCTGGTCCAACACATGTTGTGCCAGATACGCTAAGTAGGAACATAGCGGCAGTTCAAGTTAATGAAAATATTGAAACCATTCCATCAGATAAAATGAGAGAATACCAGATGAGCGAGCCTAGGTGGAAAGAAATTATTGAGTATTTAGAGGGAGGAAAATACCCAAAAAGAAAAAGAATTTATCTATTCATGATTTTGAGATGAAACAGAGCGTCCTGTATTATGTTAATAGCCAGAATGATAGGGCAGTATTTCAACTAGTTATTCCGGACGCATTGCGGTCATCAGCGTTAAAACTTGCGCATGAATCGAAAATTGCAGGGCATCCGGGGGTCTTTAAAACCCACTTAAAGGCAAAGTCTCTATTTTATTTTCCAGGATTACATTCTGAAGTAATCAATTTTGTGAAGTCGTGCAATCGTTGCCAGAGGAGGAAAGGCACCCTTAAGGTATAAGCCCCACTTCAGGAATTTCCTGAAATTCGTGAGCCGATCGTGTGGGGGCCGATTTGATTGATTTACATCACAGTCATTCAGGAAATAGATACGTGTTGGTGTTAGTTGACCATCAGTCTAGGTACACTACACTAGTTGCATTACCTCAGAAGGATTCTCGTACGGTTGCAGATGCGTTCTTGCGTAGGTTCGTTACTGTATTCGGACCTCCTAAAGTTTTAGTCTCTGACCGGGGTCAAGAATTCAATGGGAATATATTTAGGGAAGTTTGTAAGATTTTAGAGACAACTTCGGCTTTTTACAACAGCCTACCACCCACAAGCAAACGGAATGACGGAACAAACTAATCTTTCAGTCAAGGATATGCTTGCAATCCTTGCTGAACATGACGCCAACGCTTGGGATGAACACCTACCCTATGTTCAATTAGCCTTGAATACTGCCATCCACCAATCAATTAACACCCAACCACTTCATTTGTTTACTGGTAATTCATGCAATTTCCCCTCAGGTCTGCTTAACAGACATAATGTTGCATACGGGGAGGACTATCCTTCAGAGGTCCTTGGAAAAATGAGAAACGCATGGAATATTGCAGCTGAGGCGTCCAAGAAAGCACGGAATCGGTATGCTCATTTTTATGACAAAAAAGTGCGCCCTCTTGAGTTGACGGAAGGAAGCCTTGTATGGAGAGTGAATGAGGCTGCGCCCGCCAATCAGAGTAGGAAACTTGCTCCGAGGTGGCGAGGGCCGTATAGAGTAATTAAAAGGGCGGGGCCGGTTAATCTTGTTATAAAAGGAGTATTCGAGGACCAGGTGGAAAGGACAATTCATGTAAAATAAATTGAAATATTATCATGCTAGAGAGGAATTAGAACTGCCTTCAGCGGGTCTAGTTCCTGACTCAGCAGTGCTGACTCATGGCTTCACCGACGAGTCAGGGGATGAGGAAGACCCTCTGTGTTGTTGTTGTCATACTCTTGCCTCTGTCTTCTGTCATTTGGTGGAGGGTTGTATATCACTGCCACTACTACTTTTGGTCCTCCCAATGTCATGGTGCCTGTTATGTAGTCTCTGAATCCCTCGCAGCCCGGGATGACCATCTCCTTGAAGCTCCATTCCTTTCTCATTAGTAAGGCCACTCCACCTCCTCCCCGTCCTTCCCTCTCTTTCTTTATTATAGTGTAGTCCTGGGGAAACACCACATTCGTTATGATGCGTGAGAGTTTTGTTTCTGTGAGTCCGATTACATCTGGGTTCACTTCTTGTGCTCTTTCACGTAGTTCACTTGCCTTGCTGGTGATCCCATCTATGTTCGAGTACATCACTCTGAAGCTGACTCTCTTCTGTCCTTTCTCAGATCATATTGCTTCCCCTGAAGCAGGGAAACAGGGAGGAACCGAGATGGGAGGGCCTATGAAGGGGGATCTGGTGGGTATGGGGTGTGCGGGGGCTGGGAGGATCTGATACGGGGAGGGTGGTGTAGGAGGGAGGGCTTGGAGGGGTTGGGGAGAAAAGAGGGCTTGGGTGAGTGGGGGAGGCTTGGGGGGATGAGAGGGGGAGGCTTTGGAGAATGTGGGAGAAGGGGAAGCTTAGGGGGGGGTATGGGAGGAGAGAGGGCTTGGGGGAATGGGGGGCTTGGGGGCATAAAAGGAAGGAGGGCTTGGGGGGGATGAGGAAAAAAGGAAGGGCTGAGGAGAGCAGGGGAGAAAGGAGGGCTCAAGAGGGTGGAGGATACTGGAGGGTTTCGAGGGGGTGGGGGAGAATGGAGGGCTTGGGGGTGGGGGAGAAGGGAGGGCATGGAGGATTAGGGAGGGCTTCGAGGGGAGGAGAAGGGAGATCCTGTGGAGGGGGGAGGGTGCCCAAGGTGCCCACGTTGGGCACCAGGGGTTGGGGCAGGTAGGGCATCTATTGGGTGGAGGATGGGTGTTACGGACCCGAGCCCAGCGTCCGAGCACGGAGCAGTGACGACCGCGCCATCTGTGGGTCAGCTCCCGAAACCCCCTCCAAATGGACGACGCCATCTAGTGAGGAAGAGATATACTGGCCACAAGGGCTGGTTTCCCGTCCTGATCAGCTCATAACACAGCCGCTGCTGACCTCTGGTGAGGTGACGCTTAGACAGAAACGCCATCTATGGAGTGGATAGGTGGGCGTTTGTGTCTAAGCCTGTAAGTGAGGTGCCCTAGAGTGTAACCAGTACTGATGACGTGTCTGATTACAGAGTCGACCTGGGACTGCTGAATCGGACGGTGGAGCAGTCTACCCAAGGCAGCCGTAGAACCTCCACGCATTTGCTGCTGAAGCTGAGAGTCACCCCCCTGGATGAACACTGTTGTGTTAGCCTGCCTGTGACGTGGCAGTTGAGGAATTGTCGTGCCCGGGGGCTGACTGGTGGAGAAGACTAGCCACTGGGGTGTTGTGGTGAGGAGAGTGATCTGTGGAATCACACGAGGCTCCTGCCTAGGGCTTGCAACCCTAGTATCGGTCGTGGAGTGGCCTACGCAGCATAGCTGATTGGAACCTGCCAGCTCCAGGCTGGATTTGTGGTTGACGGCCTCCATGATGGTGCACCCAGTAGGACTGTGATTTGGCTGGCCTGTGGCCGGGGTAGACTCGCTAGGAGAATCCAAGGATTCGTAGAGAGGCCACAAGAAGAGAACCAGGGCTACTCGTCATGAGCACCGTTAAGCAGAGCATCCTGTGTCTTCAGAGGAAGACAAGTGATTGTAAATAAGTGTAGTAATAGTAACAGCGTGTGACTGTTTATATATTTATTTATGGTGATGGTAATTATATATTAAGTTTTGTTAATTTGTATCCCTTCCCCTTTAATTTACTTGTGTTACGGAACACACCTCTTGAAAGCCACTACTAGCTTGGGGCCAGATACCCAAACTCTACTAACATCAGACAAAGAACCCAGTTGCGACCCCAGAGGGCCGTAACAATGGGGGAGGTGCTTCTCTCATCGTGTCTGTTGAGTTGCTTGTGGAGGGTTCCCCACTCCCCTCTGGGATTGTAGGGCTCGGGGTTGTGGCTCCCTGATTCCTTTCTTTCTTTTTGCATTCCCTCCTTGCGGCTGCTGCCCTGCCTCTCTCGTCCCTTGTCATATCCTTCTGCAGGAATATCTTTTTGAACCTGTGTGCATTTGCTAGTTCACTCTTCCTTGCTAACAAGTCCTCTTTTGTTCTCTCAATCTTGAATACCACCTTTATCAAATGGTCTCTGTCCTTGTTGTACCATTCAATCCTGAAAACCTTTTTAATATCTTGGTCAGCCCTCTCCATCTTTATCCCTTTAAGGATTTAATTAACTTCATTTTTTGTCCTTGTCTCTCCTTTCCACTCAACTGGTCCCTGTTTGCTCCTTAATGTCTACTATTACTACTGCTCTTTTTAGCTCTAGCAACTGGCTAGTACATCTACCTGCTTCCTGAGAAGAAGCCACTTCCATGGCAACTTCCCCAACTGCACACCTAGCTTCAGAGCTCTTTTTAAGCATTTCTGCAAATGAGGGATGTTGTGTAGAAGTCCCCTCAACAGTAGCATCCCCAACTCCCTGAGGGATGGTCTGTGTCTGGTAATGGGGAGGAGTCTCCTTCAGGCTTATTACCTCCTCTTTTGCTGCCCTTAATTCTTATTTCCTCCTTTGCTGCTGCCCTTAATTCATCCTGCAGGTTGGCTACTATCTTCCTCATTACCCTTAATCCTTCACTGAATTCTCTGAGTATGCTCCTTCAATGTTTGTCTCCCTGCGATTGCTTCCCCGAGTTAGTATCTTATCTCTTGTCATGTTTTCTCCCTATGAGAGAGATAGAAGGGGGAGAGAGAAGTGTGATTGTGTGTGTGTGTACTGGACGGGTGGGGACGTATGTGTGCGTATGGGGGAGGTGGGAGGGAGGGCGGGGAAGAATGAACGAAGGAAGGAATGTAGGAGGGAAGGAAGAAGGGTAGGAGGGAGTGAGTGAATAAGGGAGGGAAGTTAGGGGTACATATAGGGAGAAAGAGAGGGGGGGGGAGATGGTCCAGTGGGGGAAAGAAGGAAGGAGGGAGGCACAATAAGACACTAGCTGGTCACTAGTCACTGAGGTGTGAAGAGCCCTGAGCCCTGAGGGGTGGGAGGAAATAGAGGGAGAGGATTAGAGTGGTATGTGTGTGTGTATGTGTGGGGGTGTTTGTGTATAGGGGGAGTGGGAGGGGGGTGTCTTGGGACAGTGTGAGGTGTGGGAAGTTGGTGGGGATGGGTGAGCGGTCACCCGGGTAGCATCTGAGTGTCAAACCCTACTCAGAGTGAGCCACAAGGATTTGTATATTTGAGATATTTTGACCTACTTTAAATTAATTATTTTAAGTCACTCTGTACACCTTATTGATGATCTACAGAGGAGTACCTACCGTCAGCTCACCCCGAGCAAGAACGCTTAGATGAGTTTGAGAAGATGTCCTTATGACGGGGTTGGTCACCTGTCCTCTCCTCTGCCAGTGGGGGAAACACACACACACACAGTATCACTATGACCCTGGTATCAATGCTGTCTCCAAGTGCTCCTGGCTGTTTCCACGTGCTACTGATATACCATTCGTTCCTATCTTCCTCACTGATCTCAGTCAATATGTGCAACTTAGTATACGATCCTAAACGGTGCACACACTTTGGGGGATCAATCACTAGGTACGCTACAATCCGCTTCGCAACACAATACTCAGCAAGTAAATCGTAGGTCCTGGCTAGGCTGACCCAACGGTACACATTGATCTTGCCACTCGACCTTATTTTTGCTCTCTTAATTGCTCTACCGATGTAGGAGCTCACTATACACCTGATCACTGCGTTTGTATACACTCCTGTGACAAAAAACTATGTTTGTTGTCTCCTAACACTTCAATGTCTCAAGATAATTGATGTTATTCGCGGACCCTACGGACACCACATGTGTCTCTCACAATACTCAGACTCAGACTGAGTCCTGAATGAGTCGTGAGTCCTGAGTGTATGTGTATGTGTGTACTCACCTAGTTGTGCTTGCGAGGGTTGAGCCCTGGCTCTTTGGTCCCGCCTCTCAACCGTCAATCAACGGATGTGTGTGTGTGTTGCTGACTCTCCCAGACTCCTATACTGTGTCAGCACACTGTGTTTGTGTGGGTGTGTGTGTTGCAGACTCTTCCAGACTCCTATACTGTGTCAGCACACTGTGTGTGTGTGTGTTGATGACTCTCCCAGACTCCTATACTGTGTCAGTACACTGTGTACTCACCTAGTTTTTTTGCGGGGGTTGAGCTCTGGCTCTTTGGTTCCGCCTCTCAACCGTCAATCAACTGGTGTACAGATTCCTGAGCCTATTGGGCTCTATCATATCTACACTTGAAACTGTGTATGGAGTCAACCTCCACCACATCACCTTCTAATGCATTCCATTTGTCAACCACTCTGACACTAAAAAAGTTCTTTCTAATATCTCTGTGGCTCATTTGGGCGCTCAGTTTCCACCTGTGTTCCCTAGTGTGTGTGCCCCTTGTGTTAAATAGCCTGTCTTTATCTACCCTATCAATTCCCTTGAGAATCTTGAATGTGGTGATCATGTTCCCCCTAACTCTTCTGTCTTCCAATGAAGTGGTGTAATTCCCGTAGTCTCTCCTCATAGCTCATACCTCTCAGCTCGGGTACTAGTCTGGTGGCAAACCTTTGAACCTTTTCCAGTTTAGTCTTATCCTTGACTAGATATGGACTCCATGCTGGGGCTGCATACTCCAGGATTGGCCTGACATATGTGGTATACAAAGTTCTGAATGATTCTTTACACAAGTTTCTGAATGCCGTTCGTATGTTGGCCAGCCTATCATATGTCGCTGATGTTATCCTCTTGATATGGGCTGCAGGAGACAGGTCTGGCGTGATATCAACTCCCAAGTCTTTTTCTTTCTCTGACTTCTGAAGAATTTCCTCTCCCAGATGATACCTTGTATTTGGCCTCCTGCTCCCTACACCTATCTTCATTACATTACATTTGATTTGGTTAAACTTTAACAACCATTTGTTCGACCATTCCTTCAGTTTGTCTAGGTCTTCTTGAAGCCTCAAACAGTCCTCTTCTGCCTTAATCCTTCTCATAATTTTGGCATCGTCCACAAACATTGAGAGAAATGAATCTATACCCTCCAGGAGATCATTTACATATATCAGAAACAAGATAGGACCGAGTACAGAGCCCTGTGGGACTCCACTGGTGACTTCACGCCAATCGGAGGTCTCATCCCTCACCGTAACTATCTGCTTCCTATTGCTTAGGTACTCCCTTATCCACTGGAGCACCTTTCCAGCTACACCTGCCTGTCTCTCCAGCTTATGTACCAGCCTCTTATTCGGTACTGTGCCAAAGGCTTTCCGACAATCCAAGAAAATGCAGTCTGCCCAGCCCTCTCTTTCTTGCTTAATCTGCGTCACCTGGTCGTAGAATTCTATTAAGCCAGTCAGGCAAGATTTACCCTCCCTGAACCCATGTTGTCGATTTGTCACGAAGTCCCTTCTCTCCAGATGTGTACCAGGTTTTTTCTCACGATCTTCTCCATCACCTTGCATGATATAAAAGTCAAGAGCACTGGCCTGTAGTTCAGTGCCTCTTGCCTGTCGCCCTTTTTGTATATTGGGACCACATTTGCCGTCTTCCGTATTTCTGGTAGGTCTCCCGTCTCCAGTGACCTACTATACACTATGGAGAGAGGCAAGCAAAGTGCCTCTGCACACTCTTTCAGTACCCATGGCGAGATCCCGTCTGGACCAACAGCCTTTCTAACATCCAGATCCAGCAGGTGTCTCTTGACCTCCTCTCTCGTAATTTCGAACTCTTTCAAGGCCGCCTGGTTTACTTCCCTTTCTCCTAGCACAGTGACCTCACCTTGTTTTTTTATATATATATATATATATATATATATATATATATATATATATATATATATATATATATATATATATATATATATATATATATATATATATATATACAAGAGTTGTTACATTCTTGTACAGCCACTAGTACACGTAGCGTTTCGGGCAGGTCCCTGGAATACGATTCCCTGCCGTGAAGAATCGTTTTTTCATCCAAGTACACATTTTACTGTTGCGTTAAACAGAGGCTACAGTTAAGGAATTGCGCCCAGTAAATCCTCTCCAGCCAGGATACGAACCCATGACATAGTGCTCGCGGAACGCCAGGCGAGTGTCTTACCACTACACCACGGAGACTGTATAAAGAGGCTGTATAAAGAGACTGTATAAAGAGACTGTATACTGTATTGTTCTGTTATGAAGACCTCTTGGAACCTCTTGTTGAGTTCATCACACATCTCTTTGTCACTTTCTGTATACCTTTCCTCGCCTGTTCTAAGTTTCACTACCTGTTCTTTCACTGTTGTTTTCCTTCTGATGTGACTGTTCTTCTGAGTCTTCTGAGTTTTCCTTCTGAGTAGCTTTGGTTCGGTCTTGGCTTTGTTTGCTATATCATTTTCATAACTTTTTTCTGCTTCTCTTCTCACCCTGACATACTCATTCCTGGTTCTCTGGTATCTCTCTCTGCTTTCTGGTGTTCTGTTATTCCGGAAGTTCCTCCACGTCCTTTTGTTCAGTTTCTTTGCTTCCATACATACCCTATTATACCATGGATTCTTCTTTTGCTTCTCGGATTTTTCCTTTTGGGCTGGGATGTATCTGCTTACTGCCTCCTGACACTTTTGGGTGACATAGTCCATCATATCTTGTACAGACTTAGCTCTGAGGTCTGTGTCCCAAGGTATTTCCCTCAGGAAGCTTCTCATCTCATAATTTCCCTTTCGGTATGCTAGCCTTTTGTTTGCTAGTTCTTTTTTAGGGGGGATAATTCCTAGCTCTACCAGGTACTCAAAGTTCGATACACTGTGATCGCTCATTCCCAAGGGTGCTTCCATCTTGACTTCCCTTATATCCCACTCATTTAGGGTAAATATCAGATCAAGCATTGCTGGTTCATCCTCTCCTCTCATTCTTGTTGGATCCTTGATGTGCTGGCTTAGAAAGTTTCTTGTTGCCACGTCCAGCAGCTTAGCTCTCCATGTTTCTGGTCCTCCATGCAGGTCTCTGTTCTCCCAATCTATCTTCCCATGGTTAAAGTCTTCCATGATTAGTAGTCCAGATCCATTCCTGCTAGCAACAGAAGCTGCTCTCTCTATTATGTTAATGGTGTCCATATTGTTTCTATCATATTCCTGTCTGGGTCTTCTGTCATTTGGTGGTGGATTATATATGACTACAACTATAATTTTTTGCCCTCCAGTTGTTATTGTTCCTATTATGTAGTCACTGAAACCTTCACATCCCTGAACAACCAACTCCTCAAAATCCCAGCCTTTTCTTACCAGCAGGGCTACACCACCACCACCTCTTCCTTCTCTCTCTTTCCTCATAACATAATAGTCCTGTGGGAACACTGCATTTGTTATTGTTTTCGTCAGCTTTGTTTCTGTGAGAGCTATTAGGTCTGGGTTTCCCTCTAGTACCCATTCTCCAAGTTCATTTGCTTTATTTGTAATTATATCTATGTTAGTGTTCATTGCCTTGAGGCTCACTTTCTTCTGTCCCTTCTCAAATCTCCTCCTTGGTGAGTGTTCTCCTGGTGGAGGAAGCTGTGCCATGAGTGAGAGGATTTGTGAGGTGGATACCAGGGTTGCAGAGGATACTGGGATGAGGGGTGGGGGGTCAAGTGAAGGGGGGGGGAGGGACAGGGAGGGTATGGGGTGAAAGGGGTGGGAGGACAGGAAGGAAAGGGGGGTTTTCTATGCAGAGGAGGGTGGTGGGGTTGCCCTCCCCGCTAGTATTACTGGGTAGCTGGTTGTGGGTTCCCCCCTCGCTTCTGGGGGTGATGTGTTGGGAGCTGTGGTTTCCTGGTTTTCTCCTCTCGCCCTGCGCTTCTTCCTTGCTTCTGCCGCCATGGCCCTCTCCTCCCTAGTCATGTCCCTCTGAAAGAATACTTTTATGAATTCTCCCACATGTTGCAGGTGGCTTTTCTTTGTTAGAATCGTGTTTTTTTTTCTCGTTTGCAAACACTATCTTTAACACACGGTCTCGGTCTTTTTTGTACCAGCCTAACCTGAAAACCTTCTCAATGCTATGCTCAGCCCCTTCCATGTCTAGTGCCTTCGGTATTTCATTTACTGCCGCTTTGTCCTTATCATTCCACTCTTTCCTATTAGAGCCTTCCTGCTCTTTAACTCTTTAACTGCGCGGCCTATAAATATGACACTCCCCCAGTGCGCAGGAAATAAATTCTCTTGAAAAAATTCTTTTTTTTTTTTTTAAAGTGTCAAAAACCCTTCCCCCAGTATGGGTATGTCAAAAAAAAATTTGAACTTGTACTTACTTTGGCTGCTATGGGGTCCGTAAGTTGGCGCGTGACGTCATCATTCCCCGTGCGCCCGTGCAGTAAGCTCCTGGGGCCGGTGGGGCGCCTGGGGCGGGGCGCGCGAGTTGCCGCGAATATATTTTTGTTAATTTTTTGCGCACAGTTTCAAATACATTTTATTTGTTTTTACGTGCTAATCCTATGTATAATGAACACGTACACTATATTATGGCAGTAAAACAACCGTACTGTCTGAGGACACTGTGTTACGTGCATGACACTTGTGTACACATATGTCGCACATATTTACCATGTATCATGCTAATTTATGTATATATACAATATATTTACACTATACACTGTCACACACTATATACGTTCACCATCAACACATTCAGAACACCGCGAGTGTGAGCAGCCACACCCAGCCAGCCCTCCCTCACTCACTCCTCCAAATCATACAGTTATTCACACCAATGTTTCATGTTCATTTATGTATATTTACAACATATGTACACACTATACACTGTCACATACTATATACATTCACCATCAACAAACTCGGAACACCGCGAGTGTGAGCAGCTACATCCAGCCAGCCCTCCCTCACTCCAACATCTTACTCGCCAACATTGCTCCTCCCACCATACTGTTATTGTATTTATTACACGATTTACACATGTTATATATACCTAGCTACATGTTTTATTTACCAGAACTATGCAAGTAAGCCGGTATTGTGTCCAAACAGTACAGTGGCCACCATACACTGCATGACAAATCACACAGCAGAGAGCAGACGACGCCACGATTACGACGTCACCTCCCTCACCAAAATAGCTCCTCACAACATACTCCTGGTGTTGTTATTACACTATTCACACACACTGTATATACCCATGTACATGTTTGTTCCCCCATAGGGAACCACGAAGCTAGTATGGTAAGCAAAACAAGTTACTGCCACAGTGAGGCTACCTCAATTCTCTTCCTTCCTCCCTCCCTCACCAAAATTCCTCCTTCCTACTCACAAAGCTCATTATAACCACAATCCTGGTCACTAATACCTGTAAATGAATAATTGACCACAAGTTTATTTTGAAAAGGAACCTAAAAAGTCGTTTGAAGATTCCTAGATGGACGAAATAATGCTGTGGTGCTGTGGCTAGCGCTGTGAACATCGTGAACAGCATTGAATCACTGATATTTGAACATTGTACCCAGTTATTATCACACTCGGGCTCTTCTATAATACTATCATGGCTAAATAAAACAGATTATATATATATATTGACAATATTAGGCAATGCTGTGGTCACACGCTGAACAGCAGTGCTGTTCGCTCATGCTGCGAGCGCCAGCCTTGGTTGCTCACTCACTACTGAGGCTCTGACACCCGGCAATGTGGACCATGATTTTTTTTTAAGATGGCGTCTGTTTACAAGACTACTGAGGAAGCTGATGTGAACCCCATGTAGCCGCAGGAGTTTTGAATGGAACGTGAAAAATAAAAACACCCGGGGGCACGTTGCACACCCTAAGCCTGGGCCTGCAGGCGCGTTGCACAGTTAAAGGGTTAATACCCACAGCTACCACTGCTCTTTTCCTTTCCAGCATCTGGCTAGTGGAGCATGCCGCTTACTGTGAGGTGGCTGCTTTCATGGCTACCTCCATCACTGCAGACATTACTTCAGAGTTGTTGTTTTTTAGCATTTCTGCAAATGTTGCTTTTATTGTGGCATTCTCTTCCAAAATACTATTACCACCTTCTCCCTGGGTGGTTATGTGAGTCTCAGCATCGATACTGTTCTCTTTGAGGGCTCTAATCTCCTCCTTTGCTGCTGTCAGCTCTCTTTTTAGGTTGCTTATTTCATTCTTCATTTCCTGCATCATTTCCTGCATCTCACTCTTGATGCCCTCCAGAAACTGGGCGAATATTTCCTTCATTTCGTCACCTGAACTTTTCCCTGTTCCCCTGTTGCCTCTGGCTGTCATGCTTGACCCTGTTCCTAGTTGTGCCGTGATAGGATTTGTCAGAAGGGCAGAGCGGGTTGGGGGAGAGAGAGAGATAGAGAGAGAGAGATAGAGAGAGAGAGAGAGAGAGAGAGAGAGAGAGAGAGAGAGAGAATGAGAGGGGGGGGGGAGAGAGAGAGAGAGAGATAAAGAGTGGGAGAGAGAGAGAGAGAGAGAGAGAGAGAGAGAGAGAGAGAGAGAGAGAGAGAGAGAGAGAGAGAGAGAGAGAGAGAGAGAGAGAGAGAGAGAGAGAGAGAGAGGAGAGAGAGGGAGAGAGGAGAGAGAGGGAGAGAGGGGGAGAGTATGTGTAAGACGGATGCGGGGGACTGGTGGGTGGGGGGTGGTGGTGGCGACCAGGTCAGGTCAGGTCAGGTCAGATGGGGGGTAAGAGAGGAGGTGGGGGATAGTGGGGTCTTAATGCCTCTTTCCACAAAAGGTGTTAATCCTTTCTTACATGACTGAACGTTTGTGTGTGCGTTTTTGCGTGAGTGCGTGTGTGCGTGCATACGAATGTGGGCGTGCATGTGCATGCGTGTATGTGTGCGTGCGTGCATCCGTGTGTCACAAGTTCCCGTAAACGTTAACTTCTACCCAAAATGAGCCACTTTGCGATATTAAATATATATGCTATCCTAGACAAGAATTTGATAATATTTTACCTAACACTGTACACCTGATTAATTGACCAGAGAGGGGTACATACCAGTCTTCCTTTCTGCTCACACAAGTAGATGAGTAATGACGATGTATGGTTAACGATGGTACTCCGTCCTCGCCTTCCACTTGGTGATTCACTAAGTGCTAGTAGATTTATGATGGCGGTTCTTCTCTATCTACACAAAGCTCTGGAGTCAGTCACTGTATCGTTGTGTTACAGTTCACTAATTTTTCACCACTGATCATAGTCACCACCCAACAAACACAATCAGGTAGTTCCACGGCGGGTCGTCCCACCTGGCCGTCAGGTCAGGTCGCTCCACGCGGTCCTCCACACTGTATATGCACCGGTGATGCCACTAGCTCCACTTTGCTTTCTTCGCACTATCGCTAGCGATATGACTGTGCTATGTTGCCCCCTGCTAGCTACACACTGCGAGAGGCCAAATACTATGATCTAGCCACTATACTCCTGCAATATCCTGAGAAATTGACGAATTTCCGCGGACCTCACTAATCGTGTGTCTCCCCTACTGTCATCTGTGTGTCTACCGTCGTCTGTGTGTATGTGTGTGTGTTATTGACTCTCCCAGACTCTTATACTGTGTCACCACACTGTGTGTGTGTGTGTTGGTGTTGCTAACTCTCCCATACTCCAGTACTGTTCCTGTACACTGTATGTGGGTGTTGTTTACTCTCCTAAACTTCACAGTGCTGACACTTCCTCTCATCTCCTGGAACCTGTAAGCCTATTTACCATGCACATGGGTATCTAAGCCTGATGCGATGTAAGTGTACTTCTGTTATTTGTTGTAATCTCGAATTTATCGATGGTGTTTATTGAACTATGGAACCATCTGTTGCTATTGGAGGCTTTACTGTCCCGAGTTAGTGCTCCAGTGATTATATCTTTAAGTGAACTGATTTTTGGTGTAGTCAATATCTTGGTTAGCATGCATGCAGCAATCCCTTTTACCTTATTTCAGCCGATGTTAGTTTAGTTTCTTGTTTTTGGTTTAGTATTTTAGTCCATCTAGGAGCTCCTGCTTTGACTCACATTGCATCATTTTGAATAACCTCAACATTATTCAATAATCAACAGGACCTAGGGAACAATAATCAACTAGGTGCATAATCAACTACGGAACAAACGGCGTGTATGTAAAACATTCTTAACACTTTGTGTCCCACTCCTAGACAGGGCCCTGTGATTGCTCATTATATTCAGTCATGATTTTGATTTTTGATACCGATATTGAATTTGCTTGTTGAAAGTCATTTTAGTATTTATCCACACTCCAAGATATTGATATTGAGTAACCCATTTTAGCCCTAAAATGCTGCATTCAGATGTTACATTATCTACTGCCACTTGTGCTTTATTTAAAAGTGAAGGACCTGTGACGATTAATGCTATATCATTAGCATAGCTTAGCAATTTAACCCCTTCATCAAATGTCATGGTAACGAGGTTTTCCATAAGGATGTTAAAAAGACTAGGACTGAAAACTGCTTGTGGATTCCCATTCTCATACAAGTGGTAGTCCGACGCTTGTCATTACAGGTCTACTCTGGCATACCTATGACTTAGGTAATCTTGAATCCATGCTAGCATATTTACCTTTACACCTTTTTTAATTAAGGTGTATAAAATTGCTTGGTGTACATCTTCAACAAGTTAGGAGGGAGGGTTAATTCCAATTTCTGTGCAACAGCGATGAGGACTGCCTTCTTGAGGATTTTTATTTCCTTCACGGAAGGAATATCTAACACAATGGCTACTGTGGCATCCATAATAAGGATTTAGCGGAACACAGACTGACACTTAAACACTACACACTCAATATATGCTAAAAATGGTATAAACACTGATTACCATGGCCCACTAGCACAAGCAATGATACTTACCTCATCAAGAAGCGTTGAATATGCTAACTTAACTCGCTCTCACTATCTGTCCTTCTCCAATGTTTTAAATTGCAACACCGTCACTAGGCTTGGCAGCTCAGTAAAGTGCCTAGGAAGGTAAGCTCATAAGTATCTCACATACAAAAATATAAAATCCACACTGAATGTTAACTGTTATTAGTGCATTCAAAGTCAAGGCTCAAGGCAAATATATCCCAGGCAATTAATTATACTCAAAATCCACAGTATGTCAGAAATAGCACAGGCAAGACTATAAAATCACTGATTACCCAAAATACTAATTAGCATAGGCAATTATATAAAGACTGTCTATGGTATGAAAAATAACTATTTAAAATCACTCAGGACACTCGTACACTAAACTAATCCACTTAGTATGAGGTAAAATGGTCCTGTCACGATCGCCACAATATGTTATGTGCTGCCTATATCGGCTCGTAAATTGCTTAGTATCCCTTTGTGAGAATATAGGTATGGTCAAGATATCTCCCTCAGCTGACTTGAATGGCTCATTGCAGTGCACAGTGTACCTAGTCGTGCACAGGGCCCTATCTCTTTCATCCCTGGATGAAAACTTTCATGTTGGGTGTCATTAGGATACCCACAAAACCAGGAATTCTGGTATCATACGAATGTCGCCGTATGTCCAGGAAGAAAGTAGATACAGGAGAATTAAGCATTTATGCCATAGAGTTATGGAGTACACAGTTTGAGGTGCAAGGCATGGTAGAGAGGGGACACCAGCGAGACGACAGATAAGATCTGACCTCTGAGGTCAATCTCAACCGGCGCAATGATAACAACAGTGACGTAGTCGTGACGTGGTCATTACGCCACTCTTATACCAATCATGTAAAGATCAATATTATTGGTTCAGGTACCTTCGCTGCAATGCCACTGTCACTTGTAGGCCTGGCGTTTGTACCCCGATGAAGCTTGCAATCCGTTGCAAGAGCATTCTCATGAGGAAAACCGTACATGTTTGACGTGTCCTTCTGTCTCTTGGCCAATAGACAGAACACACCATCCATTCCTTACCATCAAGTTAAACTCTGCTTTCTGCTCGATATACCAGCGCTGCCCGAAATCGCGATCGTGACTATATTGTTTAGAAATCTTCTAGAGTTAAAAGTCTATGAATCACCGGAGCGAAACAGACTGGGATCAGGTAACCCATGGTGACAAACTGGGATCATCTGTCAGTGATCTAGAGTGAACTAAGGAAGTGCCATAGACTAAGTAATCTGTGTGTGACTTTACCACAGTGTACTTGCATGGTACCATATAACCGTAGCTGCCAGCTGGCACTCAGTCCAGAGCATGTGGCCAGCCGCCGCCAGCTGCCACCAGCTCTGCCTCACTGTACTACGTAACGTAACCACCCATCACAACCTTACGTACCACCAGTGCAATCAAGGGTGTGTTTATCTATTTGGCATACAGCACGCCCTCCTACGAGTACCCTGCCATGTCCAAGTACGGTGTTTTGGGAAAGCCTGTCGTCAGTGTCTCACGTCGTAACGAGCGAAACCAGCTGTCAGGCCCCCTGCGAGTTTTTACATAAATGTGCACGAGTGAGTGAATGAAAGAGGTAGCCTACCTGTAAGTACAAGATCTTGTTACAGTATTATTATGTCTGTGTGTTGAGCTGAATGGTTATTAACAGTTCTCACTTTCTGATACCTGACACAGGAATAGGTGGAGACTGAGACACCTGATGGTGTATGCGTGTGGTATCACATTACACACATCTGTGAATGTGAGCTTCAAGTACACCACATATTTGGTTATTGTGTAACATCATTATTGTGCATGATTATTGCCTGTCCTATTGACAGTGCCATTATTAATTTATAGTGCATCATCATTACCCAAGTATCTTGTTGGAGCTCATGTGACCCTTTGTCACAGGAGTTCATACGGTTATATGGTACCATGCAACTACACTGTGGTAAAGTCACACACAAGTTTGTAATTGTACACCAACAGTTAGGTTTGCCGTGTTAATGATTGGCTGTCAATTGTGTTAAGTTAGGTGTTTCTCCACGAGTGGATCAGAATCGATTAGTCAGACGTCAAGAGTCTCGCTAATGCAACCATAGCCTTTCTGATGCCAATCTAAAGTAAATCAAGCACGCATTGTATTAGTGGTTAAGTTTGTAAATAAACTACTGTTAAGCATTATGCCGTGTTTCCGTTGAACCACTTCTGAATACTGCAAACAATTACTTAAGCCTTCAGCCTCAGGTGTCTTCAACATCGAGTTGCCTATTATTCACTGATCTATAAATGTGATGAGGACCCTTGGAGTCCCATAAAGTGTTTCAAGCATTGAGGAGTGTTATGGTATCGCCACATTCATTGGAGTATGGAGTGGCGATTTCGGCGCCATCTATGGATCAGCACCTCAGTTCCCCGGATATTGGACGCTACGTGGACAACGTCATCTGTTGGTGGTGGCGTGACAGCGACAAATGGCTTTGGTTTCCTGCCCTAGTTAGCAAGAGAGGTCGACGTGGATGACCTCTGGTGGATGGCGTGTCACGATCAGCGCCATCTGTTGTGCTTCAGGGCATAATGTCAACTCCCATGTGAATGAGTGTTACCTCATGGTTTCCCCAGTGTACCGTCCATCTAACTGATGATGTTTTATGTCCACAGAAGTGGCATGTGGCTACATAACTCTTTACAAGACTCCTGGTTCAACCATGAAGTCGAGCGGACGTCTGGACACCTCCTCGGCCTGGGTGCAGCCTGTTCACGTCTTGTTTTCCCGTTTTGGCTTTGCTACTGCCGTTTGGTATCCCTTTTCAGCGGTCCGATTGTACGACGCCTGGCGCACATATCGCCTAGGGTCACAGGATTGTTGATAGATTTTTTTTTGACGTGTTCTGGCTGGTTCTCCCGACGGTGTTCGGGGGCCGGCTTGGCCGCGAGGTGCCGGGGGTTGGTGGGTCTTGGTGGGCTCCTGGTGTGCCCTCAGTTGTGGTGGGCGGCCGGCTTCTGCACTGACGGGGGACACTGGATGACTTTTTGCGTTTTAGTTGGGGGCAGAGTTTTGGTTTTGCTACTTGGTGTTCTCTGTGTGGGGCGGGGCCGGTACTTGTCACCCTGAGGGACTCCTGGGTCTCCCCAATCATCTGCCTGACTGTGCGTTTATTTGCCGTATGGCATATTAGTTTCTAGTGATTGGCGTCACTCGTTTTGCGATTTGGCTTGGCGTTCTACCTTTCCAGGCTTCGCGATTCACCCTTCACGGGTACGCCGGGGCGCATCCGATCCCACGATCGTCGTCGCCCCTAAATCAGCAACAACAACATAACTCTCTACAAGGGAATCACACTTGAAAACACTGCACTTGCCCAACTTAATCATAATTACTTAACTTAGAATGAGCTGCTGCGCTCAAGGAAAAACTCTACCATCTCCTCCGCCGGTCCAGTATAACTAACACAAAACCCGCGCTACTGGCCTCAGGCGGCCTGCACCAGTACCAACACTCCCACACTACTGGCTTCAGGCGGCCTGCACCAGTACCAACACTCCCACACTACTGGCTTCAGGCGGCCTGCACCAGTACCAACACTCCCACACTACTGGCTTCAGGCGGCCTGCACCAGTACCAACACTCCCACACTACTGGCTTCAGGCGGCCTGCACCAGTACCAACACTCCCACACTACTGGCTTCAGGCGGCCTGCACCAGTACCAACACTCCCACACTACTGGCTTCAGGCGGCCTGCACCAGTACCAACACTTCCGCGCTACTGGCTTCAGGCGGCCTGCACCAGTACCAACACTCCCGCGCTACTGGCTTCAGGCGGCCTGCACCAGTACCAACACTCCCGCGCTACTGGCTTCAGGCGGCCTGCACCAGTACCAACACTCCCGCGCTACTGGCTTCAGGCGGCCTGCACCAGTACCAACACTCCCGCGCTACTGGCTTCAGGCGGCCTGCACAGTACCAACACTTCCGAGGCCCTAGGCCTGGGTAGCTCACTACTAACCATATCTCTGCAATCCACAGTCATTTACTTAGACTACTAAGTATATTTAGAGACTACTAAGTAATACAATGCTGGGAATTTACTTGCTCACTAAATTAATTAATGAATTAGCCCTACGTGAATTATATAGTACATCATGTCTACATATAACTTGGATAACAGCACTGCCCAGCCAACTAAGTTTCTCAGTTAATTACAAAGTCTAACTAAAATACTCTTAGGCAGAACTAAGGAATGAACCTTCACACACATTTGATGAATAAATACATAACCAATTTCCAAATGTAACGTTGCTAAATGAATGCTAACAATATACTTAATATTTTTACCAATGAAGAACACTAATTGGCAAGAGAAGAACCGCGTGGTCGGCAAGGGACCCGACTACTCACGCTACCCAACACAACAGGGGCATCAATATTATGAGTAATTGTTACACAGGGGTGTAACATACATGCACTTATAAGCACTAATGCACACACTTAATGTATGATACTCCAGAGGTCTTCAAAACTACTCTGGGATAATGAAACATCAAGCAAATCTCTGGTGAGGCACACAGGCAGGACAACCCACCTCCCGGCCACCACAACTCACCCCTGGCCACCACAACTCACCCCCTGGCCACCACAACCCACCCACCCCAGGCTACCACAATCCACCCCCCCCCCACCCGGACACCACTACCCACCCACCCCCGGTTACCACAATCCATTCCCCCCCCCCACCCGGACACCACAACCCACCCACCGGCCACCACAATCCACCCTCTGACCACCACAACCCACCCACCCCCGGTTACCACAATCCACCCCCCCCCACCCGGACACCACAACCCACCCACCCCCGGTTACCACAATCCATCCCCCCCCCCCACCCGGACACCACAACCCACCCACCGGCCACCACAATCCACCCTCTGACCACCACAACCCACCCACCCCCGGTTACCACAATCCATCCCCCACCCGGACACCACAACCCACCCACCGGCCACCACAACCCACCCACCCCCGGCTACCACAACCCACCCCCCACCCCCACCCTCGGACATCACAACCCACCCACCAGCCACCACAACCCACCCACCGGCCACCACAACCCACCCCCACCCCCACCCCCGGACATCACAACCCACCCACCCCCGGCTACCACAACCCACCCCCCACCCCCACCCCCGGACATCACAACCCACCCACCAGCCACCACAACCGGTCACAACCCCGGGCGGTAGGTCCAGACTACCAGCTCACTCCTAACATAACACGCACATCTATTCATACAATATTACAAGAATACAAGCAACTACATACAATAATACATCACCCAAATCAAATACTTCAAAAAATGCGAGAATCCTAAGTTGGTTTGTTAGGTTTAATACTTGTAATAGTGTTAACTCATATATTTATTCATTATAATACTTAACATAAGTTATGACTCAGTTATTTACTCAAATAATATAACTGAGTTATAACTGATATAGGAATTTGTTATGTTGGAGAAGGCTGAAGTGTTATTCCCTGCCCACAGGTCGGGCTGAACAGCTTAACCCACATCCTGCGAGGTTCCGTCAGGCTGGAGAAGAATTGGTTGTTGTGTCCGGGCCCCGACCTCACCTGGCGCCGCCTCACTTCCACACCCCATCACAACGTCATACAGGTGAGGTGGTCTGACCTCACCTGAAGAACAGTAGATATAGCCTAAGCTACTCTATCCGTTGTTGTTGTTTTTATCCGTTGTTGTTTTAGATCTAGCTACTCAGAACGAAATGTCCATGTAGCACGGAGTATGGTGAGCCTGTATAAATAAATAAATAAATATATATATATATATATATATATATATATATATATATATATATATATATATTATTATCGTAGAGAGAATAGAGGGTCTTCTGCCAAATATCCATAAAACTAAACCTGAAGACAGCACACTCCTAGGAGCTCCCCTGGGGTTGAAAGCCATCGATGAGGTCCTTGATAAGAAAATCGCCGACCTTAAGAGGATGGATGGGAGGATTGAGGATATTGATGCTCATGATGCACTCTACCTCATCACCAGATGTCTGTCCCTCCCCAGGTTAACCTACTTTCTGAGGTGTTCACCATCTTACAGTAGCCAAAAACTAAGTGAGTATGACCGGTTACTGAAATCAATGCTAGAAAAAGCCCTTAACCTCTCTCTCGATGACCTACAGTGGAAACAAGCCTCTCTTCCCGTAAGACTTGGGGGCCTCGGAGTTCGAACAGCAACGCAAATCGCTGTTCCAGCCTTCCTGTCCTCCTTATCAGCATCCGACGACCTTGTGAAGGAAATTCTACCTGCCCACTTACATCAGCTGGCAGGTGTACATGATCCCAATTTTACACGCTGTGCCACAGAGTGGGCCTCTCGTGCAGGCCAATCACCTCAACCACCATCCCCAAAATCCCACAAGCAATCCAGCTGGGATGGTCCCATTGTAGACCAAGTTGCTGCAGAGTGCCTGGGTGCTGCAACAACACAACACGACATTGCTCGCCTCACAGCAGTAGCAGCACCACATGCAGGGGATTTCCTGTTAGCAACCCCAATGTCGGCAACTGGCACGCGTCTCACACCACACGCCCTCCGAATTGCTGTGGCCCTCCGCCTTGCTGCCCCAATCCACACCAGATATAGGTGTATTTGCGGCGAGGTGGTGGCTGACAGGTACGGTCACCATGGCCTACTCTGCCAAAGCACAGGGGGATGGCACTTGAGGCACAGTGAAGTTAACGACATCATCAAGAGGAGCCTCACCACAGCTGGATGCCCAGCTGAAAGAGAGCCCCATTACCTAACGCCCCGTAACTCTGATGCTCTTATTGGTCGCCCGGATGGTATCACAGTGAACCCCTGGAAGAATGGCAAGCAGTTGGTATGGGACTACACGTGCGTATCAACCCTGGCTAACACCTACATTAACCTCAGTGTTGCACAACCAGGTGGCGCTGCCACCCACAGGGAAGCAGCCAAATCCCGTAAGTATAGAGAACTGGATCACCACTACAATTTTGTCCCCATTGCTTCTGAGACGCTCGGCGCCTGGGGTAAAAGTGCTACCAGTTTTTTGAAGGAACTGGGTTCTAGGCTCATTGAAACAACAAGGGACCCGAGAGCTGCAAGCTTTCTTTTCCAGCGCCTCAGTGTGGCGATACAGAGGGGAAATGCGCACTGCATCCAGGGTTCCTGCCCGCCATCTGAGGAGCTGGAGGAACTCGACAACCTATGACAACCATCTTTGTAACCCATATGTAACTCCTTTTTTGTAACAAAGTTCAAATAAAGTAAATATATATGTGTACATACAAAAGAATGGGGGTGGTAGGAGAGGATAATATTAGTGTTCAGTGAGAAACCACAAGGTCTCCTCTGAATACTTTTTATTTTCTTCTCCGAGGCTATGGGTCCCCACATTGGCACCAGAGGTGGTACCCTCACAAACCTTTTTATATATATTATTAGTATATTTGGTAGCAGTCTTTCCTGTAGACATATATTATTACATATAACCGAAAAAGTAAGATTAATAATTCTAACACGAGTATTCTCACTATTTCTAATGGTTCTTTTCACTGTCGATGGTAATTGAAATCATAAGAAGGAAGGTGAAACGCCATGCAACCTCTGAAGAGACAACTAACACAACACCTATACCCCCTATTAGACTATTTTACAGGAACTTCTTTTCCACAGCTCATAAAACGGAGGAAAGGGTCCTGAAAGATATTGTTAATAGAAACGTTATCCCTACAGACAAAAATCAGAGGATACAACTGACGATTTACTGTAAAACCAGAAAAACGGCCAGCCTACTCATGAGAAACTCTCCAGACACAAAGCAGAACGCTTTAAAAGAGACCAACGTCGTCTATGCCTTCAAATGCCCTCTTGGGGACTGTAAGCTCCAAAAAATCCAGTATATAGGCAAGACAACAACATCTCTTTCTAGGCGTTTAACGATGCATAAGCAACAGGGCTCCATTAAGGAACATATAATCTTCCCACAACCAAACCATTGCCAGAGAAATCCTAGTAAACAACACAGAAATCATCGATAGATACAGCGATAGCAGGCGGCTTGACGTTTGCGAGGCATTACACATCAAGAAGTCAACACCAGCAATCAACAGCCAATTAATGCACAACTATATTCTACCCACCTCAAGACTCCGCTCCAATATAGAAGCATCAAGAAATATGGACCAATAGGCTTTCTACAATCACTTCTATTCAATACCCATTGTTTCATGTTCTGGCTTGTGTTGATGAAATTAATACCTTATTAAATACCACCTCACCCCATCCACCTCACTCAAATGTAGATATAAACAAAATCGGAGATGTGTAAGTTCTATTCAGTTGTGTATGTGTTAACTAAAGTCTTTGAAAATGTAATAAGTTTTACGAAACGCGCTCAAGTGTCGCGTCAGACTAGAAATAAAAATGAATTTTGGAGAATTGATTTTTGAATTACCTCCAAGAGTGAAAAGAAATGTACGAAAGATTGAGAAAATTCGTGTTAGAATTATTAATCTTACTTTTTCGGTCATATTTAATAATATATATATATATATATATATATATATATATATATATATATATATATATATATATATATATATATATATATATATATATATATATGTCGTACCTAGTAGCCAGAACGCACTTCTCAGCCTATTATGCAAGGCCCGATTTGCCTAATAAGCCAAGTTTTCCTGAATTAACATATTTTCTCCAATTTTTTTCTTATGAAATGATAAAGCTACCCATTTCAGTACGTATGAGGTCAATTTTTTTTAATTGGAGTTAAAATTAACGGAGATATATGACCGAACCTAACCAACCCTACCTAACCTATCTTTATAGGTTAGGTTAAGTTAGGTAGCCGAAAAAGTCAGGTTAGGTTAGGTTAGGTAGGTTAGGTTGTCGAAAAAATATTAATTCATGAAAACTTGGCTTATTAGGCAAATCGGGCCTTGCATAGTAGGCTGAGAAGTGCGTTCTGGCTACTAGGTACGATATATATATATATATATATATATATATATATATATATGTCGTACCTAGTAGCCAGAACGCACTTCTCAGCTTACTATGCAAGGCCCGATTTGCCTAATTAGCCAAGTTTTCCTGAATTAATATATTTTCTCTAATTTTTTTTCTTATGAAATGATAAAGCTACCCGTTTCCTTCTGTATGAGGTCAATTTTATTTTATTGGAGTTAAAATTAACGTAGATATATGACCGAACCTAACCAACCCTACCTAACCTAACCTAACCTATCTCTATAGGTTAGGTTGGGTTAGGTAGCCGAAAAAGTTAGGTTAGGTTAGGTTAGGTAGGTTAGGTAGTCGAAAAATAATTAATTCATGAAAACTTGGCTTATTAGGCAAATCGGGCCTTGCATAGTAGGCTGAGAAGTGAGTTCTGGCTACTAGGTACGACATATATATATATATATATATATATATATATATATATATATATATATATATATATATATATATATATATGTCGTACCTAGTAGCCAGAACTCACTTCTCAGCCTACTATGCAAGGCCCGATTTGCCTAATAAGCTAAGTTTTCATAATATTAATTGTTTTTCGACTATCTAACCTACCTAACCTAACCTAACCTAACTTTTTCGGCTACCTAACCCAACCTAACCTATAAAGATAGGTTAGGTTAGGTTAGGTAGGGTTGGTTAGGTTCGGTCATATATCTACGTTAATTTTAACTCCAATAAAAAAAATTGACCTCATACATAATGAAATGGGTAGCTTTATCATTTCATAAGAAAAAAATTAGAGAAAATATATTAATTCAGGAAAACTTGGCTTATTAGGCAAATCGGGCCTTGAATAGTAGGCCGAGAAGTGCGTTCTGGCTACTAGGTACGACACATATATATATATATATATATATATATATATATATATATATATATATATGTCGTACCTAGTAGCCAGAACGCACTTCTCAGCCTACTATGCAAGGCCCGATTTGCCTAATAAGCCAAGTTTTCATGAATTAATTGTTTTTCATCTACCTAACCTACCTAACCTAACCTAACCTAACTTTTTCGGCTACCTAACCTAACCTAACCTATAAAGATAGGTTAGGTTAGGTTAGGTAGGGTTGGTTAGGTTCGGTCATATATCTACGTTAATTTTCACTACAATAAAAAAAAACTGACCTTATACATAATGAAATGGGTAGCTTTATCATTTCATAAGAAAAAAATTAGAGAAACTATATTAATTCAGGAAAACTTGGCTTATTAGGCAAATCGGGCCTTGCATAGTAGGCCGAGAAGTGGATTCTTGCTACTAGGTACGACATATATATATATATATATATATATATATATATATATATATATATATATATATATATATATATATATATATATATATATATATATATGTCGTACCTAGTAGCCAGAACTCACTTCTCAGCCTACTATTCAAGGCCCGATTTGCCTAATAAGCCAAGTTTTCCTGAATTAATATATTTACTATAATTTTTTTCTTATGAAATGATAAAGCAACCCTTTTCTCTATGTATGAGGTCAATTTTTTTTTATTGGAGTTAAAATTAACGTAGATATATGACCGAACCTAACCAACCCTACCTAACCTAACCTAACCTATATTTATAGGTAAGGTTAAGTTAGGTAGCCAAAAAAAGCTAGGTTAGGTTAGGTTAGGTAGGTTAGGTAGACGAAAAAACATTAATTCATGAAAACTTGGCTTATTAGGCAAATCGGGCCTTGAATAGTAGGCTGAGAAGAGCGTTCTGGCTATTAGGTACGACATATATATATATATATATATATATATATATATATATATATATATATATATATATATATATATATATATATATATATATATATATATGTCGTACCTAATAGCCAGAACGCACTTTTCAGCCTACTATTCAAGGCCCGATTTGCCTAATAAGCCAAGTTTTCATGAATTAATGTTTTTTCGTCTACCTAACCTACCTAACCTAACCTAACCTAGCTTTTTTTGGCTACCTAACCTAACCTTACCTATAAATATAGGTTAGGTAGGGTTGGTTAGGTTCGGTCATATATCTACGTTAATTTTAACTCCAATAAAAAAAAATTGACCTCATACATAGAGAAAAGGGTTGCTTTATCATTTCATAAGAAAAAAATTATAGTAAATATATTAATTCAGGAAAACTTGGCTTATTAGGCAAATTGGGCCTTGAATAGTAGGCTGAGAAGTGAGTTCTGGCTACTAGGTACGACATATATATATATATATATATATATATATATATATATGTCGTACCTAGTAGCCAGAATGCAATTCTCAGCCTACTATGCAAGGCCCGATTTGCCTAATAAGCCAAGTTTTCATGAATTAATTGGTTTTCGACTACCTAACCTACCTAACCTAACCTAACCTAACTTTTTCGGCTACCTAACCTAACCTAACCTATAAAGATAGGTTAGGTCAGGTTAGGTAGGGTTGGTTAGGTTTGGTCATATATCTACGTTAATTTTAACTCCAATAAAAAAAATTGACCTCATGCATAATGAAATGGGTAGCTTTATCATTTCATAAGAAAAAAATTAGAGAAAATATATTAATTCAGGAAAACTTGGCTTATTAGGCAAATCGAGCCTTGCATACTAGGCCGAGAAGTGCGTTCTGGCTATTAGGTACGACATATATATATATATATATATATATATATATATATATATATATATATATATATATATATATATATATATGTATATATATATATATATATATATATATATATATATATATATATATATATATATATATATATACGACATATATATATATATATATATATATATATATATATATATATATATATATATATATATATATATATATATATATATGTCATATATATATATATATATATATATATATATATATATATGTCATATATATATATATATATATATATATATATATATATATATATATATATATATATATATATATATATATATATATATATATATATATATGTCGTACCTAATAGCCAGAACGCACTTCTCGGCCTAGTATGCAAGGCTCGATTTGCCTAATAAGCCAAGTTTTCCTGAATTAATATATTTTCTCTAATTTTTTTCTTATGAAATGATAAAGCTACCCATTTCATTATGCATGAGGTCAATTTTTTTTATTGGAGTTAAAATTAACGTAGATATATGACCAAACCTAACCAACCCTACCTAACCTGACCTAACCTATCTTTATAGGTTAGGTTAGGTTAGGTAGCCGAAAAAGTTAGGTTAGGTTAGGTTAGGTAGGTTAGGTAGTCGAAAACCAATTAATTCATGAAAACTTGGCTTATTAGGCAAATCGGGTCTTGCATAGTAGGCTGAGAATTGCATTCTGGCTACTAGGTACGACATATATATATATATATATATATATATATATATATATATATATATATATATATATATATATATATATATATATATATATATATATATTGGTGTATACTGGCAGCAGGTTTTCTTTCAAACATGTTTCATTGAATATGACCGCATATTCTGTGTTTATTATTTTCTGGTTTAGGGCTTCTATCCCTCTAACTATTTTCTTAGCATCAGGGCTTAATTGAAATAGGAGTTCTCCAAAACTCATTTTCGTACTTTTGAGGTGAAGAAAAGAAGTGATTTACTATAGAGTGTATTACACTTATTTATATAATTTGCACAACGTTTCGAATCTCCATGGTTCATTCTCAAGTGAATGAGTCATTTCAACTAGTATTGTAAGATCTGTTCACTTGAGAATGAACCATGGAGGTTCGAAACGTTGTGCAAATTATATAAATAAGTGTAATACACTCTATAGTAAATCACTTCTTTTCTTCACCTCAAAAGTACGAAAATGAGTTTTGGAGAACTCCTATTTCAATTAAGCCCTGATGCTAAGAAAATAGGTAGAGGGATAGAAGCCCTAAACCAGAAAATAATAAACACAGAATATGCGGTCATATTCAATGAAACATATATATATATATATATATATATATATATATATATATATATATATATATATATATATATATATATATATATATATATATATATATATATATATATATATATATATATCACTAATAACTCGAATTGACCCGGCCAGGATTCGAACCCATGGCATCCAGGATCACCCCAAAACGTACACAGTACTGTGACCACCGCACCAATGCTCGTTAGACGATCATTGGTGCGATGTATATTGGTTTGGGAACCATTGTAGCTTGTTCGCACAAGTGTTACTCACGTGCCCCAGCATGAGAGGTGATTCGATGAAATATCTTTGACCAAAAAGGTTATTGAGTGCTGTCGGGAATTGGGTTAAGGGTCAAACGACTTCCAATTCTTTTGAACAGTCAGTTGTGACCAAGTGGTTAAAATACTGAACATGCTAGTTAGAAGCCTTTTTAAATTAGAGTTAGAAGCCACAGTTAGAAGTCTCTTTAAATATATTAATTTGCTGTTTTTGGCACAGGATAACTACGGGATGTGTATCTACAGTGAGTGTGAGGAGCGAGGCAACTGCTCCACGCAGCCTACTCCGCTACACACATACTGCACCCAGCATGGCTACTGCTACCAAGGTTGGTGTCTCGCTAGTCTATGTCACACTGTTGGCTATGGAAGCATAGCCAACATGTTATGCATACAGCCTGGCTATGGAAGGTGACCTGGTTTTCATATGTCTTTACATTACATAAAGTTAGATAAAATTAGCTTTAGGTCAATTAACCTGACCAGTAGATTCTCTACATGCTGTGAGTTAACTGTGAAATTAACAGTCGTTCATGTAGTGATGATCTCGTCAGTTGTAGACCCAGAGTCAAAATGATGATGACAACGAGTTGTGTTGTAACAGACAAACATTAAGAACATTGCTCTCATAAGTCGGAGATAAAAGTATACTGAAGGGCATAACATACTTCTCTTTCAAGTCAAGTTTTACAACTGTGGTTTAACCTTATGGACTTAGCAAGGGCAAGTTGACCATTCACAATGCAAGGACAAAAAGTATTTACGAGACAGTTCGTTCGTGGATCTGGATTCTCTACCACAGACCGACTGCGACAGGAAGGTCTGGTACCCTAGACCGACTGAGGCAAGAAGGTCTGGTACCCTAGACCGACTGAAGCAGGAAGGTCTGGTACCCTAGACCGACTGAGGTAGGAAGGTCTGGTACCCCAGACCGACTGAGGCAGGAAGGTCTGGTACCCTAGACCGACTGAGGTAGGAAGGTCTGGTACTATAGACCGACTGAGGCAAGAAGGTCTGGTACCCTAGACCGACTGAGGTAGGAAGGTCTGGTACCCCAGACCGACTGAGGCAGGAAGGTCTGGTACCCTAGACCGACTGAGGTAGGAAGGTCTGGTACCCTAGACCGACTGAGGTAGGAAGGTCTAGTACCCCAGACCGACTGAGGCAGGAAGGTCTGGTACCCTAGACCGACTGAGGTAGGAAGGTCTGGTACCATAGACCGACTGAGGCAGGAAGGTCTGGTACCCCAGACCGACTGAGGCAGGAAGGTCTGGTACCCTAGACCGACTGAGGCAGGAAGGTCTGGTACCCTAGACCGACTGAGGTAGGAAGGTCTGGTACCATAGACCGACTAGTGTGATAATCACTCCGTCAACCATCAACCATGTATGGGGACCCTTGTCTAGTTTAATAATCACTTCCTCAACCATTGTCGGAAAACCTGACACCATTTACTAATATTCAATACAATAGGCAGATAATATTGCTGCTTGATTATATAAATAAATTCACTCATAAGACATTCTTAATACAGCAGTCCTTGGACTGTTAACAGCATAAAAATATCTCACTTGAATTAACTTAATTTTTAGTACCAAAATAGAGTAAATGTGACCTTTTTAGAACTTCTTGACATTTGAACAAGAGAGCCAGGGTGTCAGTGGAGGAGGACCAGGAGTCAGCTAGTGTTAATTTAACAGGTCGCTGGAGCAAATTTAGCTCCTAGAATTCTCCCTTGGACAGCTGTGTTACAGAACTAAAGTGCTTCTGTTATCGACACACAACTATGTCTACCATAAGGGAAGTGTATTACCGAAACTCGTTTATTATCCTTACATTCCAGGCACGTTATGTTAGGTATATATAGGGCGATCCGGTTAGCACATGAAACAGCGTCCAACCCATGGTGAGCAATATTATCATCACTTCATCAATATACCAATGTTTCCTCTGATATCACTGTCATATATATATATAGGATCACTGCTATTATATGTAAGTGCCCATTGACAGGAACAGGAGAGGAACAAGAATTAACACTAGTACCCTAGTACTCCAGTACATTAGTTGGAGGCCAGCCACACTCACAAAGTGGATAGACTGACTTATTCATCCGTGCTCATACTGGTTGTCTAAGATATATAACAACAATAAGATAAGGCATCCCCATTTTAGTTAATATATATATATATATATATATATATATATATATATATATATATATATATATATATATTAGTATATTTTGGTAGCAGTCTTTCCTGTAGACATATTTTATTAAATATGACCGAAAAAGTAAGATTAATAATTCTAACACGAATT
This sequence comes from Procambarus clarkii, assembly GCF_040958095.1. Lineage (NCBI taxonomy): Eukaryota > Metazoa > Arthropoda > Malacostraca > Decapoda > Cambaridae > Procambarus > Procambarus clarkii. The sequence continues at coordinate 38,914,944 of NC_091157.1, forward strand.
TTCTCAATCTTTCGTACATTATGCTTCACTGTTGGAGGTAAATCAAAAATCACTTCTCCAAAATTCATTTTTATTTCTAGTCTGACGCGACACGGGCGCGTTTCGTAAAACTTATTACATTTTCAAAGACTTCACAAATACACAACTGATTAGAACTTGCGTTTCCCTGATTTTATATCTACATTTGAGTGAGGTGGGAAGGGTGATGTGGCATTACATTTGAGTGAGGTGGGAAGGATGATGTGGCATTAGAGGATATTAATAGGGTATTAAAAGTATCAACACAAGACAGAACACGAAACAATGGATATTGAATAGAAGTGTTTGTAGAAAGCCTATTGGTCCATATTTCTTGATGCTTCTATATTGGAGCGGAGTCTTGAGGTGGGTAGAATATAGTTGTGCAATAATTGGCTGTTGATTGCTGGTGTTGACTTCTTGATGTGTAGTGCCTCGCAAACGTCAAGCCGCCTGCTATCGCTGTATCTATCGATGATTTCTGTGTTGTTTACTAGGATTTCTCTGGCGATGGTTTGGTTATGGGAAGAGATTATATGTTCCTTAATGGAGCCCTGTTGTTTATGCATCGTTAAACGCCTAGAAAGAGATGTTGTTGTCTTGCCTATATACTGGGTTTTTTGGAGCTTACAGTCCCCAAGTGGGCATTTGAAGGCATAGACGACGTTCGTCTCTTTTAAAGCGTTCTGCTTCGTGTCTGGAGAGTTTCTCATGAGTAGGCTGGCCGTTTTTCTGGTTTTATAGTAAATCGTCAGTTGTATCCTCTGATTTTTGTCTGTAGGGATAACGTTTCTATTAACAATATCTTTCAGGACCCTTTCCTCTGTTTTATGAGCTGTGGAAAAGAAGTTCCTGTAAAATAATAGACTATTTTACAGGAACTTCTTTTCCGTGTCGCGTCAGACTAGAAATAAAAATGAATTTTGGAGAAGTGATTTTTGATTTACCTCCAACAGTGAAGCATAATGTACGAAAGATTGAGAAAATTCGTGTTAGAATTATTAATCTTACTTTTTCGGTCATATTTAATATAATATATATATATATATATATATATATATATATATATATATATATATATATATATATATATATATTGGTGTATACTGGCAGCAGGTTTTCTTTCAAACATGTTTCATTGAATATGACCGCATATTCTGTATTTATTATTTTCTGGTTTAGGGCTTCTATCCCTCTAACTATTTTCTTAGCATCAGGGCTTAATTGAAATAGGAGTTCTCCAAAACTCATTTTCGTACTTTTAAGGTGAAGAAAAGAAGTGATTTACTATAGAGTGTATTACACTTATTTATATAATTTGCACGACGTTTCGAACCTCCATGGTTCATTCTCAAGTGAACAGATCTTACAATACTAGTTGATTTTATACCCGCATTAGGTCAGGTGATAATACAATGAAGGTGAAAACATGGGGGGATACATAAGGGATAAACATAGGGGCTGCAGAAGGCTTATTGGCCCATACGAGGCATCTCCTATCTAAACACAAAGATTAATCCAGTGTAATTGGCCTGTTATGTTGGACATTGTCTTCTGTGTTGGCATCGATATGTTCTTGTCTTGTCCTTACTCTCATGGTGGGTAGAGTAAATAGTTCCGTGATTTGGGTGTTCATGGTAGGTCGCTCTATTCTTATGTGAATTGCCTCAAGAATTTGTAATCTTCTTGAATCTTGGGTTTTGTCTATTATGCAAGTATTCTTGTTCAACATTTCTCTTGTTAGAGTAATGTCATGGGCTTGTCTCATGTGATTCCTAGGGGCACCAGATTGAAGATGGCATGTCAAACGCCTCGTCAGCTTGGTCGACGTCATACCTATGTACTTACATTGAAGGTTACATCCTTCGTGGGGGCAAGTGTACATGTATACAACGCTTGACTGCTGTAGAGGGTTCTCCGTCGGCTTCGGGCTGTTTTTGATAAGGAGTTCGGAAGTCTTCTTGGTTTTGTAGAATATTATCAGGTTTATGTTTTGGTTAGGAGTAGTGCTTTTTACTCCTTTACGGATTATTTCTTTCATTATTCTTTCCTCTTTTATATGTTCACTGAGCATGGTTGATTTGTAATATAATTTTATTGGGGGTGTTGTGGTTTCTGTTCTAGGTTCTGAATTATACCAACGGTCCAAGTGTCTTCTTATAGCAGCGTTTATTTCCGCGTTGCTATATCCGTTGTTCACCAATACCTGAGTTACTCTTTCAAACTCTCTACTCACGTTGCTCCATTCAGAGCAGTGGGTAAGCGCTCGACGAATATAAGCATTGAGAACACTGGCTTTGTATCTTTGGGGGCACTCACTTCTACCGTTCAGGCATAATCCTATGTTGGTGGGCTTGGTATATACGTTGGTGCTTAAAGAGGTTCCTGTTTTTTTTATTAGTACATCCAAGAATGGCAGACTGTTATTTTCACTATTTTCATGTGTAAATCGGAGTACTGACTCTCTCTCTAGGTGTCTTTTTAGGTCAATTAGTTCATCTGAGTCTTTTACTATTACGAATATGTCATCTACATAACGGCAGTATACAGTTGGTTTTTGTCTGCTACTGAAGACCCTATCTTCGATGGTTCCCATATAAAAATTAGCAAATAAAACTCCTAAGGGGGAGCCCATTGCTACTCCGTCTATTTGTAAATACATGTCTCCTTGTGGACTGATGAAAGGGGCTTCCTTTGTACATGCTTCGAGAAGACTTTTCAAGTGTGGCTCAGGTATGTCTAATTTGGGGGTGCTCTCGTCTCTGTATACTCTGTCCAGTATCATTCCTATGGTAGTGTCGACTGGGACGTTGGTAAAAAGGGATTCAACGTCCAGGGAAGCGATGATTCCATCGGGCTGGGTAGATTTGATCAATTCTAGGAAATCTGCTGATGATTGTAGACTAAACTTACTTGGAGTGTATGGAGTTAGGAGTTCATTGAGTTTCTTTGCCAGGTGATAAGTTGGGGTTGGTATTTGGCTGATTATAGGGCGTAGTGGGTTACCTGGTTTATGCGTCTTAACATTGCCGTAGGCATATCCTAAGCCATAGTCGCCTTGAAGTTTATTGAAATGCACACTACCTTTCTTTGCGTTGATTGCTGTAATTGTTTTGTTTACTTTCCGCTTAAGGTCTTCTACGGGGTTCCTCGTGATTCGTTGAAATTTGGAGTCGTCACTTAGGATGTCGCTAATTTTGTTCATGTATTCATGGGTAGGAATCAATATATATGCTGCTGTTTTGTCGGCTTTTCTTATTGTTACGTCTTTCAGATTTTTTAGTTGTTTCGCTGCTTCTTTGAGTCGTGGGGTTAAGATTGTAGATGAATATGATCCTCGTTTTTTCCCTGCTTCTGCAAGTAGTTCAGCTTGAAGTGTGTCAGTGGTGATGACTTTTTTGTTGTCTTCTAGCTTATGGATATCGTCCAGAAGCATTTCGATTTCCAGGCGTTTTTGATGCATCTTTGGTTTAGATAAGAATTGACAATTTAGACCAAGATTTAAGAGGTCTCGTTGGTCCTGGGTAAGATCATAAGAAGTCAGGTTAAAGTAGCCATCTTTAGGACGAGGGATTTTTAGCTGTCCACCGTTTAGGGATGTTAACTTACGGAGTGAGTTAACAAATTAGACATACCTGAGCCACACTTGAAAAGTCTTCTCGAAGCATGTACAAAGGAAGCCCCTTTCATCAGTCCACAAGGAGACATGTATTTACAAATAGACGGAGTAGCAATGGGCTCCCCCTTAGGAGTTTTATTTGCTAATTTTTATATGGGAACCATCGAAGATAGGGTCTTCAGTAGCAGACAAAAACCAACTGTATACTGCCGTTATGTAGATGACATATTCGTAATAGTAAAAGACTCAGATGAACTAATTGACCTAAAAAGACACCTAGAGAGAGAGTCAGTACTCCGATTTACACATGAAAATAGTGAAAATAACAGTCTGCCATTCTTGGATGTACTAATAACAAAAACAGGAACCTCTTTAAGCACCAACGTATATACCAAGCCCACCAACATAGGATTATGCCTGAACGGTAGAAGTGAGTGCCCCAAAGATACAAAGCCAGTGTTCTCAATGCTTATATTCGTCGAGCGCTTACCCACTGCTCTGAATGGAGCAACGTGAGTAGAGAGTTTGAAAGAGTAACTCAGGTATTGGTGAACAACGGATATAGCAACGCGGAAATAAACGCTGCTATAAGAAGACACTTGGACCGTTGGTATAATTCAGAACCTAGAACAGAAACCACAACACCCCCAATAAAATTATATTACAAATCAACCATGCTCAGTGAACATATAAAAGAGGAAAGAATAATGAAAGAAATAATCCGTAAAGGAGTAAAAAAGCACTACTCCTAACCAAAACATAAACCTGATAATATTCTACAAAACCAAGAAGACTTCCGAACTCCTTATCAAAAACAGCCCGAAGCCGACGGAGAACCCTCTACAGCAGTCAAGCGTTGTATACATGTACACTTGCCCCCACGAAGGATGTAACCTTCAATGTAAGTACATAGGTATGACGTCGACCAAGCTGACGAGGCGTTTGACATGCCATCTTCAATCTGGTGCCCCTAGGAATCACATGAGACAAGCCCATGACATTACTCTAACAAGAGAAATATTGAACAAGAATACTTGCATAATAGACAAAACCCAAGATTCAAGAAGATTACAAATTCTTGAGGCAATTCACATAAGAATAGAGCGACCTACCATGAACACCCAAATCACGGAACTATTTACTCTACCCACCATGAGAGTAAGGACAAGACAAGAACATATCGATGCCAACACAGAAGACAATGTCCAACATAACAGGCCAATTACACTGGATTAATCTTTGTGTTTAGATAGGAGATGCCTCGTATGGGCCAATAAGCCTTCTGCAGCCCCTATGTTTATCCCTTATGTATCCCCCCATGTTTTCACCTTCATTGTATTATCACCTGACCTAATGCGGGTATAAAATCAACTAGTATTGTAAGATCTGTTCACTTGAGAATGAACCATGGAGGTTCGAAACGTCGTGCAAATTATACAAATAAGTGTAATACACTCTATAGTAAATCACTTCTTTTCTTCACCTTAAAAGTACGAAAATGAGTTTTGGAGAACTCCTATTTCAATTAAGCCCTGATGCTAAGAAAATAGTTAGAGGGATAGAAGCCCTAAACCAGAAAATAATAAATACAGAATATGCGGTCATATTCAATGAAATATATATATATATGTCGTACCTAATAGCCAGAACGCACTTCTCAGCCTACTATTCAAGGCCCGATTTGCCTAATAAGCCAAGTTTTCATGAATTAATGTTTTTTCGTCTACCTAACCTACCTAACCTAACCTAACCTAGCTTTTTTTGGCTACCTAACCTAACCTTACCTATAAATATAGGTTAGGTTAGGTTAGGTAGGGTTGGTTAGGTTCGGTCATATATCTACGTTAATTTTAACTCAAATAAAAAAAAATTGACCTCATACATAGAGAAAAGGGTTGCTTTATCATTTCATAAGAAAAAAATTATAGTAAATATATTAATTCAGGAAAACTTGGCTTATTAGGCAAATCGGGCCTTGAATAGTAGGCTGAGAAGTGAGTTCTGGCTACTAGGTACGACATATATATATATATATATATATATATATATATATATATATATATATATATATATATATATATATATATATATATATATATATATATATATGCAATTGACGATCACAAAACACTGATCATTTTATGCGGAAAATCCACAGAGAAATATGAAAGGAGGTGAACGTTTCGGCTTTAAAGTCCAAGGGTTTAACAAAGCCGAAACGTTCACCTCCTTTCATATTTCTCTGTGGATTTTCCGCATATATATATATATATATATATATATATATATATATATATGTAGTATAATACTGTAGTGAATGTCTGCTAATGAATAATTTTGATTAACTACATATCAACCATAAACTCCCCATAATGTGTTTGGAAAGCGATTTGTGAGACATTTTAAATTTAATTAAATAAGAAATACAGTCCACTAAGCATCATACCATTTGTTATCGAAATATATAAATTAACGTAAAATCAGTAGACACAAATGTGTCATCTGAGTCTCCGACTGACCAATCCTTGAAGGCGATCAATATGCAGTGGTCACGGTACTGTGTACATTTGGGGTGATCCTGGACGTCATGGGTTCGAATCCTGGTCGGGTCATTTAGTGATTTTAAGGCTTGTGCGTTCCTGCAGCCTTTATCACATTTCCTGTACCCTGTGGACACAGAAAAGGATTTTCAGTAGAGCAGGTATTCAGCATATCCCATAAGATAGGTCAGGGTACCTTGAGGGAATTATGAGGGGGAAAGCACCAAACCCTTACGATTATATAGAACTTGGAAGAGGTCAGAATGAGGATTTGGGATGGGACAGAGGGACGGAATGGTGCCCAAGCACTTGGGCGGTCGGGATTGAACGCCGAACCTGCATGAAGCGAGACCGTCGCTCTACCGTTCAGCCCAAGTAGTTGTCGAGGTACCTTGAGTGGAGGGAGGTGCTCTTGTTGATACACATTGTCCAATATTATGTTTATGTCCATTCCACTGGAACGTTAGTGAATAGACTTTCAACGTCAAGAACATAAGACCATAAGAACAATGGTAACTAAAGAAGGTCTTTTGGCCCATACGAGGCAGCTCCTATTTATAACCACCCAATCCCACTCATATACAAGTCCAACCCACGCTTGAAACAATCGAGGGACCCCACCTCCACCACGTTTCGCGGTAATTGGTTCCACAGATCAACAACCCAGTTACCGAACCAGTATTTACCCAAGTCTTTCCTAAATCTAAACTTATTCAATTTATACCCATTGTTTCGTGTTCTGTCTGTGTTGATACTTTTAATGCCCTATTAATATACCCCTTTGTTATGTCCATTCAATCACTTGTAAACCTCTATCATTTCACCCCTAACTTTTTGTGTCTCCAGTGAATGCAATTTAAGCTTTGTTAATCTTTCTTCATATAAAAAATTTCTAATTTGGGGAATTAACTTTGTCATCCTATGCTGGACACGTTCAAGTGAATTTATATCCATTCTATAGTACGGCGACCAAAACTGATCTGCATAATCTAAATGGGGCCTAACCAGAGTAGGATATAGCTGAAGAACAACCACCAGGTGTCTTGTTACTTACGCTTCGATTAATAAATCCCAGTGTCCTATTTGCCTTATTGCGAACATTCATGCATTGATCCTTTGGTTTTAAACTCTTACTAATCATAACTCTCAGATCCCTTTCGAAATCCGACTTCGCAATCTCAACACCATCTAGCTCGTATCTTGTAACTATCATCATTACCTATCTTGAGGTTATCTTGAGATGATTTCGGGGCTTTAGTGTCCCCGCGGCCCGGTCCTCGACCAGGCCTCCACCCCCAAGAAGCAGCCTGTGACAGCTGACTCACACCCAGGTACCTATTTTACTTCTAGGTAACAGGGGCATAGGGTGAAAGAACCTAAACCTAGCCTCAAAACTTTACATATATCAGCATTAAATTGCATCTGTCAATCTTTTGACCATTTTAGGGAAAGAAAGCTATGATATCACGGGATTCTCTCGTTTTCAGAACATCAATAAATTCGTTGCTAGATTTAGGGAAGAATGTGGTCGGGATGTATGGCTTAAATCCCCACCACATATTTCCTTAAATCTTGCGTTCTGAAAACGAGAGAACCCTGAGGGATCATACCCTCCCTTCTCTATGGCTTGCATAAACCTCATAAACCTTATAATCTGCCCAGGCCAATAATTAGTTCCATAGGTTAAGTATCATATCAAAATGGCTAGTCCAATTTCTACATCCTATTTCTGGTAATGTGTCTTAATTCAAATATAAAGAATAACGTAGATTTAGTTGACAAATTATGTAAAAGTTATGTAATTATGTAAACCTCTGTAATTATAAAATGGTTAGCTTGATGGAACTTCTTTATTCACTAAATTTCCAGTTTATGACTTTCTCAGATGAAATTTTAAATATGATTTGCCCCCATTTCAGTTCCTACGCTAATAGAATTGAATAAACTGTGTTATTAATTCTAATTTTGTTTTTAATAATGAATTCTATTGTAAAATATTGGAATAGCTTTGGGTTAACCTCTTTCTCCTGTTTAAAACAATCATTATGTTGAATTCTATGCAACAAGACTATTAAGCATTTTTATTAAGCATTTAAAATTTTGCCTCTTATTGTTACATGATTCCGTTATGTTGATGATGTGTTTTGCTTATGGACCAGGAATAGAAACATGACACATTTTTATTAGAATTAGATTTTTTTTAATCTAGCCCTCATCCATTAAGTTTATAATGGAAATGGAACAAGACAACTTTTTACCATTCTTAGATGTGATAATTTATAAATGTGAAAATAATTTCAAGCTTTCTGACTATAGATAACCAATAAATGTTAGGTTTAATGTACACTTTTACTCATCTCATCATCAAAGAGTAAAACAAGCTGTAATTTCTTCTATGTTTCTTAGGGCTCTTAGGATATGTAGTTCTGAGTTATAGATGACAAAATTAGTGTTTAGGTTTCAATTTATAATGCTCCAAGTCATATATTGATAAAGCCAGCAAAATGGCTCGACACTTTAGTTTGAAAAGGAAAGAATAATCCAGTATTAGGAATAAAATAATTCAGCCATTTCATGATAATTTCGATGAAATTCATAAAAATAATCAATGAATTTAATATCTATGTAGCATTTAGAAAACTTGATATCATAAAAACGATATTATAAATTCCGCTGTTAGTTGCAATGGATGTGTGTATAAAATTCCATGTAAATATTGAAATAAGTTTTAGGTTCGCCAAACAGGTAAACATCTTGATCAGAGGATAAAACAACATATATATAGTACAAGAACAGGTCAAGAGTCCAATGCTTTATTTTTTCACTTGAGAGATTGTAATCAACAATTGATTGGAGAAGAAGAAGGAAGGTGTTGAAGAAGAGGGAAGATGTTGAAGAAGAGGGAAGGTGGCGAAGAAGAGGGAAGGTGGTGAAGAAGAGGGAAGGTGGCGAAGAAGAGGGAAGGTGGCGAAGAAGAGGGAAGGTGGTGAAGAAGAGGGAAGGTGTTGAAGAAGAGGGAAGGTGGTGAAGAAGAGGGAAGGTGGAGAAGAAGAGGGAAGGTGGTGAAGAAGAGGGAAGGTGGCGAAGAAGAGGGAAGGTGGTGAAGAAGAGGGAAGGTGGCGAAGAAGAGGGAAGGTGGCGAAGAAGAGGGAAGGTGGTGAAGAAGAGGGAAGGTGTTGAAGAAGAGGGAAGGTGGTGAAGAAGAGGGAAGGTGGAGAAGAAGAGGGAAGGTGGTGAAGAAGAGGGAAGGTGGTGAAGAAGAGGGAAGGTGGTGAAGAGGGAAGGTGGTGAAGAAGAGGGAAGGTGGTGAAGAAGAGGGATGGTGGTGAAGAAGAGGGAAGGTGGTGAAGAAGAGGGACGGTGGTGAAGAAGAGGGAAGGTGGTGAAGAAGAGGTATGGTGGTGAAGAAGAGGGAAGGTGGTGAAGAAGAGGGAAGGTGGTGAAGAAGAGGGAAGGTGGTGAAGAAGAGGGAAGGTGGTGAAGAAGAGGGAAAGTGGCGAAGAAGAGGGAAGGTGGTGAAGAAGAGGGAAGGTGGTGAAGAAGAGGTATGGTGGTGAAGAAGAGGGAAGGTGGTGAAGAAGAGGGAAGGTGGTGAAGAAGAGGGAAGGTGGTGAAGAAGAGGGAAGGTGGTGAAGAAGAGGGAAGGTGGTGAAGAAGAGGGAAGGTGGTGAAGAAGAGGTATGGTGGTGAAGAAGAGGGAAGGTGGTGAAGAAGAGGGAAGGTGGTGAAGAAGAGGGAAGGTGGTGAAGAAGAGGGAAGGTGGTGAAGAAGAGGGAAGGTGGTGAAGAAGAGGGAAGGTGGTGAAGAAGAGGGAAGGTGGTGAAGAAGAGGTATGGTGGTGAAGAAGAGGGAAGGTGGTGAAGAAGAGGGAAGGTGGTGAAGAAGAGGGAAGGTGGTGAAGAAGAGGGAAGGTGGTGAAGAAGAGGGAAGGTGGTGAAGAAGAGGGAAGGTGGTGAAGAAGAGGGAAGATGGTGAAGAAGAGGGAAGATGGTGAAGAAGAGGGAAGATGGTGAAGAAGAGGGAAGATGGTGAAGAAGAGGTATGGTGGTGAAGAAGAGGGAAGGTGGTGAAGAAGAGGGAAGATGGTGAAGAAGAGGGAAGATGGTGAAGAAGAGGTATGGTGGTGAAATAAGACTACTAGACTACTAAGACCTCTTGTTATGACAAGTTTGAAACCCGCGGAGGATGAACTACCTCCTCCTATCCATCTCATTTATCTCTCCTTCCTTTCCTCTTGCAGTTAGTAAGACGCTTCTTAAGACGCACACCTCTAGAGCCTTGTTAGAAGTAAAGACTTAATTCCACCCTGACTCATGCCTGTTTTCTTCGTCTGCTCTCACTGGAGGTCTGGGAGACCTGCTGCTGCTCTAGTGTCTTACCTGCGGTGTTTGACCTCCACTCACAGGAGAGGAGTGCCACCAGGAGTGTGTGGGAGGGTGCCACGCCCCCCACAACGCCTCCTCCTGCGTCGCCTGCAGGAACTACCTCCACCACCACACCTGTGTACAACACTGTCCCCCCTCCTCACCTGCCAACGTCCACGTGAGTACTTTACCCGTTGTATGATTTAACCTGATGTACCCACCTGGTGTGTGATCACCTCCTGGTGTGTGATCACCACCTGCTGTGTGATCACCTCCTGGTGTGTGATCACCTCCTGGTGTGTGATCACCTCCTGGTGTGTGATCACCTCCTGGTGTGTGATCACCACCTGGTGTGTGATCACCACCTGGTGTGTGATCACCTCCTGGTGTGTGAACACCACCTGGTGTGTGATCACCTCCTGGTGTGTGATCACCTCCTGGTGTGTGAGCACCTCCTGGTGTGTGATCACCACCTGGTGTGTGAGCACCTCCTGGTGTGTGATCACCACCTGGTGTGTGAGCACCTCCTGGTGTGTGATCCCCACCTGGTGTGTGATCACTGTTGGATTTCTGGGGCTTGAATTCAGGTATTAAATTATTTGATTATTGTATTTAAATAAATCGAAGGACCACCCACTTTTGAGAAAAGAGGGAAAACGAATAATAGTGATTATTAGATTAACACTATAGAATCAGTGCCTATGGATAATAATTAAATGAATAATCACTTGAAAATAATGAATAGACTGTATTATTAATTAATTAAAGTCAAAGCCTCAAATATCAACATTGGGGGGGGGGGGGTTATTTCTAGAAGTTCATATATATCTAGGAACCAGTGTGGTTCGTCACTAGTTCATTGCTGAGTTAGTAACATAGTAAATCGAAACTAAAATAGATTCAAAGATATGATACCTCAAATTATGAATATTAAAGATTATGAATTATTGAGCAACAGTAAGAGCAAACACATTAATTACCAAATCATAATTTCTGGCAATAAATTATTCACTGTAAAGATCCTATATGAATCATATGGAAATCAGTAATAATCTTAGATAAATTTGTACGAAATAAATGTCTTAGCTGTAAGACGATTTCTGTAACGCCATTTCGTCATTCGTCCTCGTGGTCACAGGATCCCAATAAAGAAAGAACCCGAGGTGAATATCACGAATGAAGAGAAACAACTTGTCGATTCCTCGTATACACGCTGAAATCAGAGAAGTTTAAGTAGCATTTGATTAGGCTACGAATTATTTCAAGTATTTATGAAATCTGAGATAAATGTGGAAAATCAACTAACGTTGTGTATTTGGTATCCATTCGTTGTCACGCCAGACTACCCACAAATATACAATCTAGAATGATGCATCAAACGAGAATGGTATACTTAACATGAGCATATCAAATACTAAGGTCTGCCAAAACCGCGTCAGCCAGTCCCAGGCGTCTACTGCTGTGTGCGTGTAATTACGGGCTGTGGCTTCAATTGTTGATGCGTTATTAACTGGCGGGGCACTGTAGAACACGTGAATAGGCAATTGTCGACTATTAATTGAGTTACAACGTAATTCTTGTTGGAAAACTCCTCAGTCACTACCACGCGTCTTGCCACTCTTATCGCCAGGGATGCCTCGTGTGCAATGGCGTCTTCGCCCTCCCTCAACCCGTCTCTTGCATTCACCACAGAAATTACTAATCACGGATAATTCTTTTCAGCGTAATTATTGATGTAATACGTTAATGAGAACTGGGTTGCAATTATAGGGACTTAAATATTATCATATTCTCGTTTAGTGGTGTTAAACGAGAATTGGAGAAGATGTTTATTCTCTCCATAGCAATTATACGTAACAGATAAAACTGCTACTTGATAATAATTTCAGTTAATAACTCTCGGGTTTAGATTATCGGGAGTCATATTATCCGTAGGTAATTATTACACGTAATACTGATAATTTTAGAGAACCACTTTCATTTCTCTAACACATTGGTAATAAACGTGTCTAACTAGACATTATCTGACGCAATTTTGTTACTCGATTTCGTGAGAATTCTAGCACTAACGCGCAAATAAAATTGTTAATTTATGTTAACACTACCGTTAGTGAAATTAGTAACTACTGTAGTTAGTATATAATGATGATGATGTATTATAATACAATAGTAGTTTGTTAGTGTTGGAAATTTCCAACATAACTCCGGGGGGGAGAAAACTCAGTTCGCAGTGCAATGTTGAGTACTGACGTACCTATCTCGAAGTTAGTATTAATGTTAGTATGTTATTGTGTTAGTACACACATAACGGATGCCCCGAATCTGTCAGAGACAGATAATACTCTAAGTCATTATTGGAACATGAATTAAACATTGAAATATTAAATGATTATGTTATCTGTAATCAAGAACCCTCTAAAGCTTACAATAAACTCAACAACTAGGGTAGCAGTGACATGTAATGGTTGTAATACGTAGTTGTTGAATTGTAGGCAAACTCAGAAAAAGTTCCTAAGAACTGAGAGCATTATTGTATAAGTTGTATTCTACAATATTATACAGTAAAGTATTATTGGGTCATTCAAGATCAAGGAGACTCTGACACTACAGTAAGGTCACTGTCTAGGGTCGCTGTGACTTGTAACTATTGAGTTGCTAGACAATAACATCACAGAGCATCATGATCACCCCAAAATCAAATGAGGAAATTTGATTTAATATGCACTGCCGTGCAGTAGTCATTCTGACTGATGGTATAACTAAGTTGCTAACTAGCTAAAATAGTGTAATATTAGAGAACTGAAAAGGTTTGTTCATTAAAATCAAGGAAGATTCTGAGTCGACAGTGAGATTAGTAGCCTAGTCATTCTGACTCATGAGCTAATTGAATTGCAGCTCATAGGCTTGACACTGTAAACTCATTAATACATCCTCAACCTTTAAATGAAAATTGAGTTTATTAAATCAGTCTCTTTAAGTATAGTCAACTGTAATTTATCATGAGTACAGACTAGGCTAGTACGCAGTTGACACTAACTAAAGTCCTTAAACCTACCTAAATAGATGGTTTAAATTTCTAACCCACCTAAGTAGAGGACTAAGCTAATTGTGATAACTCACTAATTCTTAGTGAAGTTACTCTAGCTAAATTGTGAGCAGTAATGTACTCGAATTAACATTGGGAGCTGTATTGAGCTCGTTAACAGGGTGAGCTACGTTGAGCTCGTTAACATGTTGATCTATATTGAGCTCGTTAACATTGTGAGCTATATTGAGCTCGTTAACAGAGTGAGCTATATTGAGCTCGTTAACAGAGTGAGCTATATTGAGCTCGAACTAACAGGGTGAGCTATATTAAGTTCGTTAACAGAGTGAGCTATGTTGAGCTCGTTAACAGTTAAGAGTGAGCTATATTGAGCTCGAACTAATGAGGTGGAGTATTGTAGCGTTCAATTATCATGGCGAGCAATATTGAGCTCGAATTCGCATGGGGAACAATAAGGCACTCAATTATTACATTAATTCATAGGTGAGCTGTAGGATCAGCTTGGGTTATTAGTGTAAGATCCTTGTTGAAGAATAGCTAAGCACAGAATCTAGGCAGATTCTCTGGTGAGCAGTGCTCGAATTAGCGCGGGGAGCATAGTAGCGTTCAATTATCATGGCGAGCAGTGCTCGTATTAGCATGGAGGAACATTAAAGGGCTCAATTGTTACGCTAACTCAGGGTGAGGTATATTGAACTTGAATTAACGAGGTGGAGCATGGTAGCGTTCAATTGTCATGGCGAGCAGTGCTCATATTAGCATGGGGAACATTAAATCGCTCAAATATTACGTTAACTCAAAAGTGAGCTATATTGAGCTCATTAAGCATGTTAAGTAACAATGCTGATGATTTAATGATAATGCATTAAACAAAGGGAAACCTAAGATTGCTGGAAATTTAATTACTGCCACGATTAATCCTATTCAAAGATAATTTGTAACATTTTCCCAACCTAAACGTTTCACGGGTTATTAGTTCTGTGTAGATTCACTTACGTATTGGTAAGTTTGCAAGTTTGTTCGTGCTGCACTCCTACAATAATTAAGCAGAAACGAAAGAAAAAACAGCTCAAACAAATATTGATGCAAGTATTTTTCACTAACTCTTAGTGCAGAAAACATTGAATTAATAAGGTTTTTTGGCAAACCTTAAGCGCAGGTATTTTGGACCTTGGTCCCAGTGAATTTATAATTATAGAAGTTGCTTGATGACTTCATTGTATTGTTAAATTCAGGAAATGCTAGATGCATTGAGTGCTAGATTCTTTAGCCTAATATTATCAATTACCTAGGGAGACTGAGTGTGGTAAATTATTACTTGTCGAGAATAATTCTAGGTATGCAGTGGATTCAATGGCTTGGTCGCTGTGACTTGTACTTGTTTAGGTACGGACCACTGGTTTTCCACTGAGAGCTATGAAACATCTCGGCGAATACTAATTGTACTACATTCAATCTGAGTTTATTACACAGCTGTGTTTCTCATTTTAGCTAGTTGCTGGAGAATTGATTTACTGCTGACTAATTTATTATTGTTGGCAGGCCTAGGCTTGTTCGCATTCAGAACTTTACCGGTAAGTTTTTTATTTTTTTTTTTATTTTTACATGCAAGCATGCAAGGTAAAGACAATAAATACAATAAGATATCAGAGAAAACAAAAACAAAATACAGAAGCCACCGGCCAGAAGGACCGACAGCACAGGACAATAATTAGCAAAAATGGAGGAACGCATGAGAAACACAGCATACATCAAGACAAATTAAAGAACAATAACAATAACAAACAAGCAAATAAACAAAACTTAGGAACAATATAAAACAAAACAAACAAACACCGGCCTAAAGGAACGACAACAAAACACATCATAATTTACAAAATGAAACATAACACAAGACAGTGCATACACAAACAAATCATAAATATAAACAAAAGGAAAATTAAAAAGAAAACACAACATGGTAATACATGAAGAGAATACACACTCTGCAAAACACCGGCCCCTCCACAAAGGAAGAGGCACGGGCACAGAAGACAGTAGGGCAAACAAAACGCCAGAGGGGCACACAACACTACAAATAGGGGAAAAAAAAGGGAATCAGCGGACATACTTGCCCGGGAACAAGACCCGTGGGAATCGCACATTGAACGCCTCCCAATGTAACCACCCGCAAGGGTCTCGTTCACCCACCAGGGACGCCATGTCATCCGGAACCCTAGCTACAAACACCCGCAAGCAGGGGACCCAAATGGTATCACTCCTGACGCAAGTAACTGCCACAATCCCCCACATCATGGGAACACCCCCACCATGAAATTCCCCCGGCTCGTCATTCAGCAGTAGCTCAGCAATCGCCGACCAGTGACTCGGTGGCATCACCGACGCCGGCAACACGTCCCCCAGGTCCCCAACACACACCCTCACAGGAGGGGGCTGGACATAGGACACCACCACCGGGGCACCAGCGGCCACGGGCACACCACCAGACGACTGCAGGGAACCAAAGCGGCGTGCATCCTTCCTTAATGTCACAAGCAAGCCACGCCCAGTACCAGCAACCACACCATCCCTGGGAGCGGGAGCCACCACCTCCCACTGCGGAGAGTCCCCAGGCGGAGAAGGAACGGAAGGCACCCCCGAGACCTGGGCACCAGCATCAGCAGGCACCCCCGAGACCTGGGCACCAGCATCAGCAGGCACATGAACCTCTGCCACCACCAACCGTGGAGACAGCGACACATCCGGTTCCACACCGTCAACTCCCAAGGACTCACAGTCACCGAATTCCCCAACATCGGCCCAGGCAGACGACGAACGCCTGGAACGCTTGGGCTCCGGCCGGAGATCGTCAGAGCCGAAAGCGGACCCAGAAACACGGGTCCCACCAGCTGGACGAACCAACGCCCGATGCAGAACGGCAGCAGCCTCTACCACAGGGGGAACTGGCCCACACACAGCAGGAGGCTCCGCAGCCACCCCAGCACCCAGCACATCCGGGACCCGAGGCGAGAACACAGGGCCAGGCGCAGCAGCCGAAAACAAGGGAGAAGACGGCGGCACGTCACAATGATCACCAGGAAGGCCTTCAGGAGCAGCGGAGACAGTGACAGGAGCATGTAGACCATCCGATGGCACTGCATGACCCGGAGGAGAGTCTGTAACAACCGGAGGAACGTCCGGCGATGTAGGGGGAGCCGCATCCGCTAACTGAACGCTCACCTCTTCATCCCCGGAGACCTCCTCCAGAGGGAGCGGTGGGAAATCCTCTTCCCGGAACAAGTTGACTGGAGCAACCGGATCCGCAGTGCATCCCGCAGCCTGATGCCCCAACATGCCACACCGGAAACAAGTACGGGGCTGCCGGGCATAATACACCCGCACGTAGTACCCTAAAAGTCGGACAGAGGATGGAATGTCCGACCTCAGGCGCATCCCGAGGGTACGAATGTTCGTCTTCAACCCCGCATATTTTCCAGAAGACAGCTTGTGCATCCTCACACTGATGACAGAGCCAAATCTCTGGAAGAAACGCTGGAGAAGGGACTCTGGGAATTCCATGGGGGCCCCATGGACGCTCACATACGTCACGGAACCACTCCGATCAGATATGGCCACAGAACCAGTGCCATCCAACAACTTCAAGGTACGGCCCTCGAACCTCCGGAGAAATCCACGGTACGCCTCCTCACCTACAAACTTGATCACCCAGCGAGCAGTCACCAGCTCAACCCCGTAGACCTCCTCGACCAGGACATGTAGCACGTCACACATGACCTGCTCAACGAGAGGATACCCTGCACGGCAGGTAAACTCCAACCCCACGGAGTTTACCCTCTCGACAGCGAGAAGATGGCCGCTCATCGCAAAAGCGCCACGTCAACACCAGGCAGGGACAGCAGGGAGGATAGAGACACCCACACCCCCTGCTGGCGAAAACTGCAACCTCCCCAAACTGCCGGAGCGGTCAGACGACACGTCTTCACCCTACGGCAGCTCAGGTGGGACCTACCGGTAAGTAAGTAGCCACCTGCAGATTGGAGCATATTCAAGCCCAATCGTTTAACATGTCCAGTTATGAACTGGTAATAGTAGTCTGCTCCTACTAGTACATTTACATTATTAAGGTGGTCAGACGTTAACTTGTTGTCAGCCAAATTAATTTCACGTTCCTGCAGGAAGTGGGCTGTGTACCCCAGACCCTTAATATTTAGGTCAAAAGGTATTTGATCTACAACAATGGCTTGGATAGCCTTGACATGACTACCTAGTCGTACAAGCGGTTGAACTACTGTGTATTCTTGGGGTCCTCGATTTATCATGAACCCTGACAGGTTAAATTTTACCTGTCTGATTGCTTGTAAATTGAGTGCCTCTGCCGCTTTCTGAGTAATGAAAGTTCTCTGGGATCCTTGATCAAATAATCCACGAGTGGTGATCTTGGCTCCTTTGTTCTTTACTTGAAGTTGGGCAGTGGGCAAAGCTGCATCCACTTGAGATGCTGGTGAAATTACGCTGTACACATCTCGCACCTTGCAGCACTGTACTGGTGTAGATTCTCTACCTCCTATTCTAGGATTGAAATAATTTGTCTTGACAAATTTGCACAGTGCAGCATGATGCTTGCCTCTTCTACACCTATTGCAGGTGTTCAGTGGGGTGTCACAGCTATTAACATTATGTGATTTGAGACACCTAGTACATTTGTGTAACTGTTTGAGTCGTCTGACTCTTGTGTCTCTATTAGGGTAATTAGTACATTTGTACAGAGAATGTTTTTGATTGCAAAACAAGCATATTCCCCATCCTACAGCTCGTTTAGGAGTTACCTGTTTGGGTAAAACAGTAACTGCAGGTTGTGATGGTTTTGTTGCTTGCATTTGCTTGTTATTTATTCTCTTGTGAGTACTTGGTGTACTCTGGGGAGCAATTACTGAGCTCTTGGGAGTGCTCTTTGGACTATTAGGTCTCTTAGGAGCACCTGTGGGCCTTACTGATGAATCAGTGTTTAACTTATTGTTATTACATCGATTATTAGTACCCTTATTACCTAGTGACAGTGTCACTTTAGGAGTTCCAGGTAAGGAAACTGATGTGGGTACAGTTTCGGTGCATTCAGAAGAGGCATTAAGTGCCTGGTTTGCTGAATGATTGCTTATATTGCGTAAACCTGCAAATATATCCTGCATTGACAGGACATTACCATTCTGGAATACATATAATTTATTGAGTGTGTCACCAGACAATTTTCTCTGGATGATAATTTTAGTCATCCACTCAGCAGTTGGGTGATCCACCTCTTTACTGAAGGAATTTAACAGTGGCTCAAGCTGGAAACTAAAGGCTTGTAAAGAGTCAACTGATTGTTCTGGTGGAGATAAATCTAGTAATTGGTGTACAAGGTTTATAACAGTCTTCTCATTGTTAGCACTTGCTCTAGAAGGCTGGTGTGAGTAATTATGACCATTACTTGTATTGCTCAAGGCTTCTTGTTTAGCCTCAGCTTTAATTACAGCTTCGGCTGCTGCTGCTGCAGCTTTAGCTTTATAATTTTCTGGTTCAGATTCACTGATTATTACAGCTTCACTAAGAGTTTCATCTGCAGCTTCACTTGTTTTCCTGGGTTCCTGTGAGGAGCTAGTTAATTCAGTAGCCTCATGCATTGAATTTATAGAATCCAGGGAACATTGAGAGGAGCTGTCTGAAAATTGATCAGACTCTGCAAATAAATTGTTACGTGAAATTGTATTAGATGAGATGTTAGAAAATGAAGGTTGAACTTCAGTTGTTGATCCTGTGTAGTGATCAGTATTGATTAGAGGATTCTCCTCATTTTGAGGTAGCTCATGTATTTCATCTGAGCTGGGTGCTTGCTTGGGTGTAGGTCTACTACAAAAATGTTCTAACCACTCAGGAACATCTTGTGTCGCAAGCACTTTGTTATATTGATCTAACTTGTCTTGAATTATATCTTCATAGTCGGCAAGATCAGATTCTATCAGACGCAATTCGTCTGGGTCAGTATTACTGACAAGGAGTATGTTCCTATAAGACTCGATTATAACCTTTACATAGTCATATTTTTGGCTAGCCACCTTTGTGGTACTTATTAGCCTGAAGACGTCAACTGAGTTAGTTCCTAATCAGTTGTCACATTTGACAAGTAGTCTTGACAGGTGATCTTGAAGACCTCTCAAGATTCTTCCAGTTTTTTTCTGGAGTAGCCTTTCTGGCTGTAAGTTTGAGCCTTATAGGGCTTATATAGCTACTTGGACAGCTATGGTACTTGCTCCTTTATGTAGAGCAGGTATAATTATTGACAGCCTGATATTTTCTTGAGGCTGATTGTAATTTACCTCATTTAGAGGTTAGCTACCTACCTAATAATAAGCAACTAAGATTTGAGTGGTGCCTTGGTATCACTACAGGTGTTCCTTAGCTTAGCTCTTCAAAATCAGCCTTGGATGGGTAGTTAACTTACAGTAACACTCAAAGATGTACATAGAAATATGTAATAAAATATAATTACACAATAAATGGTTAATCCCACCCATTAGGGTCAGCACTACATAAATTAATAACGCACCAGCACTGTCTAACAGTACTAGTTAGGTAATAATTCTACCTATTAATGCAGCTAATAGTGTAGACTGAATTTGTGCAAATCTTAGTACCGTGTCAGTCTGAAATATCCTACCTCTTGTGGGAACCGACCTGTGAGATTTATATTTATTTAATTTATATGAATTTATATTTACGTTAATTTATATACTTCGATAGCAATTTGTATAATGATAAGTGGACTGTATTTCTGCAATAATCTCATAATCTCACAAATCGATCCTCTACACATTAGGGGGGTTTATATTAATTTAATTTATATATATGCAGCCCATCAAACTACAGTATTAACTACACATATTGAAGAGGTTCCTTATCTTATTTGTACAGCAGGCCTTAGTCCACCAGGTATAACCAGGATGTAGACACCACATTTTCCCTCTTTGAGGTAGCTTCCATCACCCTGGTAACTGATGCACAAAGCATGCTTCCTCGTCTTGACCTGTCAAAAGGGCGCTAGCTGTAAAGCCAGATTCCTAATATATGACAAGCTATATCAGAGAAAACACTGTACATGGAACAATGAAGACCTGGCTTAATTACCTTTAGTATGAGGCTTAATTACCTTTAGTATTACCTTTAGTATTTAGTATCTCGTGCTCTAACTGGGTCACCTTATATCCAGACATTAATGGCCATAAATGAAAGATAAATGGGTTTCGGAAGAACACTTAACTTGAATTTGTTGACAGCGTGTTGAAGATGGTACACCTTTGGTTTCCATAACACTACGTCCAAGTAAAATTAACAGGAGCCGTATTTGCTCCCATGAGCCTCTGGTCTAAGTATCAACAATGGCTGCCTGACCACTCCCTCACCCTGACGCCTGGCTTACATTGTCCAGATGACAGAAAGTGATAGAAGGGTCACATTTACTCTACTTTAATATTGATAATTAAGTTAATTTATATGAGATGTTTTTATGATGGTAAAGTCCAAAGACTAATGTATTTAAGAATAATTCCCACCATAATAGGTGGTGAATTTATAATAGTATGTGGTAATGATATCCCGTTTTCTATAGACGGGAATTCCACTACAAGTTACATTTTCTATGGGTAACTTGTTTATACAACGCAGCAGCAATTATTATCTGTCTGTATGATATTATTATGTGGTGTCGGATTTTCCGACACCTCTGTTGGGTTGGCATAATAATTACAATAAATGTGGTGCAATAATGTGTAAATAGTGCTATGTTTTTGGATTTTGTAATTTTATATAATATATACACTGGTAGAAATTATGTGTATAAGAAATTAAAGGAACACAAGAGTATTAATTGTGTTTGGCAAGTATTCTACTGCCATAAATAATATTTAGCACCTGAATGTACTTCCTAATTGTGGAATATAATGTTATCATTGTTAGTAATAATTAATTAGTATGGGATCAGTAATTCGTATTAGTATACTGGATCCTAAAATGTTAATGAATTCACTGACTTGAATGAATCAGTAATTATGGATTGAATTTAGGCTATAATGGACAGTCTGCTGACAGCCGTAAATTGAAATATTTGTATAGCCCAATAATGGTTAACACATAATTGGTGTTAGTGATTAATTAATATATATTGAGGATAGCTTGATTCTAAGCTATCCATCCGGTTCGAAGAGGACCAAAATGTTGGATTTCTGGGGCTTGAACTCAGGTATTAATTATTTGATTATTGTATTTAAATAAATCGAAGGACCACCCACTTTTGAGAAAAGAGGGAAAACGAATAATAGTGATTATTAGATTAACACTATAGAATCAGTGCCTATGGATAATAATTAAATGAATAATCACTTGAAAATAATGAATAGACTGTATTATTAATTAATTAAAGTCAAAGCCTCAAATATCAACATTGGGGGGGGGGGGTTATTTCTAGAAGTTCATATATATCTAGGAACCAGTGTGGTTCGTCACTAGTTCATTGCTGAGTTAGTAACATAGTAAATCTAAACTAAAATAGATTCAAAGATATGATACCTCAAATTATGAATATTAAAGATTATGAATTATTGAGCAACAGTAAGAGCAAACACATTAATTACCAAATCATAATTTCTGGCAATAAATTATTCACTGTAAAGATCCTATATGAATTATATGGAAATTAGTAATAATCTTAGATAAATTTGTACGAAATAAATATCTTAGCTGTAAGACGATTTCTGTAACGCCATTTCGTCATTCGTCCTCGTGGTCACAGGATCCCAATAAAGAAAGAACCCGAGGTGAATATCACGAATGATGAGAAACAACTTGTCGACTCCTCGTATACACGCTGAAATCAGAGAAGTTTAAGTAGCATTTGATTAGGCTACGAATTATTTCAAGTATTTATGAAAACTAAGATAAATGTGGATAATCAACTAACGTTGTGTATTTGGTATCCATTCGTTGTCACGACAGACTACCCACAAATATACAATCTAGAATGATGCATCAAACGAGAATGGTATACTTAACATGAGCGTATCAAATACTAAGGTCTGCCGAAACCGCGTCAGCCAGTCCCAGGCGTCCACTGCTGTGTATGCGTAATTACGGGCCGTGGATTCAATTGTTGACGCGTTATTAACTGGCGGGGCACTGTAGAACACGTGAATAGGCAATTGTCGACTATTGATTGAGTTACAATGTAATTCTTGTTGGAAAACTCCTCAGTCACTACCACACGTCTCGCTACTCTTATCGCCAGGGATGCCTCGTGTGCAATGGCGTCTTCGCCCTCCCTCAACCCGTCTCTTGCATTCACCACAGAAATTACTAATCACGGATAATTCTTTTCAGCGTAATTATTGATGTAATACGTTAATGAGAACTGGATTGCAATTATAGGGACTTAAATATTATCATATTCTCGTTTAGTGGTGTTAAACGAGAAATGGAGAAGATGTTTGTTCTCTCCATAGCAATTGTACGTAACAGATAAAACTGCTACTTGATAATAATTTCAGTTAATAACTCTCGGGTTTAGATTATCGGGAGTCATATTATCCGTAGGTAATTATTACACGGAATACTGATAATTTTAGAGAACCACATTCAATTTTCTAACACATTGGTAATAAACGTGTCTAACTAGACATTATCTGACGCAATTTTGTTACTCGATTTCGTGAGAATTCTAGCACTAATGCGCAGATAAAATTGTTAATTTTTGTTAACACTACCGTTAGTGAAATTAGTAACTACTGTAGTTAGTATATAATGATGATGATGTATTATAATACAATAGTAGTTTGTTAGTGTTGGAAATTTCCAACAATCACCACCTGGTGTGTGATCACCTCCTGGTGTGGGATCACCTCCTGGTGTATGATAACAACCTGCTGTGTGATCACCACCTGCTGCGTGATCACCTCCTGGTGTGTGATCACCTCCTGGTGTGTGATCAACTCCTGGTGTGTGATTATCACCTGGTGTGTGATCACCAGCTGGTGTGTGATCACCTCCTGGTGTGTGATCACCACCTGGTGTGTGATCACCACCTGGTGTGTGATCACCACCTGGTGTGTGATCACCTCCTGGTGTGTGATCAACTCCTGGTGTGTGATCGCCTCCTGGTGTGTGATCAACTCCTGGTGTGTGATCACCACCTGGTGTGTGATCACCACCTGGTGTGTGATCACCACCTGGTGTGTGATCACCACCTGGTGTGTGATCACCTCCTGGTGTGTGATCACCTCCTGGTGTGTGATCACCACCTGGTGTGTGATCACCTCCTGGTGTGTGATCACCTCCTGGTGTGTGATCGCCTCCTGGTGTGTGATCAACTCCTGGTGTGTGATCACCACCTGGTGTGTGATCACCACCTGGTGTGTGATCACCACCTGGTGTGTGATCACCTCCTGGTGTGTGATCACCACCTGCTGTGTGATCACCTCCTGGTGTGTGATCACCTCCTGGTGTATGATCACCACCTGGTGTGTGATCACCACCTGGTGTGTGATCACCACCTGGTGTGTGATCACCACCTGGTGTGTGATCACCACCTGGTGTGTGATCACCTCCTGGTGTATGATCACCACCTGGTGTGTGATTATCACCTGGTGTGTGATCACCTCCTGGTGTGTGATCACCAGCTGGTGTGTGATCACCACCTGGTGTGTGATCACCACCTGGTGTGTGATCACCACCTGGTGTGTGATCACCTCCTGGTGTGTGATCACCTCCTGGTGTGTGATCACCTCCTGGTGTATGATCACCACCTGGTGTGTGATCACCACCTGGTGTGTGATCACCACCTGGTGTGTGATCACCACCTGGTGTGTGATCACCACCTGGTGTGTGATCACCTCCTGGTGTATGATCACCACCTGGTGTGTGATTATCACCTGGTGTGTGATCACCTCCTGGTGTGTGATCACCAGCTGGTGTGTGATTATCACCTGGTGTGTGATCACCTCCTGGTGTGTGATCACCAGCTGGTGTGTGATCACCAGCTGGTGTGTGATCACCACCTGGTGTGTGATCACCACCTGGTGTGTGATCACCACCTGGTGTGTGATCACCTCCTGGTGTATGATCACCACCTGGTGTGTACTCACCTATTTGTGCTTGCGGGGGTTGAGCTTTGGCTCTTTGGTCCCGCCTCTCAACTGTCAATCAACTGGTGTACAGATTCCTGAGCCTACTGGGCTCTATCATATCTACATTTAAAACTGTGTATGGAGTCAGCCTCCACCACATCACTGCCTAATGCATTCCATCCGTTAACTACTCTGACACTGAAAAAGTTCCTTCTAACGTCTCTGTGGCTCATGTGGGTACTCAGTTTCCACCTGTGTCCCCTTGTTCGCGTCCCACCAGTGTTGAATAGTTCATCCTTGTTTACCCGGTCGACTCCTCTGAGGATTTTGTAGGTTGTGATCATGTCTCCCCTTATTCTTCTGTCTTCCAGTGTCGTAAGGTGCCTTTCACCTTACACCTTACACCCGCAGCCTTTCCTCGTAACTCATGCCTCTTAGTTCTGGGACTAGTCTAGTGGCATACCTTTGGACTTTTTCCAGCTTCGTCTTGTGCTTGACAAGGTACTGGCTCCATGCTGGGGCCGCATACTCCAGGATTGGTCTTACATATGTGGTGTACAAGATTCTGAATGATTCCTTACACAGGTTCCTGAACGCTGTTCTGATGTTAGCCAGCCTCGCATATGCCTCAGACGTTATTCTTTTTATGTGGGCTTCAGGAGACAGGTTTGGTGTGATATCAACTCCTAGATCTTTCTCTCTGTTCGTTTCATTAAGTACTTCACCTCCTATTCTGTATCCTGTGTCTGGCCTCCTATTTCCACTGCCTAGTTTCATTACTTTGCATTTACTCGGGTTGAACTTCAACAGCCATTTGTTGGACCATTCACTCAGTCTGTCTAGGTCATCTTGTAGCCTCCTACTAGCGTCCTCAGTTTCAATCCTCCTCATAATTTTTGCATCATCGGCAAACATTGAGAGAAACGATTCTATACCCTCTGGGAGATCATTTACATATATCAGAAACAGTATAGGTCCAAGGACTGACCCCTGCGGGACTCCACTCGT
This sequence comes from Procambarus clarkii, assembly GCF_040958095.1. NCBI lineage: Eukaryota > Metazoa > Arthropoda > Malacostraca > Decapoda > Cambaridae > Procambarus > Procambarus clarkii. The sequence continues at coordinate 38,940,686 of NC_091157.1, forward strand.
AACGTCTCGCCAATCTGAGACCTCACCCCTCACACTGACTCGTTGTCTCCTGTTGCTTAGGTACTCCTGTGTCCAACGGAGTACCTTACCTTTCACTCCAGCCTGCATCTCCAGCTTTTTCACTAGCCTCTTGTGTGGCACTGTATCAAAGGCTTTCTGACAATCCAAAAATATGCAGTCTGCCCATCCTTCTCTCTCTTGCCTTTTTTTTGTTGCCTGGTCGTAGAATTCAAGTAACCCTGTGAGGCAAGGACCTGCCATCCCTGAATCCATGTTGATGTTGTGTTACAAAGTTCTTTCGCTCCAGGTGCTCCACTAGCTTTCTTCGCACAATCTTCTCCATCAGCTTGCATGGTATGCAGGTTAGGGACACTGGCCTGTAATTCAGTGCCTCCTGTCTATCCCCTTTCTTGTATATTGGGACTACGTTAGCTGCTTTCCAAATTTCTGGCAGTTCCCCTGTTGCCAGTGATTTGTTATACACTATGGAGAGTGGGAGGTACAGTTCTTCTGCTCCTTCCTTTAGTATCCAATGGGAGATTCCATCTGGGCCTATAGCCTTTGTCACATCCAACTCTAGTAAACACTTCCTTACTTCCCCGCTGGTAATCTCAATTTCTTCCAGTGGTTCCTGGTTAGCTATTCCCTCTCTTATCTCTGGGATTTCTCCTTGCTCTAAGGTGAAGACCTCTTGGAACCTCTTATTCAGTTCCTCACACACTTCCTTGTCGTTTGTAGTGAATCCTTCTGCCCCTATCTTTAATTTCATAACCTGTTCCTTTACTGTTGTTTTTCTCCTGATGTGGCTATGCAGCAATTTAGGCTGAGTCTTTGCCTTGCTTGCGATGTCATTTTGTATTGTCTTTCTGCCTCTCTTCTCATCCTGACATATTCATTCCTGGCATTCAGGTATCTTTCTCTGCTCTCCAGTGTCCTGTTATTCCTATAGATTCTCCATGCCATTTTACTTTGCTGCTTAGCTAGGCTACATCTCTGATTAAACCATGGGTTTCTCACCTTCATTTCACTGTTTTCCTTTTTGGCTGGGACAAACTTGTTTGCTGCGTCCTTGCATTTTTGCGTGATGTAGTCCATCATATCTTGGGCCGTCTTTTCCCTGAGCTCTGTTTCCCATGCTATATCTGTTAGGAATTTTCTCATCTCCTTATAGTTTCCCTTTCGGTATGCTAACCTTTTGGTTTCGGAATCCCTCCTCGAGTTCAATAACCCTTCTTCAATCAGGTACTCAAACACCAATACACTGTGGTCGCTCATTCCTACTGGGGCCTCAAAACCGATTTCTCTTATGCCAGAGTCGTTCAGGGTAAAGACCAGGTCGAGTCTCGCTGGTTCGTCATTTCTTCTCATCCTTGTGGGTTCTCTGACATGCTGGGTTAAGAAGTTTCTAGTCACCACCTCCAGTAGTTTGGCTCTCAACGTATCCTCGCCTCCATGCGGTTCCTTGTTCTCCCAATCAATCCTTCCGTGATTGAAGTCCCCCATGATGAGCAGGTGGGATCTATTTCAACAGGCAGCAGAGGCTGCCCTCTCAATTATAGTGTTAACTGCCTTGTTGTTGTTTTCGTACTCTTGACTGGGTCTTCTGTCATTTGGTGGAGGGTTATATATTACTGCTACTACTATCCTTGGTCCTCCCATTGTCATGGTGCCTGCTATGTAGTCTCTGAATCCCTCACAGCCCGGGATATCTATCTCCTTAAAATTCCATTCCTTTCTCATGAGTAGGGCCACTCCTCCTCCTCCCCTACCTTCCCTCTCTTTCCTTATTACTGTGTACTGTGTGTGATCACCTCCTGGTGTGAGATCACCACCTGTTGTGTGATCACCACCTGCTGTGTACTCACCTAGTTGTGTTTGCGGGAGTTGAGCTCTGGCTCTTTGGTCCCGCCTCTCAACCGTCAATCAACAGGTGTACAGATTCATGAGCCTATCGGGCTCTGTCATATCTACACTTGAAACTGTGTATGGAGTCAGCCTCCACCACATCACTTCCTAGTGCATTCCATTTGTCAACCACTCTGACACTAAAAAAGTTCTTTCTAATATCTCTGTGGCTCATTTGGGCACTCAGTTTCCACCTGTGTCCCCTTGTGCGTGTTCCCCTTGTGTTAAATAGACTGTCTTTATCTACCCTATCAATCCCTTTCAGAATCTTGAATGTGGTGATCATGTCCCCCCTAACTCTTCTGTCTTCCAGCGAAGTGAGGTTTAATTCCCGTAGTCTCTCCTCGTAGCTCATACCTCTCAGCTCGGGTACTAGTCTGGTGGCAAACCTTTGAACCTTTTCCAGTTTAGTCTTATCCTTGACTAGATATGGACTCCATGCTGGGGCTGCATACTCCAGGATTGGCCTGACATATGTGGTATACAAAGTTCTGAATGATTCTTTACACAAGTTTCTGAATGCCGTTCGTATGTTGGCCAGCCTGGCATATGCCGCTGATGTTATCCGCTTGATATGTGCTGCAGGAGACAGGTCTGATGTGATATCAACCCCCAAGTCTTTTTCCTTCTCTGACTCCTGAAGAATTTCCTCTCCCAGATGATACCTTGTATCTGGCCTCCTGCTCCCTACACCTATCTTCATTACATTACATTTGGTTGGGTTAAACTCTAACAACCATTTGTTCGACCATTCCTTCAGCTTGTCTAGGTCTTCTTGAAGCCTCAAACAGTCCTCTTCTGTTTTAATCCTTCTCATAATTTTAGCATCGTCCGCAAACATTGAGAGAAATGAATCGATACCCTCCGGGAGATCATTTACATATATCAGAAACAAGATAGGACCGAGTACAGAGCCCTGTGGGACTCCACTGGTGACTTCACGCCAATCGGAGGTCTCACCCCTCACCGTAACTCTCTGCTTCCTATTGCTTAGATACTCCCTTATCCACTGGAGCACCTTACCAGCTACACCTGCCTGTCTCTCCAGCTTATGTACCAGCCTCTTATGCGGTACTGTGTCAAAGGCTTTCCGACAATCCAAGAAAATGCAGTCCGCCCAGCCCTCTCTTTCTTGCTTAATCTGTGTCACCTGATCGTAGAATTCTATCAAGCCTGTAAGGCAAGATTTACCCTCCCTGAATCCATGTTGGCGATTTGTCACGAAGTCCCTTCTCTCCAGATGTGTTACCAGGTTTTTTCTCACGATCTTCTCCATCACCTTGCATGGTATACAAGTCAAGGACACTGGCCTGTAGTTCAGTGCCTCTTGTCTGTCGCCCTTTTTGTATATTGGGACCACATTCGCCGTCTTCCATATTTCTGGTAGGTCTCCCGTCTCTAGTGACTTACTATACACTATGGAGAGTGGCAGGCAAAGTGCCTCTGCACACTCTTTCAGTACCCATGGTGAGATCCCATCTGGACCAACAGCCTTTCTAACATCCAGATCCAGCAGGTGTCTCTTGACCTCCTCTCTCGTAATTTCGAACTCCTCCAAGGCCGCCTGGTTTACCTCCCTTTCTCCTAGCACAGTGACCTCACCCTGTTCTATTGTGAAGACCTCCTGGAACCTCTTGTTGAGTTCCTCACACACCTCCCTGTCATTCTCTGTATACCTGTCCTCGCCTGTTTTAAGTTTCAATACCTGTTCTTTCACTGTTGTTTTCCTTCTGATGTGACTGTGGAGTAGCTTTGGTTCGGTCTTGGCTTTGTTTGCTATATCATTTTCAAAATTTTTCTCTGCTTCTCTTCTCACCCTGACGTACTCATTCCTGGTTCTCTGGTATCTCTCTCTGCTTTCTGGTGTTCTGTTATTCCGGAAGTTCCTCCACGCCTTTTTGTTCAGTTTCTTCGCTTCCATACATGCCCTATTATACCATGGATTCTTCTGTTGCTTCTCGGATTTTTCCCTTTGGGCCGGGATGAACCTGTTTACTGCCTCCTGACACTTTTGGGTAACATAGTCCATCATACCCTGTACAGACTTGTCTCTGAGGTCTGTGTCCCAAGGTATTTCACTTAGGAAACTTCTCATCTGTTCATAATTCCCCTTTCGGTATGCCAGCCTTTTGATTCCTAGTTCTTTTTGGGGGGAGATAAGTCCTAGCTCTACCAGGTACTCAAAGTTCAATACACTGTGGTCACTCATTCACAAGGGCGCTTCCATCTTAACTTCCCTTATATCCCATTCATTTAGGGTAAATATCAAATCAAGCATTGCTGGTTCATCTTCTCCTCTCATTCTTGTTGGTTCTTTGGTGTGCTGGCTTAGAAAGTTTCTTGTTGCCACGTCCAGTGTCGGAAAATCCGACACCATTTAATAATCATACAGATAATAGCTGTATTACCAACAAGTTACCCATAGAAAACGTAACTTGTAGTGGAATTACCGTCTAAAGAAAACGGGATATCATCACCACACACTCTTATAATTCACCACCTATTATGGTGGGAATTATTCTTAAATACATTAGTCTTTGGACTTTACCATCATAAAAACATCTTATATAAATTAACTTAATTATCAATATTAAAGTAGAGTAAATGTGACCCTTCTATCACTTTCTGAAATCTGGACAATGTAAGCCAGGCGTCAGTGAGGAAGGAGGGTAGCCATTGTTGTGTCACATCCGAGACGCGTGGAGCAAATTCGGCTCCTATCATATCTGGACAATGTCGGCCAGGCGTCAATAGTATGGAGTGTTAGACGCAGCTATTATTGATACTAGACCAGAGGCTCACGGGAGCAAATACGGCTCCTGTTAATTTTACTTGGACGTAGTGTTATGGAAACCAAAGGTGTACCATCTCCAACACGATGTCTACAAATCGAGTTAAGTGTTCTTTCCGAAACCCATTATCTATCATTAGTGGCCATTAATGTCATTGGGTAGGGTGACCCGGTTAGAACGCGACATAGCCTCAAACTAAAGGTAATTAAGCCAGGTCTTCATGTTCCATGTATAGTGTTTTCTCTGATATAGCTTGTCATATATAGAATCTGGCTTTACAGCTAGTGCCCTTTTGACAGGTCAAGACGAGGAAGCAAAGATTTTGTGCACCAGTTACTGGGTGATGGAAGCTACCTCAAAGAGGATAATTTGGTGTCTACACCCTAGTTATACCTGGTGGACTAACCTGCTGTACTATAAGATAAGGAACCTTTTCAATGTATGTAGTCTAATTCTGTAGTTTGATTGGCTGCATATATATAAACTAATAAACCCCCCCTAATGTGTAGAGGATCGATTTGTGAGATTGAGATTATTGCAGAAATACAGTCCACTTATCATTATACAAATTGCTATCAAAGTATATAAATTAACGTAAATATAAATTCATATAAATTAAATAAATATAAATCTCACAGGTCGGTTCCCACATTATTTGGTCATCTTCGAACCGGATGACGGATTATTTGATCCTTTGAACCCACATTTGGTCATCTTAGTACCGGATGAACCAGTTAACCAGTGGATTCATTAAATAAACTAGTGCAGTGTGATTTAAACAAAGCCAGTCAAAGACAGCGGTTGCCTCGTGGGAGCTCACGAGCCCCCCTCAACTGAGTTCAGCTTCGTCAGCGATTTCATGCACACCCACAGAGATTTGGTGGCGTGTTATTTCGTGAAATGACAGCGCTAATATTGAAGCCAGCCAAATTAGTGACTGTGTCGCGAGATTGTTCACGGATTTTGTGGTGTTAAATTTCGCGAGAGATTATCCACGAATTTTGTGGAGTTTATTTCGCGAGGTCACTAATAATATTTAATACTTCTAGATAATATTAGAAGTTTCATAGAGGCAATTAAGAGGCTATTATCAATAATTGTGTATATTATTTCTCCAAAATAGAGAATCATTTAATATATATTGCACTAGTGATCACAGTATAATATTTACTAATTGCCAACCCACAACAGGGTAGGATATGACTAGTTGAACTATTATTGCTATCCTAGTCCCATTATTACCATAGTCAGTTGTACTATATTCAACAACCTAACACCATTAATGAATGGTGCAGACCCTATTTTGGGTGTAATTTTTATCAACTCGAGTTGAGTTGTATATATAATAATTTACTTATGATCATTACACCTTTGAGTGATTAATTAGTGTCTCTACCATCCTAGGGTGATATAGAGGAGCTAACCTAAAGGTACTTCCAGTGACACTGGTTTATCACTCAAATCATTAGTGTGTATGATTGTATATATATAATGTGTATTAATTTTAAGTGCTAACCTCTAGTAGAGGTAGGATTACAGCCTAGTGAGTGCAGAAATTATACCCTAGGCTACCATCAGTGCTTGTTCAGCATTATGAGCAGCCCCATTACAAGTCCCACAAGGCTTCACCAACTAGCCAGTATGGATAATGCAGGGAGAATGAAAAGAACCCTTGCAGGTCTTAAAGGCCACTTAACAAGACAGATCAAGAAATGTGAAGATTTGTCACAACAATCTCAAGTTGATTATGCTGACCTGGAAAGCTATTATCAAGCAGCTGCAGGTAAATTTGAGCAAATCAAATGCCAAATGGCTGTCCTTGTGGGGACAGACTACTACCATCAATTCATTGGTAGCCCTACTAAATATCAGGGTATAACCATGTTAAACTCTGCAGGAGGTAAATTACTCTCAGGCCCAGTATCAAGCCTGAGGAGACCTATGCCTGCAGATAAACAATACCAATAGAAATCTAAATTTGTCAGCTGATTATATTTCTCCAGTAACATTATACTAAGGAGATTACAGCTGACTATAGTAACAGAGGTTGATGTTAGTATCATCATTTAAAGCTGAAGATGAGTTCATGAGGCCTCAATGGCAAATCAGTGAACAGTAGCTTAAACAGCTACAAGTCACTGCGACCAATGTCACTGAACCCACTGCAGTCTCAGAACCATACTTTACTTTAATGATGAGCTATTCAATCTTCTGAATCAATTAACTAAATTAAACCCTAATAAATCTGATGACTGATTTGATACATTTATTATTTAATCAAGATGTATTCCATGGGCCTCAGTGTTTATATATCAGTGACCAGTTACCTGAACAAACTTCAAGTTATATATAATGTCACTGATCTCATTGCAGTCCCTGAATCATACTTGACTGTAGTACTTGGTCACATTCAGTCTTCTGGGTTAAATAATATGTAATAAGGCTTGAATAAGGCTTGAATAAGGCCTTTCAAGAGTTGACAGGGAAATGAAATCGCATTAGACTTCTAACCCCTGCAACTCTAGTACGGGACATCCGTCCTGTACGAATAGATGCACAAATGTGTGATTACTAACTACTAACATCAAATTAATCTAATAATTCGAAGGAGGAGTATCGGTGTTCGTCTGTTCTAAAGAGGACTTCGACCCGTGAGCAGCCCCTGGGGAATTATGTCGGAAAATCCGACACCATTTAATAATCATACAGATAATAGCTGTATTACCAACAAGTTACCCATAGAAAACGTAACTTGTAGTGGAATTACCGTCTAAAGAAAACGGGATATCATCACCACACACTCTTATAATTCACCACCTATTATGGTGGGAATTATTCTTAAATACATTAGTCTTTGGACTTTACCATCATAAAAACATCTTATATAAATTAACTTAATTATCAATATTAAAGTAGAGTAAATGTGACCCTTCTATCACTTTCTGAAATCTGGACAATGTAAGCCAGGCGTCAGTGAGGAAGGAGGGTAGCCATTGTTGTGTCACATCCGAGACGCGTGGAGCAAATTCGGCTCCTATCATATCTGGACAATGTCGGCCAGGCGTCAATAGTATGGAGTGTTAGACGCAGCTATTGTTGATACTAGACCAGAGGCTCACGGGAGCAAATACGGCTCCTGTTAATTTTACTTGGACGTAGTGTTATGGAAACCAAAGGTGTACCATCTCCAACACGATGTCTACAAATCGAGTTAAGTGTTCTTTCCGAAACCCATTATCTATCATTAGTGGCCATTAATGTCATTGGGTAGGGTGACCCGGTTAGAACGCGACATAGCCTCAAACTAAAGGTAATTAAGCCAGGTCTTCATGTTCCATGTATAGTGTTTTCTCTGATATAGCTTGTCATATATAGAATCTGGCTTTACAGCTAGCGCCCTTTTGACAGGTCAAGACGAGGAAGCAAAGATTTTGTGCACCAGTTACTGGGTGATGGAAGCTACCTCAAAGAGGATAATTTGGTGTCTACACCCTAGTTATACCTGGTGGACTAACCTGCTGTACTATAAGATAAGGAACCTTTTCAATGTATGTAGTCTAATTCTGTAGTTTGATTGGCTGCATATATATAAACTAATAAACCCCCCCCTAATGTGTAGAGGATCGATTTGTGAGATTGAGATTATTGCAGAAATACAGTCCACTTATCATTATACAAATTGCTATCAAAGTATATAAATTAACGTAAATATAAATTCATATAAATTAAATAAATATAAATCTCACAGGTCGGTTCCCACATCCAGCAGCTTAGCTCTCCATGTTTCTGGTCCTCCATGCGGGTCTCTGTTCTTCCAATCTATCTTCCCATGGTTGAAGTCTCCCATAATTAGTAGTCCAGATCCATTCCTGCTAGCAACAGAAGCTGCTCTTTCTATTATGTTAATGGTGGCCATGTTGTTTCTATCATATTCCTGTCTAGGTCTTCTGTCATTTGGTGGTGGATTATATATGACTGCGACTATAATTTTTTCCCTCCATTTGTTACAGTACCTGCTATGTAGTCACTGAAACCTTCGCAGCCCTGAATATCCATCTCCTCAAAATCCCAAAAATCGCCTCGCCTGTGTGATCGCCTCCTGGTGTGTGATCACCTCCTGGTGTGTGATCACCACCTGGTGTGTGATCACCACCTGCTGTGTGATCACCACCTGCTGTGTGATCACCACCTGGTGTGTGATCACCACCTGGTGTGTGATCACCACCTGGTGTGTGATCACCACCTGCTGTGTGATCACCTCCTGCTGTGTGATCACCACCTGGTGTGTGATCACCACCTGCTGTGTGATCACCACCTGCTGTGTGATCACCTCCTGCTGTGTGATCACCACCTGGTGTGTGATCACCACCTGGTGTGTGATCACCACCTGCTGTGTGATCACCTCCTAGTGTGAGATCACCACCTGCTGTGTGATCACCACCTGGTGTGTGATCACCTCCTTGTGTGTAATCACCACCAGCTGTGTGATCACCTCCTGCTGTATGATCACCTCCTGGTGTGTGATCACCTCCTGGTGTGTGATCACCTCCTGGTGTGTGATCACCTCCTGGTGTGTGATCACCACCTGGTGTGTGATCACCACCTGGTGTGTGATCACCTCCTGGTGTGTGATCACCACCAGCTGTGTGATCACCTCCTGGTGTGAGATCACCACCTGGTGTGTGATCACCACCTGGTGTGTGATCACCACCTGTTGTGTGATCACCTCCTGGTGTGAGATCACCACCTGGTGTGAGATCACCACCTGGTGTGTGATCACCACCTGCTGTGTGATCACCTCCTGGTGTGTGATCACCACCTGGTGTGTGATCACCACCTGGTGTGTGATCACCACCTGCTGTGTGATCACCACCTGCTGTGTGATCACCTCCTGGTGTGAGATCACCACCTGGTGTGTGATCACCACCTGGTGTGTGATCACCTCCTGGTGTGTGATCACCACCTGGTGTGTGATCACCACCTGGTGTGTGATCACCACCTGCTGTGTGATCACCTCCTGGTGTGTGATCACCACCTGGTGTGTGATCACCACCTGGTGTGTGATCACCACCTGGTGTGTGATCACCACCTGCTGTGTGATCACCTCCTGGTGTGAGATCACCACCTGGTGTGTGATCACCACCTGGTGTGTGATCACCTCCTGGTGTGTGATCACCACCTGGTGTGTGATCACCACCTGGTGTGTGATCACCACCTGCTGTGTGATCACCTCCTGGTGTGTGATCACCTCCTGGTGTGAGATCACCACCTGGTGTGTGATCACCACCTGCTGTATGATCACCTCCTGGTGTGTGATCACCTCCTGGTGTGAGATCACCTCCTGGTGTGTGATCACCACCTGGTGTGTGATCACCTCCTGCTGTATGATCACCTCCTGGTGTGTGATCACCTCCTGGTGTGTGATCACCTCCTGGTGTGTGATCACCACCTGGTGTGTGATCACCTCCTTGTGTGTAATCACCACCAGCTGTGTGATCACCTCCTGGTGTGTGATCACCTCCTGGTGTGTGATCACCTCCTGGTGTGTGATCACCTCCTGGTGTGTGATCACCTCCTGGTGTGTGATCACCTCCTGGTGTGTGATCACCTCCTGGTGTGTGATCACCTCCTTGTGTGTGATCACCTCCTGGTGTGTAATCACCACCTGGTGTGTGATCACCACCTGGTGTGTGATCACCTCCTGGTGTGTGATCACCACCTGGTGTGTGATCACCACCTGGTGTGTGATCACCTCCTGGTGTGTGATCACCTCCTGGTGTGTGATCACCTCCTGGTGTGTGATCACCTCCTGGTGTGTGATCACCACCTGGTGTGTGATCACCACCTGGTGTGTGATCACCACCTGGTGTGTGATCACCACCTGGTGTGTGATCACCTCCTGGTGTGTAATCACCACCTGCTGTGTGATCACCTCCTGGTGTGTGATCACCTCCTGGTGTGTGATCACCTACTGGTGTGTGATCACCTACTGGTGTGTAATCACCACCTGGTGTGTGATCACCACCTGGTGTGTGATCACCTCCTGGTGTGTGATCACCTCCTGGTGTGTGATCACCTACTGGTGTGTAATCACCACCTGCTGGGTGATTATCAACTGGTGTGTACTCACCTAGTTGTACTCACCTAGTTGTGTCTGCAGGATCGAGCATTGACTCTTGGATCCCGCCTTTCGAGCCATCGGTTATTTACAGCAATGACTCCTGTCCCATTTCCCTATCATACCTGGTTTTAAAATTATGAATAGTATTTGCTTCCACAACCTGTTCCTGAAGTGCATTCCATTTTCCCACTACTCTCACGCTAAAAGAAAACTTCTTAACATCTCTGTGACTCATCTGAGTTTCAAGCTTCCATCCATGTCCCCTCGTTCTGTTACTATTCCGTGTGAACATTTCGTCTATGTCCACTCTGTCAATCCCTCTGAGTATCTTATACGTTCCTATCATGTCCCCCCTCTCCCTTCTTCTTTCTAGTGTCGTAAGGCACAGTTCCCTCAGGCGCTCCTCATACCCCATCCCTCGTAGCTCTGGGACGAGTCTCGTTGCAAACCTCTGAACCTTTTCCAGTTTCATTATATGCTTCTTCAGATGGGGACTCCATGATGAGGCGGCATACTCTAAGACTGGCCTCACGTAGGCAGTGTAAAGCGCCCTAAAGGCTTCCTTACTTAGGTTTCTGAATGATGTTCTAACTTTTGCCAGTGTAGAGTACGCTGCTGTCGTTGTCCTATTTATATGTGCCTCAGGTGATAGATTAGGTGTTACGTCCACCCCCAGGTCTCTTTCGCACGTCATCACAGGTAAGCTGTTCCCCTTCATTGTGTACTGTCCCTTTGGTCTCCTATCTCCTAGTCCCATTTCCATAACTTTACATTTGCTCGTGTTGAATTCCAGTAGCCATTTCTCTGACCATCCCTGCAACCTGTTCAGGTCCTCTTGGAGGATCCTGCAATTCTCATCTGTCACAACTCTTCTCATCAACTTTGCGTCATCCGCAAACATCGACATGTAGGACTCTACGCCTGTAAACTTGTCGTTAACATATACAAAAAATAGAATTGGTCCCAGCACCGATCCTTGTGGTACTCCACTTGTTACTGTTCGCCAGTCCGACTTCTCGCCCCTTACCGTAACTCTTTGGCTCCTTCCTGTTAGGTAGTTCCTTATCCATGCTAGGACCTTTTCCCCCACCCCCGCCTGCCTCTCGAGCTTGAACAGCAGTCTCATGTGCGGTACTGTATCAAAGGCTTTTTGGCAGTCCAGAAATATGCAGTCTGCCCAACCATCTCTGTCCTGTCTTATCCTCGTTATTTTATCATAGAATTCCAGAAGGTTTGTTAGGCACGATTTCCCTGTCCAGAACCCATGTTGATGTTTGTTCACAAACCTAATGTTCTCCAGGTGTGCAACCAGTCGTAGCCTAATTATTCTTTCCAGTATTTTACAGGGGATGCTTGTCAGTGATACAGGTCTATAGTTAAGTGCCTCCTCCCTATCACCTTTCTTGAAGATCGGCATGACATTTGCCTTCTTCTAGCAACTGGGCAATTCTCCCGACATAAGTGACTCATTAAAGATCATTGCCAGAGGCACGCTGAGGGCCTGCGCTGCTTCTTTTAGTATCCACGGTGATACTTTGTCTGGTCCAACTGCTTTAGTTGCATCTAGAGTTGTCAACTGTTTCATTACCTCCTCTGCTGTCACCTCTATATCTGATAGTCTTTCATCTAGGGTAACTCCTTCCAACAATGGGAGCTGCTCAGGCTCGGTAGTGAACACTCCATGGAAACTGGCTTTCAGTTCCTCGCAGATTTCCTTGTCACTTTCAGTATATGCCCCCTATGTCTTCCTTAGTCTTGTCACTTGGTCGTTCACCGACATTTTTCTTCTTATATGACTGTGTAGTAACTTAGGTTGTTTTTTCGCTTTGATTGCAATATCGTTCTCATAGTCCCTTTCCGATGTTCGTCTTATGTTAATGTAATCGTTCCTAGCTCTGTTGTATCTGATCCTATTGTCCTTTGTTCTTTGTCTTCTGTACTTCCTCTACTCCCGCCTGCTGGCCATTTTTGCTTCCTGACACTGTCTATTGAACCATGGGTTATTATATTCCTTCTTATTTTTTCCCTTTACTGTTGGTATAAATCTCTCTTCGGCCTCCTGGCATTTCTGTATGACTAGGTCCATCATATCTTGGACTGTTTTTCCTCTAATTTCTTCCTCCCACTGCACTTCACCCAGATAGTCCCTTATCCTCTTATAGTCCCCTTTCCTGTAGTCAACTCTCCTTTCCCAGATCTCTTGTCCCATGGTCATAAGTTTGAATTCCATCATGTAGTCAAAGACTAGGACACAATGGTCACTGGCCCCTAGAGGTATTTCATGCTCTAAATTCTCGATATCTTCTACGTTCTGGGTTAAAATCAGGTCTAATAGGCTCGGTGCATCTCCTCCTCTTTCCCTTGTGTCTTCCTTCACATGTTGTGTTAGGAAATTCCTGTCTATAACATCTACTAATTTTGCTCCCCACGTTTCGTCCCCTCCATGGGGATTCCTTGATTCCCAATATATCTCTCCATGATTTAGGTCCCCCATGATCAGCAGTTTCACTCTCATTCTGTGGGCTAGTGTTGCTGCCTTCTGCAGTTCATGCCTTGTTGTTGTCATCATACTCCTGCCTGGATCTTCTACTGTTTGGTGGGGGATTGTAGATTACCAAGATCACAATCTTCCTCCTATCTACTGTCAGAGTTCCATGTATGAAGCTTGTGCACTCATTGGTAACTCGATTTCCCAGGTCTTCAAACTTCCATTTCCGCTTTATTAGGAGTGCCACTCCCCCTCCCTGTCTCTGTGTCCTCACTTTTTCGTATCACCTGGTACCCTTCAGGAAAGATTGCATCTGAGATCATGTCATTAATTTTAGTTTCCACAATTGCAACTATGTCAGGATCTGCTTCACTCACTCTTTCTTTTATCTCTTCACCTCACTCAGTTGATCACCTCACAGGTGATCACCTGTGTGATCACCACCTGCTGTGTGATCACCACCTGCTGTGTGATCACCACCTGCTGTGTGATCACCACCTGCTGTGTGATCACCACCTGGTGTGTGATCACCACCTGCTGTTTGATCACCACCTGGTGTGTGATCACCACCTGCTGTTTGATCACCACATGGTGTGTGATCACCACCTGGTGTGTGATCACCTCCTGGTGTGTGATCACCACCTGCTGTGTGATCACCACCTGCTGTGTGATCACAACCTGCTGTTTGATCACCACCTGGTGTGTGATCACCACCTGCTGTGTGATCACCACCTGCTGTGTGATCACCACCTGCTGTGTGATCACCACCTGGTGTGTGATCACCACCTGGTGTGTGATCACCACCTGCTGTGTGATCACCACCTGGTGTGTGATCACCACCTGGTGTGTGATCACCACCTGGTGTGTGATCACCACCTGGTGTGTGATCACCACCTGGTGTGTGATCACCACCTGGTGTGTGATCACCACCTGCTGTGTGATCACCACCTGGTGTGTGATCACCACCTGGTGTGTGATCACCACCTGGTGTGTGATCACCACCTGGTGTGTGATCACCACCTGCTGTGTGATCACCACCTGGTGTGTGATCACCACCTGGTGTGTACTCACTACCTGCTGTGTCATCACCACCTGGTGTGTGATCACCACCTGGTGTGTGATCACCACCTGCTGTGTGATCACCACCTGGTGTGTGATCACCACCTGCTGTGTGATCACCACCTGGTGTGTGATCACCACCTGGTGTGTGATCACCACCTGATGTGTACTCACTACCTGCTGTGTCATCACCACCTGGTGTGTGAATCCCACCTGGTGTGTACTCACCTCATATTACTCACCTAATTGTGCTTGCGGGGGTTGAGCTCTGGCTCTTTGGTACCGCCTCTCAACCGTCAATCAACAGGTGTACAGATTCCTGAGTCTACTGGGCTCTATCATATCTACACTTGAAACTGTGTATGGAGTCAGCCTCCACCACATCACTTCCTAATGCATTCCATTTATCACCTCAACGCCTTTAGTGTCAGAGTGTCAACCACTCTGACACTAAAAAAGTTCTTTCTAATATATCTGTGGCTCATTTGGGCACTCAGTTTCCACCTGTGTCCCCTAGTGCGTGTGCCCCTTGTGTTAAATAATCTGTCTTTATTTACCCTGTCGATTCCCTTGAGAATCTTGAATGTGGTGATCATGTCCCCCCTAACTCTTCTGTTTTCCAACGAAGTGAGGTTTAATTCCCGTAGTCTCTACTCGTAGCTCAAACCTCTCAGCTCGGGTACTAGTCTGGTGGCAAAGCTTTGAACCTTTTACAGTTTAGTCTAATGCTTGACTAGATATGGACTCCATGCTGGAGCCTCATACTCCAGGATTGGTTTGACATATGTGGTATATAATGTTCTGAAAGATTCCTTACACAAGTTTCTAAATGCCGTTCTTATGTTGGCCAACCTGGCGTATGCTGCTGATGTTATCCTCTTGATATGAGCTTCAGGGGATAGGTCTGGCGTGATATCAACCCCCAGGTCTTTCTCTCTTGCTGACTCCTGAATTATTTCGTATCCCAAATGATACCTTGTATCTGGTCTCCTGCTTCCTACCCCTATCTTCATTACATTACATTTGCTTGGGTTAAACTCTAACAACCATTTGTGCGACCATTCCCGCAGCTTGTCCAGGTCTTCTTCAAGCCTCAAGCTGTCCTCCTCTGTCTTAATCCTTCTCATAATTTTGTCGTCGGCAGCAAACATTGAGAGGAATGAGTCTATACCCTCTGGGAGATCATTTACATATATCAGTACGTAAGTACAGAGTACAGAGCCCTGTGGGACTCCACTGGTGACTTCACGCCAATCTGAGGTCTCACCCCTCACTGTAACTCTCTGCTTCCTATTGCTTAGGTACTCCCTTATCCACTGGAGCGCTCTACCAGTTACTCCTGCCTGTTTCTCCAGCTTATGCATCAGCCTTTTATGGGGTACTGTGTCAAAGGCTTTCCGACAGTCCAAAAAAATGCAGTCCGCCCATCCTTCTCTTTCTTGCGTAATCTTTGTCACCTGATCGTAGAATTCTATCAATCCTGTAAGGCAAGATTTACTCTCCCTGAACCCATGTTGATGGGTTGTCACTAAGTCTCGTCTCTCCAGATGTGTTACTAGGTTTTTTCTCACAATCTTCTCCATCACCTTGCATGGTATACAAGTTAAGGACACTGGCCTGTAGTTCACTGCCTCTTGTCTGTCACCCTTTTTGTATATTGGGACTACATTAGCCGTCTTCTATATTTCTGGTAGATCTCCCATTTCCAGTGACCTACTATACACTATGAAGAGTGGCAAACAAAGTGCTCCTGCACACTCTTTCAATCCCCATGGTGAGATTCCGTCCGGCCCAACAGCTTTTCTCACATCCAGCTCCAATAGGTGCTTCTTGATCTCATCACTTGTAATTTCGAACCTTTCCAAGCGGTTAAGGGATCCTGTATGCCAGCAGAGTGCTACTGGCAGTATAGGTTCGAGTCACTTCTGGGGTGTGAGTTTTCAGTTGCATATAGTCCTGGGGACCGTTCAGGCTTGTTCTCATTTGTGTTCCTCGTTTGTGCCCCAAAGAATGAGTTGATTTGACAAAATACCATGCCCAAGATTACCAACCGAGTGCCGGCAGGGTGATGGAAATTGCCTCGGCTACCATCCTCTTTTGTCCGGTCGTGTTGGTCGAGCGGTTAAGGCATCCTGTATGCCAGCAGAATGCTCCT